>NC_133107.1:26488841-26827025 GCF_022965805.1 Primulina eburnea | reverse complement strand
AAATATTCGACGTAGACCGTTAGCGTTTGAGCATGGAGATAGAATATTCTTGAGGATTTCTCCATTTAGAGACATTGTCCTTTTGGCAAGCGAGGAAATTTATCTCCTCGTTATATCGGTTCGTACGAGATTCTCGAGAAGATAGGGGATCTTGCCTATCGACTCGCCCTACCTCCTTCTTTATCCGGGATACATGATGTCTTTCATGTATCATTATTGCGAAAGTACATGCCAAATGCTTCACATATTATTCAGCCAGACGAGGCCCAACTTGACGAAACATTGAGTTATTTCGAAAAGCCGATTCAGATTCTCGATCGAAAGGAAAAACAGCTGAGAACGAAAACTATTCCACTTGTGAAGATTCAGTGGAGTTGTCATGGCATCGAGGAAGCTACCTGGGAGACTGAATCAGATATGAGACAGAGATTCCCAGAGTTATTTCATTGATGTGAGTTTTTTGTATAGATTTTTCTGTGATACCTTCTTATTGATATGATTTGCTTGCCTATGCTTTCGGGGACGAAATCGTATCTTAGGGGGAAGAAATGTAATGCCCGGGAATTTTATCTGTTAATCTGCGAATAATGAGTTATGATTTGATATGATTATGAAGGGGCCAACCGAGACACGAAATAAGATTGCATGTGACGTATGTGCGAGGACAGTATCCCTCGCGCATATACGCGGCACTGATGCACTCATATGCGCGAGGCAGACAGAGGACCTCGCGCATATGCGCGAAACAGGGCGTGCATATGCGCGAGGAGGAGTATTGAAGAATGTCATGTCCAGAGAACCTCGCGCATATGCACGACGATGGTGCGCGCATATGTGCAAGATGCTGAAGGGAAGACTGCCGAGACCAGTAGGTCTCGCGCATATGCGTCGATTGAGGTCGCGCATATGCGCAAGACGTGCTGCTTGAAGAAGTATGCCACATGGCTGAAACATGCAATATATATATATATATATATATATATATATATATATATATATATATATATATATATATGTGTGTGTAATAAGCTTTCCTTCATCAGAATAGAAAAGAGGAAGAAACGAGAAGTCCGAGAGAAACTTTCAAGATTTCAATTTTAGAGTTCGGTTTGTGAAGAATCCGCTCGTTAGATTTTGAATCTGACTTCAGTACTGTGTTCCTACCGACGCAGGTTTCATACGGATGTAAGTTTTATTACGTTTTGATTGGATTTGAGATATGATATTGCCAGAATCGGATAGGATTTATATATTATGTTCTTGACATGTTTAATATCGTATAACCGAAACCATATTGAAGAACTGATATCGTATGAAATTGTTATGATTTTCCGAGTTGATTTGATTGAGATGTGATATAATATTTGTGTTGTTGTTGATTATGAGATGTTGGGATTGATATCTGACTGATATTGTATTGCTGTGTATATTTAGACTACGCTGTTATGCCGTCAAAATTTATCGAGATTGCATATGGGTATTCCTACGTTGAGTTGAAAGTTGATATAATGCATCTTATACATGTATTTCAGATTTGTATTGAAGGTTTTGAAGATTGAGATTGATTTCATCCAACCAAACACAGAGAAAACAAAGGTATAAATCAATGTTGAACCGGGAGATACGACTGGAGTCAGATTGGACTGGAGTTTCCCAAAACCACATACTAGATTGTTTATGCTTTGATATGTTATACTTTGTCTATTGAGTTATAGAAATGCACTTGAGATAGATGAGTCATTTGCAGAGGTGCCAAGTTACTAGATGTTCGGTGGTATCGATGTGCGTAGGAGAAGATTGACTCCTATTGTTCGATACAAAGAGGACCCAAGTCTAGGAATAAGACGTACCATCACCCTGATTGGGAGAGTAGGTGGGAGATTTGTTACGTCTTATTCACACCAGGATCCCTAGACTTAGATGTGAGTCGAGTCAAGAGTTTTATCTGTATTCACTAATGTGTCATAAATTATGATTCAAATTCTTTGACACATGATTTATGCTTGTATATATGATTTTATGAATTTCATGTATACATGTTTTATACTGGGATTTATTCTCACTGGAGTTTCCGGCTATTTTCGTGTTTGTATGTGTGCATGGCAATAGGTGGGACAAGATCAGTACCGAGAAGAGATTGAACGAGTGATGATTAGCGTGGTGATCCGAGCATAGATATGGAAATAGTGGTTTATTCCTAGACTTGTAGTGATGGAAAAACAAACACTAGTTATGTGATTTGTAATTGGAATAAATTTGCATGTTGATCATGTGTTGTAGACTTTACATTTGATCTTGTACAATAAATAAACTTAACTTGTGGTATGCTTGTATACACATTTTGGTTAGTAATGCGTTGATATGATTAAAATTTTTTTTTATCAAAGAAGCATACACAATTGATCCAATTAGTCCCAAATGATTAAAGAAGATGAGCTAGCACCCGGGTCCCCACATATCGTGAGGCTGATGATGAAAATGAAATCATGATTCTAAAGCATAAATGTATTCATTATTACTTGGGAGTCACATTTTTATCCACTGTCATGTTTGTTGATACTATCAATGCTTAGATACAATTTACATACCTGTGATGCTAATTGGACAATGGAGATCTGATTTTTAGTTATTCTCACATGACATTAACTAACACTTTTGCAAACACAGAGATGATCTAGAAATTATTTCTCAATATCTTTGGGCCTGTTTTCATTGTTTATTGTCCATTGTTTGCCCATTGAGCCTCGAGTTAATTGAGATGCTTGGCTTTTCTTTGTGCACCTATTTATATCATTTTGATTGAAAAAAATCCTGTGATTGGTCTGTATGAGTTGACTAGTGGGTTGACAGAATTCTAGAACTTGCTTGAACACTTTTCAAGGTGAAATACGGATAATATGTGGCATAGGAATGATTTAGACAATCTTTGGAACCGTTTAAGCCTTTGAGCCTACCAAATCAACATGAAATATCCCTAGTGACCCATTTTGAGCCTACAAAAAAAAAAATCAAGCGGTGTGTGTCAATGACATACAATTAGCCCCCACTTGTATCTATTCTACATCCCACAACAACTAGCTAATGAAACTTATTTTCCTACCTAAATTTTGAGAGAAATAAATTCATTGGTGTTGTGATGATTCAAATACTCCTTGTAAAGAAAAAGAAAAATTAAACGTGCAAAAAAGAGTTTAAAAAAAGAGAAAAAAAAGAAGAAAAATAATCAAATGACAAAAATGTGGAGAAAAAGAAAAATATGGGAAATGGAGGATATGATTGAGAAGAAAACAATAGAGTGATGGTGAATGAAATGAGAGTGAAGATGATGAAAATTCGATTATTTCTGTCAAATCTTGATTTCCATACCTTTTATTGTAGCCATGAGCCGTAGCTTAACGTTACAAGCCTACAAGACCTATTAACCTTGTCACATTTATCCAATATACTAGTGGAAAAAAGTTGTTCAAGTCAAGCCTACGGATACCAGATAAAAATGGTTAGCAAGTATGGAATTTAATCATTTGCATGTAAACATCATATTGTGTAACATGATTGCTTTGTATACTTATGTTGAATACCTATGGAACCAAACAGTGACCAATAAAGTCCTTTGTGATTTGTGTAAGTGAATTTATATACTAATGAAGTGTGGTTTGAACTGAAATGAAGATCTCTTGAGTATATAAAGCTAGTGTGTGTTGTAAATTAATTTGAGCATTTGATTGGGTAACTGAACATTGACTTATCACACACGCACGTGACTCTTGAGTGATTATTAATTACATAAAAAAATTGGATTAGTCGGAGGCCAAGATCAATGATTGCATATCCATGACTGTTAGTCGTTATCATTACTTGTCGATTGAATTCCTATTTTTACTTTAATTTTGCTCGGGACTAGAAAAAGTTCAAGTTTGGGGGTTTTGATAAGTGCAAAAATTGCACTTAATTTATATGCTAATCCATTTGATCTATGTTGGTTTCGAAGAGAATTATGTTGGTTTGTGTTGTTTTTGTGTTGTGCAGGGGATAAACAACTATTGGATGATTTATAGCATTCAGAAGTATTTGTGAGCGTGAAACTGCGATAGAAGAGAGCCGCGGCGCCACAATGTATCGCCACAGCGCTCATTAAGCTGAGAAATGAGCGCCTAGGCGCTGCACAAGAAGTGTCACGGTGTCTAACATGCGCAAACCAAGCGCCTAGGCGCTAAGAAACAAGCGTCGCGACGCCTACACCAACGAAGCATGGGCGCCTAGGCGCCACTTCCTCAGCGCCGCGACGCCTAACATGCGCAAACCAAGCGCCTAGGCGCTAAGAAACAAGCGCCACGATGCCTACACTAGTGAAGCATGGGCGCCTAGGTGCCACCTCCTCAGCGCCGCAACGCCAATGGCGGCGAGACAAACATTTGGGCTTTCAAATTATGGACTGGAAACAGAAATAAAATAAAAACCGAGGGTTCAAAATAGGAAGAGGCCGTTTTGGGAAAAAAAATGTACATAAGAGAGCAGGATCGAACACGAGACGAAGATCCGGAAGCAAAGATCGATCGCAAATACGAAGAACGACGGATCTGGGGACAGAGACGACACTTCGGATTTGTCAATTATTCTTTCACATCTATCTTTTACTGTGTTACTATATCTAAAACGTTAAACATGTGTTGTTTCTTTTTAGAATTTGTCATGAACTAATTTCCTAGTCTAGAGAATGACGTAGCTTTGTTGATACAATGATTTGACGCGGTGGTTTGTTTGATTGAATTCCGTTTTTGTTTAATTGTGTTATCTGTGTTTATTTGACTGCAATTTACTGGCCATAAATTGTGTGATGTCTGATTAATTCTACAACTCGGGAGAGGAACTAGGATTAAAGATCATTAGAGACACATCGTTGAATGTTTATATAATTCGGAAGGCGTATAACTTTAGCGAGGCTTAGATAAGAACATTGTTTGCATTTATCATTTAAATCAATATTCTTATTAGGAATGTTTGAATCGAGGTTTGAATGGCACAGTTTATTTTTCACTTGGAAAAGGGGGAATAAAATAATTAAGTGTTCTTGACCATTAAATAATTAGAATTCATGAATATAAATTTAACTGAGAATCGTTATCGTGAAAACTTACTGAAATATTTCTCTAGATATTTTCTCTCGCTGTTATTTCTCAACTCGATGATTAGATTAATTCTTTGTTTTCAATTAATTCGTTTAAGCAAACCAAACATTTTACTGAATTTTCTAAGTAAATTCGAGACTATTCTAATTACAAGCATTGATATACGTTTATATACACACTTTTCGTGGGATCTACACTTTTACTCAAAAACACATTTTACTATAACTTGACGTCATGCGCTTGCGAGCAATCAATAAAACACACAACAGTTATATGCGTTCAGGTATGATAACTAAACATTCTATAGATGGTTTAATTCATACAACGTCCAAGGACAGTTTCAAATGTCAAAACACAATTTTAAAACTTCTGCTGCACCTTAAGTTCGAGAAAACGATGCCCCAACAGTGGTATTAGAGCTAGTTTGTATTCAATCGTATGTTTTATTTAAAATTTTGTTGAGTTCATTATTTCTAATGGAGTTTGAAATTCCAGGAAAATACCGCCCCTAAAATTAATTTTATACAACAAATTTTTTTTCAGCTGCTACTACAAAAAATAATTTGTTTTTGTTCTGATAATATAATTTCAGGGGTCAGGCAGGACACGTGGACGGGCGAGCGGGCAGCGGCTGCCCAGGGCAGTCATCCAACAGCTTGCCCAAAGTTTCAAACTTAATATAAAAAAATTAAGGTTCGGGCCCGCCTACCCACTTGCTGCCCGAATGGTTCGGGCAACGCTCAGCCTGCTGCCGGGGCAGTAGGGGCGTGGGCTCGAGCAGGCTGCCCGAGATGGTCTAGGGTAGTCCTGCCCGACATTGACTCCTTTTCGGGAGTTCGCAGGCCGTCTTTCAATTTTTCAAAATTTACAGGCCAAATTGATATTTTCTGAAAATTGATCAAACTGTCCGCGAAAAATAATTTTGATTAAATCACGAAATAAATAATTGAAATTGGATTTTAATTATTTATAGTAAAAAATATTTTTTTACAAGAAATTTAATTTAACTTATTAATTATGAGAGTTAGCGATAATTTACAAGATATATGATTTGTAGATAATATATGATATTATCCAATTAATATACTTTTTGATATTATATGGTATAGTGATGAACAATTGCCATGAATAATTTTCTAGGTGTATAAGATATTTTACATGTTGTAATTATAATTATTGGATAATTAAAAGTTGAACTTATCTATGGTCTGTTCACACCCCTAAATTTGTATCCCAATGTGCCATAGATAATTAATGTAAATATTTTGTAAAGGATAAAGATTTGAAGATGATGGGTCAAGATCCTTGAACGGAATTTTGAAGCTCGAAGACATGTAAAATTTTAGAAGCTTGTGTAATATTGCATTTACATCCCTGCATTTACCTAGATTATGGACATGGATATATATATGGCTCATATGGATCAATTAGCTCTCGGTTATTAATCATCTTATATTATTTATGATGTATGTGATATATTACAAATAATCAGTATGTACATTATTATTAGTATAATAACGAGAGTTACATGAATATGACAAGCATACAAACAAACATGGCATAAATTTTTAAAATTAATTATGAGACAATTTTTTTTAAAAAAAATCATTCATTTTGGATAAGATCAAATATTAAATCAAGCATATTAAAATTAAAATTAAAATAAAGTTTAATATTTTCTTGTCTACCTTCATTGATGGTTGCATGATGAACGCTACCCACGATCAGTGTCTGGCTCATAAATTTAGGGAGGCCTGGATGTCGGAATGTTATGGTTTCCAATGACATATTTGATGTGAACAACGTGGAAATCCCATGATTTCTACTCATAAAATTAGGGGATCTCATGGCGACCGTTCAATAAGATTCGACATTGATAGGTCGGTTTCGACACGTAAAGAGAAATGAAATCATATTATTGGACCCTCCTCGAACGTGAGGCAAATTTATGCGAGGGTTGCAAAGAGTTGCAATTAGGCTCAATCTTTTAGAAATTGTGATTGACTGATATTTTTCGGGGTCATGATTTAACAATTTGGCATTGGGTACCCAATAAGGAAATTGTTTTTATCGTTTTCAGAAGGGGTTGAAAATATCAAAATAGTGGGATGCATTTCTTAAAAACAAAAGTCCATGTTTTATGTCTTACAAAATATTTTAAAATAATCAGTAACATTTATTCTGTTTTTGTGGGGACCCGGACGTTAATACAGTCCTTAATCGTCATTGGGACTAATTAATCAAGTATAATGAACAGGGTCTAATTTTTTTTTTTAAAATGCAAGCGGAAACGTAATGTAATTAAATTCAAATTACATATTAAACATAACATACAATTATTGTATGATCTACAATAATCCAACTAGGTTCAACTACAAGCCAGTGTTGAATCCTAAGTTGCTTCAAAGCCTGGATCTCCACGATATCTAGTCCAGCCTCGTTCTCTTCTTGACCTGATCCTAGCCCACCTGTTGCCATGCACACATACGAACAAGACAACAGCCGGATAACTCCGGTGAGATATAAATATCCCAGTATAAATCATGTATACATGCCATCATATAAAAAATATAAAAGCATATATCAAAAATCATATCATATATCAAAATCATGATATAAATCCATAACACGAATAAATCATATTCTATACATGTACCCTGATCTGGAACATAATTCAATATCAAGAATAAATCATATTCTAAGCATGCACCAATATCAGGAACATAATTCAACGTCCATCAATATCAATCGATATAACTGTCACTCAAACTCATGACTCTACGTTTTAGACTAGATTCAATCCTATCCTAGGGATCCCGATTTCCAAATGTGGTATTCCTATATCGAATTCCGTAATAGAAGGAACTTTGTTCCTATTACTCGATATAACCAAATAGGGTGTTCCTATATCGAACTCCGTAATAGAAGAATTCCAATCCTATTACTCGATATAACCAAACATCCGGAGTCCTGACCTATCCGTCATAGACTGTAGCTCTATCGCTAATATCGTTATCATGAGACATCGTGCAATGTGCCCGTGGCGATACCACCACAATCAGGCACTTCTGTCACAAAATTACTCGTCTAACACCTGTCATCTATAATTCAAGAGAACAAGTATATCAATCAACTCAATGCAAATATCAATGCAATAAGTAAAGTATGTGATTTAGGGAAACTCGAGTCAAACCTCACTCGAGTTGTGCAATCCCAACTCAACATTAATTTATAACTTTATCTTCTCGGTCTGACGAAGAAGAAAAAGTCCCGACACTATCTCGGTCCATTCCCAATCTGGTAATATTAATATAAAACAGGCACAATATCAATAATTAACTCCATTCTCAATTCAACACTGAATCTGATTAATCTGGATTTAATTCAAATCAACGGTTTAACGGAACAATCTGAATATTCTTGTCAATACAACCTCACCAGATATTAATTACAACTCATAACCCATATCTGATATAATCCATAATCAATTCATAATCCAAATCTGTCCCAGTTTCAATCGGTATAATCAGAAAATCATAACAATTTCATAATCAATCTGTTCTTCGATCTGGCTTCGATTCTACGATGTGTAGTATTCCCAGAACACATAATAATGATCAAATAATAATTTCTCCAATATCATAATTTCAAATGATAACAAAACTCAATAAAACTTACGTCCTGTAGTAGCTATCGACGAGAGGATCTCAGAACCATGTTCGGATTCAAAATCGGATAAACGGATTGTACAAAATCACAATTCTACGCTTTAGGAAAATTTGTGAATTTCTTCTGAATCTTTCGGTCTTCTTTCTGATGGAAATGAGGGATTTTTACATGTATATATATCAATTAAGCATGGCATGACAAGTGTCCTCAAGTGCTAACTGCACTTTAGCCCCTGAAATCTTCACTATTTGCAAATCGGTCCCTATTCAATCTTTTCAATTCAATTCAATCCTAAATAATTGCAAACATCTTGGAATATAATTCAACACTCCATAATTCTCTAATTCAATAATCTTGGTTTAAAAAAATATCATTTTTATAATCTCGGACGTTACAATTCTCCCCCTCTAAGATACGATTTCGTCCTCGAAATCACAGGTAATCAAGTCAGATATCAACACGAAACGTATACAAGAGGTAAATCAGAAATCGTATCTCAATGAATCAATTCTGAAATTTCAATCTCATATCAGATTCTGTCTTTCAGTTATCCTCTTCGATGTCCCAACGACTGTACTGTACTTCCAACCGCGAAATATTTTTCATCCGGAAATATCTTTCTTTCATGAATCTCTGATTCCAAACAGGAATAATCATCCAAGGAGTATAATATCATAATCCTACTCGAAATAACTTGTGATGGAATCAATCGCCACTATTGGCTATACAACATCCGTATACACCAATCAACAATTCAAAACAATCAATATCCCGATAAGAGATATACTAAATCTTTGGTTTCAAATACTAACAGTCATCGTCCGACATTGGCTTGATAGTCTATATATTCTGAGCTATCCTCATTTCTTCTGAATCAGTTTCATTTTTCTTATCAGATTTCTGTTCCCATTAATTCCAATCTCAGGCATTACTGCAATATAATTCCTATAAGAAGGAAAATAGCAGTTTTCACTGTACAATACTTCAACTCAAGCCATTTCGATACTCGTTTAGTAGCTATTATCGTACAATAATTCAAAAGTGACAATGAATCATGTCAACTAGTGCTATAATCCAGCACTACCTTTCCTGGATATCCTCCAGTATCAGGATAGTTCACTCCGTCTATCCGTCAATCTGTAAATCATAGATAAAAAATCATGCTATAGACTCAGCCAAAAATATAAAATCAAACGAAAATCACAATCTGATAAAATCAACTCTGACATTCAATACAATCTGATCTCCGTTTCTGACATACCTTTCAGTGATCGGATCATATTTGTACGTCATCCTGTACAATATAACAGAGGCAGATTCGAGAAATCTGTCAATCATAATCACATCACCGCACAGTCTTGTCAATATTTCAGTAGTGTCATCACACAATCCATAGAAATGTACTTCCATTTCTATTTAGAAATCAATAATTAAGATCACTAATCTAAAAGTTTCTATTTTCCTGTCTTCATCTGTCAGCGATGTAGACATTTCAGTACAATTTCTGACATAACTGATTTCATCTGTTTATATCAAAACTGTCTACTCGAATTATCACACATTTTCTGTTACCAGAATAATACTGAATCTACTATTGTGTGCATCTGACAATACCTGTCATTTCAAATTCGAATATCTGACACAAACAAATCAGCTAATAAAATAAATTAAAGAAAAATACCTACCTGGTATTCAGTTCTGCCTATCAAAATTAAGTTCTGAACAGTCTGATCAAACTTCTGAACTGCTTTAGTCTTTAAAATCACTTCTGACTCGACTAAACTGTATATAAGCTCAACGGTTCATAACAATCGGTATTAAACACGGATTCAGAATGATAACAATATCAGATCAGATTCAGAATATCCATACGCAATACTGATCTAATAACTGCATAGAACGACATTTCTGACATTTCGGAAATTCTACCATAGTCAATGTCGTTCTCAGCCACTGATCACGGTTTCATAGTGCTACAATCAATCAGTATACTATCTTCAGATATTACAGACTCTGAATACAATCGGTTGCAATCAAAATTCATATCCGAACATTTCTGTATACAACAATCTCAGTTCCCAGAACATTCAATACCATTTCAACTGTTCAGTTCGATCAATCATATGCTGCGAATATATCAAAATGTCATAGATAAACCGAACATAAAATCATCAGAACACTTCCGAGCACAGGATTTATCAACCCATAAAAGGAACTGAAGTACTTTACAGAGAAACATTTAATCAGATGTAACTCTAACTCTTTAGGCAATACATATTTCAACTGATATCTCAATTCTCTCAATTCAGTCAGTATCAGTCTATAAGAATTTCTAAAATGAAACCAATACCTGGAATCACATCAAGGCTGAAATCATTCTCCCAGATACAGAACAACCCTGAAATCTCATCTGAAAGACTATAGCAAACTTCCTGCTACTAGTGAATCCATTCATGATAGGCTCATCTTCAGTAATCAACGTATATACGAGGAATTTCTCCATTCCTTTCGATAATCATCGAATCATATATAATACGGATATCAAGGAATTCAAAATCAAGAATCCTTACCGTATATCATTCATTCTTTGGCCATTTCAGGTCCGAATCTTACCATCTCCTGGCAAGAATCTAAAATAGCTCTGTACTTGTTCGATATATCAATATCAATCACGCAGTCATCATCAGACAATACAAGTACAAGCTAGTCTAATTCAATCTCATTCTCAACTTATTGTCGTATATAATATATCACAGAATTCACTACTATCAATTCTTTTCCCCCAAAAGGTATAAGGTCAATACTTCAGTAATACAGACCCAACAGGTACAACATATATCAATGCAACTCAGTCAAAGATAACATCAAGAATGCATTCGTATATATCAATACATATGCATCATAATCATAAAAGATCAGTACCTATCACTGTATCATCCAGTATATCCTGGGTCTGTTCCTCGATCACCACCCCCAGATGATCCTGCTCCCTGAAATCTTTGGGAACCTCTCTGTGGACAAGCTTTAGCAAAATGTCCTTGTTGTTTACAGATATTGCACCTACCAGTTACTCCCCGGCATTGCTCCGTGGAATGTCTTCCACCGCAATTCCTGCAATAAACTCCAGTATAACTTGGGCTAGAACCACTGGAGCTAGATGAACCACTCAATCCGCTCCCCAACTTCTTAAACGGTTTCTTTCGTGTTTTCAGCAACTCCTGCTTCCCACTCGTACTGCCACTATCAAATCTGGAAGGGGAATGTTGTGTCTGGGGTTGCATCACACACAACCTTTTTAATTGTTTAATCAGACTCGCCTCCGCTCTCTTCGCTCTACTCAAGGCATCAGCAAAATGGTAAGGTCGCTGCATATTCATCAATGCAACTATTTCTGAGTTCAGTCCTCTGATGAACTGTGTCGTTACCACTTCATCATTCCCAGCTATATGAGGAGCAAAACGTAGTAGAGTAGAGAATTTAGCCACATATTATTCAATATTCAGTTGACCTTGTCTCAAATTCTCAAACTCTGCTTTCTTATCGTCTCGGTACGAAACTGAGAAAAATCTTCGATAAAATTCAGTTCTGAATATTTCCCACGAAATCACTGTACCTCTCTGTTCTAATATTCTTTTACTTGTAATCCACCAACTCCAGGCGGCTTCTTGTAATTGGTTAGGCACCATTTTAACTTTCTGTTCATCTGTACAATCAAGTAAGTCTAACAGTATTTCTATGTCATCAAAACAGTTCTCACAATCTTCAGACATCTCGACACCACTCAGAATCGGCGGCTGCAATAACTGGAACTCTTTCAACTTTATTTCCATCTGAGTTTCGGATATATCTATCTGATCAGACGAAGTACTACCTCTTTCTAGAACTCTTCTAGAGGAATATCTGATAATCACAGACGTTAGTAGTAACAGGAGACAAATCCGTCTCAATCCCAATCCTGATCAGCTTACCTCTGATCAAGAATTGGTTCTGATCCATTTTCAAATAATACATATTACCAAATCACCTCAGATATTCAGGTAACATGTAGTTTAATATACAGTAAAAACATACTGAAATCTTAGCAGATACAATGTAATTCCAACATTATATTCAATCCTATGCCGTATAAATCCAGGCGGTAAAACATAATATCATGCTAGCATACACAATGTAATTCCACATTAAAATCAATCACATGCTAGCAATCACATGCAAGGAAAGAAAATTCATTCTACCCCGCTTACTCTACTCTATCTCAGTGCTAAGGAACCTACAGTTCAAGGACCTACAGCTTTGATACCACATGTTGTGGGGACCCGGACGTTAATACAGTCCTTAATCGTCATTGGGACTAATTAATCAAGTATAATGAACAGGGTCTAAATTTTTTTTTTAAAATGCAAGCGGAAACGTAATGTAATTAAATTCAAATTACATATTAAACATAACATACAATTATTGTATGATCTACAATAATCCAACTAGGTTCAACTACAAGCCAGTGTTGAATCCTAAGTTGCTTCAAAGCCTGGATCTCCACGATATCTAGTCCAGCCTCGTTCTCTTCTTGACCTGATCCTAGCCCACCTGTTGCCATGCACACATACGAACAAGACAACAGCCGGATAACTCCGGTGAGATATAAATATCCCAGTATAAATCATGTATACATGCCATCATATAAAAAATATAAAAGCATATATCAAAAATCATATCATATATCAAAATCATGATATAAATCCATAACACGAATAAATCATATTCTATACATGTACCCTGATCTGGAACATAATTCAATATCAAGAATAAATCATATTCTAAGCATGTACCAATATCAGGAACATAATTCAACGTCCATCAATATCAATCGATATAACTGTCACTCAAACTCATGACTCTACGTTTTAGACTAGATTCAATCCTATCCTAGGGATCCCGATTTCCAAATGTGGTATTCCTATATCGAATTCCGTAATAGAAGGAACTTTGTTCCTATTACTCGATATAACCAAATAGGGTGTTCCTATATCGAACTCCGTAATAGAAGAATTCCAATCCTATTACTCGATATAACCAAACATCCGGAGTCCTGACCTATCCGTCATAGACTGTAGCTCTATCGCTAATATCGTTATCATGAGACATCGTGCAATGTGCCCGTGGCGATACCACCACAATCAGGCACTTCTGTCACAAGATTACTCGTCTAACACCTGTCATCTATAATTCAAGAGAACAAGTATATCAATCAACTCAATGCAAATATCAATGCAATAAGTAAAGTATGTGATTTAGGGAAACTCGAGTCAAACCTCACTCGAGTTGTGCAATCCCAACTCAACATTAATTTATAACTTTATCTTCTCGGTCTGACGAAGAAGAAAAAGTCCCGACACTATCTCGGTCCATTCCCAATCTGGTAATATTAATATAAAACAGGCACAATATCAATAATTAACTCCATTCTCAATTCAACACTGAATCTGATTAATCTGGATTTAATTCAAATCAACGGTTTAACAGAACAATCTGAATATTCTTGTCAATACAACCTCACCAGATATTAATTACAACTCATAACCCATATCTGATATAATCCATAATCAATTCATAATCCAAATCTGTCCCAGTTTCAATCGGTATAATCAGAAAATCATAACAATTTCATAATCAATCTGTTCTTCGATCTGGCTTCGATTCTACGATGTGTAGTATTCCCAGAACACATAATAATGATCAAATAATAATTTCTCCAATATCATAATTTCAAATGATAACAAAACTCAATAAAACTTACGTCATGTAGTAGCTATCGACGAGAGGATCTCATAACCATGTTCGGATTCAAAATCGGATAAACGGATTGTACAAAATCACCATTCTAGGCTTTAGGAAAATTTGTGAATTTCTTCTGAATCTTTCGGTCTTCTTTCTGATGGAAATGAGGGATTTTTACATGTATATATATCAATTAAGCATGGCATGACAAGTGTCCTCAAGTGCTAATTGCACTTTAGCCCCTGAAATCTTCACTATTTGCAAATCGGTCCCTATTCAATCTTTTCAATTCAATTCAATCCTAAATAATTGCAAACATCTTGGAATATAATTCAACACTCCATAATTCTCTAATTCAATAATCTCGGTTTAAAAAAATATCATTTTTATAATCTCGGACCTTACAGTTTTCGTATCTGTATATTTATGATTTTGTCACATAAGCCATTTTATTTATTAAAACTAGCTAACAAACTCTAATTTTCAAGATTGGGAGGGAAAATTGTTTAAAATTCGAAGAAAATGACATATACACTAATGTCACTTTTGTTAAACTAACAAAACATGCAAGATGATGGGACCATAACATGTAGTCGAAAGTGTAATATGTTTGTTTCTATGTCAAATGAACTGTAGAAACCATCGATTAGGGGGATCATCATGGTGCTACAATAGCTCGGTTCTTGAAATATTGTACACCGATGAATTAAATCGAGTTTGATTTTCAAACCAAACGGAAGACACTTGAAATAATCCTTCGTAGAAACCGATTAAATATTTTGTAAAGCATTTAAAATATATGCAAGATCGCCGGATAAGAATATTTGCCCATCAGTAATGGAAATTACATTAGTAGGAATATAAGCCGAAACATCCCCCGATTGAGTTTCAACTAGTTGAATGAGTAAAAATATTTTGGTTGAAGCATTTTATCAAACACTTGGTACTCAATAATTTTGTATTTTAAGAACATATAAAATGCTTCAACAATGCTTCTTAAAAATAGTGGAAATGAACATTAATGCAATAAACAAATAGACACAAATTTGTTTATGGATGTTCCGAGACTTCAAATGCTTCTACGTCACCCCTTCTTCCCCTTGGGAAGGATTCACTAGAAGACTTTGATTTATACAACTCTTGTACAAACCCACTCAGCTTAGGACTTACACTTCTGCCTAACTGAACTCCTAGCACTCAAGATTGTACGCAGCACCTCACAATCAACATATTGTTTAATGTCTCATATTGAAAGAAAACAAACACAATGTTTAACGTCTTTGTGTAAAGACTCACTCAACTAATATTTGAATTTCAACTCTCTTGTATATGTGTGAGTGATTGTGTGTGAAGAATTTATCATTTACAGTGTACATCTCAAATGTATCCTTGCACAAGGGATTATGCTCTCAACTAGCTGATTTCTTCATGCTAACTGCCCATGCTTTTGATCGTCTTCAACATGTCTTGTTTGATCTTCAATATGTTGTATTTATAAGCCCCAACAATGATATATACGTTATATACAAGAATATGACCGTTTGGAATGTTTTTGTACTGTTTTTGAAATTGCAACGGTCAAATTCTTCTTGCTGAACAATTTCCCCACTGGTCAACTCTGGTCAACTCAACTGGTCAGCATCTGGTTCAGTTCAGTTCAGTTGGTCTGGTTCGGTTCAGTTCAGCTGTTCAGTTTCAGCTAGTCTGGTTCAACTAGTTTTCAGCTGGTTCAGTTGGTTTAGTTTCAGCTGGTGTGCTGAAATCAGCCTACCTGATTTCAGTTTTTGCAGAACCAGTAGTTTCATCGTCATTTATCAGCATCTTAAACTTCGATTCAGACTTTGACTTCTGAAGATGATTTGTACTTCATCTTATCGTTCCAACGCATAATGAATCGTTTAGTTTGGATAACCGAGCTGAGAGATATGACCAAAATACCGCAACTACTCAAACCCAACTGATTGCCTTTTTGGTGTGATCAATTTGGTAATTCAGAGATCATTTAGACCATGATAACATCCTATTTTGCCCAACTGACGTAAGATACGACTTGTTTCAAATTGGGTTTTTCTAATCAGTCAAGTTGGTGGATTGTCATTTGAATCATCCGGTTGAGAGATATCATCAAAATAATGAAACTTGCTAGAAATTCAGTTTGTGCAGAATTCGGTTTCAGTTTGCTTCTTGTGTTTGCAACTTCACACATGAGTGAATATGTAGAAATACAATAACAAGTTTTGTTATAATCAAAATCAAGATTGCGAATATGACATGTTCCAACATAATGATTAAATAATATAAAACATAGATTATTACCTTTTAATAAAATTATCATCATACCAAGAGCTTCACCTTTACATTTCAACTTTGGGAAGTTAGCTACTCATTATTCCGAGTATAAAACTTTGAATATTAGATTAAGTTCAGTTGGTCTGGTTCTGTTCAACTGGTTCGGTTCAATTTCAGCTGGTCTGGTTCAGTTCTACTAGTTTAGTTTCAGTTGGTCAGTAGCTAGTTCAGTTCAGTTGTTCAGGTTCAACTGGTCTTCAGCTGGTTCAGTTGGTTAAGTTTCAGCTGGTGTGCTGAAATCAGCCTAGCTGATTTCAATTTGTGAAGAACCAGTAGCTTCATCATAATTTATCAGCATCTTAAGCTTCAATTCAGACTTTGACTTATGAAGATAATATGTAGATCATCGTCTTATCTTTCCAACGCATACTGAATCGCTTCATTTCGATAACTGAGCTGAGAGATATGACCAAAATACTCATCTACTCAAACCCAACTTATTGTTGTCTTCGTGCGATCCGTTACGATCAGTTTGACCTAGATAATATCTGAGTTTACCCAACTGACGTGAAATACAACTTTTTCCAAATCGCGTTTTCAGATCAATCGAGCTGGCCGATTGTCATTTGGATCAACCAGCTGAGAGATATAATCAAAACACGGAAGCTCGCCAAAAATTCAATTTTGGCTGAATTCGGTTTCAGTTTGATTCTTGTGCTTGCAACTTCACACTTGAGTAAATATGTTAGAAACACAATAACAATTTTTGTTAACATCAAAATCAAGATTGCGAACATGAAATGTTCCAACAAAACAGTTTTAGGAAATGTTAAATGATGCTGACATTCAAATGCACATGCAAGAGTTGCATGGTGCATAAAACTCGTACAATGTTGTAGACCACTTTCAAGTAGCTCATGACTACATGCATGCAAGATGAGGCTCCAACCCATGAGCTTGGTGTACATATAATTTGGCTTATTAGGAAGATGGTGAGCCTAAAATTGGTGTTCCTAACTAGTTATTTGATGACATCATTTTGTTGTCATTTTCTTCCTCATTTGACGGGTTTATGATGATCTTCAATTTGCATAAGATAGAGGATAGCCTAGAAGATCTAGTCAATATGCTTATGACTTATGAGACCACCATAAAGCAGGAAAATATTTTTTTCTAGTGGTCTACTCGTCAAGGACGAAAAATGGTCCACAAGATAAGAGAAATAAATGTGCTGCCCCTTACAAGAAAAAACAAACCAAATAAGATGCAAGCTCCAAAAGACACTTAAAGGTCCCACGAAGTCCGATAATTTAGAACAAGTTTGTTTCACAACAAGAAGTCTGGACATAAGAAATTATCTAGGCCAGAAATGTCTTTTGCAATTATAAGTGAATGTTCGAGTAAACACGATTTCAACAACAAATAAAAGTAAACGAGATAGTATAAATCAACACACTTGTGACACGCTAGGTTATGACATATATCCCAAAGAAGGATGCACAAGCTAGTGGGAGACGTCTCATGTTTAACTTGATTGACAATAAATCTATAGAGACATGTGAGTCATATCAAAAAGGAAAAATGACCAACGCCCATTTCCTAGGGAAAGTAGAACGTGCACATGTTCTATTGGATTTTATCCATATAGATGCGGGTAGCTCATTAAGTGTTAACACGAAATATGGTCAATCTTACTTCATTACTTTTACTGATGAACATTCGAGGTAAGGGTCTGAAGCCTTTGAAAGGTTCAAAGAATTAAGAGCGGAAGTATATAAACAATTAGGAAAGAGAATTAAAACACTTCGATCAGTTTGAGATGGAGAATACTTAATTATTGAGTTCCAAGACTACCCTAAAGAGAATGAGATTCTCTCACAGCGTGACCTCACCTGCGACTCCCAAGTTGAATGGTGTGCCAGAAATCATAATTAGACATTGATGTACATGGTTTGATCTATGTTAGGAGTCACTGAATTGCCGCAATTCCTTTGGGTATTTGCACTTGAAACAGTGGGAAAGCTGTTGAACCAAATCCATGCAAAGGCAATGAAATAAATCTCCAAATGAGATATGGATGTGGAAGCCACGTAATATTCTTCCTTAAGAATATGGGGATGTCCTGCTTATGTGAAGCAGGCAGTGGGAGAAAAATTGGACATTAGATCCAGTTTGTGTTACTTTGTGGATATCTAAAGAATTTTGTTGGATATTACTTCTATGATTCTAATGAAACAAAGGTATTTGTTTTAAAGAATACCATCTTCTTAGAGAAGGAGTTTTTATTGGATAAAAAAGACAGGATGATAAATTTCGATGAGATTCGGGAACAACCCACTACAGAAATTGTAGAACCCACACCCTAACCGCCAATCGAGGAAACACAAGCTCCTAGAAGATCCGTAAGGGTCTCAAAACCACCTAATAAGATGAGCCTGCTTCTTGAAGAGGGACAAGGTGAGCCTATTCCTGTATGTGTTCCAAGAAACTTCAATGAAGCACTATCTAATGCAGATTCATCTAATTGATTGAAGTCATGCAGTTCGAGATGGACTCCATGTATTCGAACCAAGTATGGTCCTTAGTAGATCCGCTAGAGGGAATTTTTCCCATATGATGCAAATTGATTTACAAAAGGAAACTTGGAGCGGATAGGATTGTGGTGACCTTTTAGGCGAGTTTAGTAGAAAAAAGGAATGTTGTCAAGATGCCTTACTTCAGTCCCATAATAATGCTTGATCCGTTGTCCATTTACTTTAAACGTTCTTCCGTCATTGCACTTTAGCTCAATGGCTCCATATGGTTGGACTGATTCTATTGTAAATGGCCCCGACCATCTTGATTTTAACTTACCATGAAATAGTTTGAGGCGTGAATTGAACAACATTACTTCTTGTCCGGGCTCGAAATTTCTGTGCATGATATGGTTGTCGTGCCACTTCTTGGTCTTCTCCTTGTAGATTTTTGCGTTCTCATAAGCCTCATTTCTGAACTCCTCCATCTCATTCAATTGCAATAGCCGCTGCTCACCAGATGATTCCATGTCAAAGTTAAGCTTTTTCACAGCCCAAAAAGCTCTGTGTTCCAATTCCAGTGGTGAGTGACAAGCCTTACCAAAGACAAACCTATAGGGTGACATCCCAATAGGTGTCTTGTATGCCGTTCTGTACGCCCATAAAGCATCATCCAACTTTATGTCCAATCTTTCCGGTTTGTCTTCACCGTTTTCTTCAATATCTGCTTAATCTCCCGGTTGGATAATTCGGCTTGTCCATTTGCTTGTGGGTGGTATGCCAGGGTCACCTTATGCTTCACATCATATTTAGCCAAAAGTGAGTTAAAGATTTTATTACAAAAATGTGTACCTTCATCACTTATTATGGCTCGTGGTGTCCCAAATCTTGTGAAGATGTTCTTGTGAACAAACTTAGCAACCACTCGAGCATCATTAGTATTGGTGGCAATTGCTTCCATCCATTTTGACACATAATCCACAGCAAGCAAAATATACGATTGACCAAAAGAAGATGGGAATGGTCCCATGAAGTCAATACCCCAAACATCAAAAAGTTCAACTTCCAAAATATTGGTCAATGGGAACTCATGGCGTCTAGAAATATTGCCAACCCTTTAGCATCTGTCACATGACTTGGCTAAGGTATAACTATCTTTGAACAAAGTGGGCCAATAAAAGCCAGACTGTAATACCTTTGCTGCTGTTCTCGATGCTCCAAAGTGGCCGCCATATGGAGAAGAATGGCATTGTTCAAGAATAACTTTTGATTCTTCCTCCGCTACACATCTTCTAATAATCTGATCAGCACATCTCTTAAAGACTTATGGATCATCCCATAGGTAAAACTTTGCATCATGAAAGAATTTATTCTTTTGGTGATAACTCAAACCTGGAGGGAGAGTACCACAAGACAAGAAATAAGCTATATCAGCAAACCAAGGAAGTATAGAATTTACCTAAAACATCTGTTCATCTGGGAATACTTCTTTTATGGTTCCTTCATCTATTTTATCTTCAAGTTCAAGCTGTGACAAGTGGTCAGCCACTTGATTTTCACACCCCTTCCTATCCTTCACTTCAAAATCAAATTCTTGGAGCAATAAAATCCACCTTATCAAGCATGATTTTGCATCCTTCTTGGAAAATAGGTATCGAATAGCTGCATGGTCAGTGAAAACAATTACCTTTGTGCCGACCAAGTAGGGTCTAAACTTGTCAAATGCAAATACTACTGCAAGCATCTCCTTTTCAGTATTTGTGTAATTTTGTTGTGCAGTATCCATGGTTCGACTTGCATAGTAGATTGATTTAAAAAATTTATCACGCCTTTGGCCCAACACCACACCTACTGCATAAACACTAGCATCGCACATCAACTCAAAGGGCTCCTTCCAATCTGGTACTATCATGATTGGTGCTGTCACCAATGCCTTCTGGATCTTCTGAAATGCCTGCAGACAATCATCATCAAAAATAAAAGTGGATTCTTTTTCAAGCAAATTACACAAAGGTTTAGTAAACTTAGAAAAAATCATTGATAAATCTACGATAAAACCCGACGTGTCCTAAGAAACTCCCTATCCCTTTGATGTTCTTCGGTGGTGGAAGCTTTTCAATTGCAATTACTTTGGCTCTGTCTACCTCTAATCCCTTTGAAGACACTTTATTTCCAAGAACAATACCCTCTTGGACAATAAAATTACACTTCTCCCAATTAAGAACCAAGTTTTTTTCTTGAAATCTCTGCAAAATGAGGGAAAGGTTATGTAAACAGTGATCAAATGAAGAGCCAAATACCGAGAAATCATCCATGAAGACTTCCATGATGTCTTCCACCATGTCTGCAAATATGGCCATCATAGATCTCTGAAAAGTATCAGGTGCATTGCATAGCCCAAAAGGCATCCTCCTAAAAGCAAACGTTCCATAGGGGCACGTGAATGTTGTCTTCTCTTGATTCTCTGGTGCTATAGCAATCTGGTTATAACCTGAATAACCATCTAAAAAACAGTAGTGACAATAACCAGCAAGTCTATCAAACATTTGATCAATAAAAGGTAATGAAAAATGATCTTTACGTGTGGCATTGTTCAACTTCCTATAATCAATACATACTCGCCATCCAGTCACAGTACGAGTGGATATTAGTTCATCATTTTCATTCTTTACCACAGTCATTCAACCCTTTTTAGGCACTACTGAAAAGGATCGATTTTAGATGACCGAAAACGCAACGGAAGCAACAAAAATTTTCGAAAAATCACAGGAAAAGTTCGGCCAGCTAGTACTAGGTGTAGCATATACAAAATCTCAACTTTGTCATAAATAGGGTGTTGAGAAATAGTTACCTATCAACCTCTTGATGTTGATGATGGCTACAATTAAGATGTAAACAACTTGGCTCTTGAAAGGCAAGACAATCTTCAATCTTCCCTTTGAGCCCACCTTGTTCAAATATTAAGCCCACCACCAACAAGCTAGAACCACTCTAATTTTGCACTAGAAAAATTAGAGCATTTTTCTTTGAGAAGTGTATTGTTTTCTCTACCAAAAGTGAAGAGAAAAATTGAGAGAAAAGTGAGGTTGTATTGTCTCAATATTTCGGCCATCTCATTCAGAAAGGGATGAGGGAAGACTTGTCTTGGTTGTGGGAAAATGTGTGAATTCCAAAGGCATGCCATACCTTGGATGTTGCAAAAGTTGTCTCCCAACTTTTCACCTCCCATGCATGCAAGTCTTATTTGATTTTTAACAATTAAAAATCCATGGACTTATTTTAATTATCTCAAACATATTTGAGACTAATTAAACATTACTTGAATTTACTCAAGTCACTAGTTGAATAATTATTTTAATATTGGGTTCTACAAGACCCAATATGATTTAATTAATTCAACACTTGAATTAATTTAATTATTTGGACTCTACTAGGTCCTCTAGTGTTTAATTAATTCAACACTTGAATTAATTTAATTTAGTCTATAATAATGTTTATGAAAATCACAATTTTCAAATACATTATTTATTTGGCCAACTTTTAATCTAGGAACACTTCCACAAATTTAAAGTCACATTTCTCTCATAGAAGTCATACTTCTATTTTATTTATGCTTATAAACTCATTTACAAGCCGTTCAACACATTGAACAATTTTACTTCTCAACGGGATCTAGAAAGCTAGTACTTGTGTGGCCCTCAATGGTTTATTGATACAACTAGCCGTGGGTTCACATCTCCATGTGATTCGGACTAAACATGTCCTTATATGAGCATACCCCAATTGCTCCATTCTTAATTATCAACTCCTTGATAACAAGAACGTCAGAACTCAAGTCTGATAGTACCCAACCAATCATGTTAAACGCCTAGCAGCATCGCTTACATGATTCCCTAGGTATCAAATGATAGTGCCTGCAAGAACCATTCAATTATGGTTAGTGCAAAGTACGGTCCCTTCAACTCATATATCCCGACCGATTCGACAACCATTGGTTTATCGAGAGTTGTCAATGAATCAATACTATGTGTCATGTTGTAGTTGCATCGATGGTGTAATCTATGAAACCGCTTTCATAATTACCACCATACCCTGATCAGAGATTTCAACCTACATATACATGAGAACACATAGGATATCCATACCCGAAGGCAAGCGGTGAATCCCCGACTACAATGCATCGACTCCTATATGTTTCGACAGAACACCCAACCTTGCCACCTAGTGACACCATCAGAGTCGGTAAACAAGTCAAAGTGTAATTCTAGCACATAGAGTCTCAATGTTGTCCCGGGTCATAAGGACTAATGGTGTACAACCATAAACTAGGACTTCTCCACTCGATAAGTGAGAACCACTTGGAAAGTCTTTTATGGAGGGTTGTTCAGTGCATTCTACCAGGAGCACCTATCTGCATGCTCGGACATCACAATGTCCCCTACCAATGAAACATGATACTCACATCGCAGATACTAGTCTCTAACTCGAGCGGCCTATATCCTTCTTAGCGGCGGCTGAATCGACTAGTAACTGTTTAGAATATACAGTATTTCAAATATGAGTTTCATGATACTCATCATATGAGCATCTCATATTCTTTCTACTAATTGTATATTCAAGGACTTTATCTATGCAACTAGCATGGGTATACAGATAAAGAAGTGCCAAAATGATAATTTCAGATATTATTAAAATAAAGATCGTTTATACATAGAGTTTCATTGTGAACACTCGGCCAACACTTGGCTCGACGGGCACCTACTCTAACAATCTCCTACTTGCACTAGAGCCAAATACCCGTATGCTTCAAACCCATCGCGTCGCGATGCTTCTCGAACAATGGTCTAGGTAAAGGCTTAGTTAGCGGATCAGCAACATTATCTGCGGAGTCGACTTTGTCAATCATGACATCTCATCTTTCCACGATCTCTCTGAGGATGTGGTACTTTCTCAATACGTGTTTGGAATTCTGATGAGACCTCGGCTCCTTTGCTTGAGCAATGGCTCCCGTGTTGTCACAAAACACCGGGACATGAGCAACTCTACTAGGAATGACGCCCAACTCTTGGACGAAATTCCTTATCCAAACAGCCTCCTTTGCTGCAGCTGATGCAGCAATGTATTCTGCCTCAATGGTGGAATCCGCTGTACTGTCTTGCTTGGAACTATTCCAAGAGACAGCAGAACCATTGAGCATGAATATGAATCCAGAGGTTGACTTTGAGTCATCAATATCGCTTTGGAAGCTAGAGTCGGTATAGCCTTCCAATTTTAGATCTCCACCCCCATAGACCAAGAACAATTTATCGGTCCTCCTCAAATACTTGAGGATGTCTTTCACAGCTTTCCAATGTGGAAGACCAGGCTTCGATTGATATCTACTCACTACACTTAGTGCGAAAGACACGTCAGGACGTGCAGATATCATCCCATACATGATGCTACCAATTGCAGATGCATATGGAATGCATGTCATTGCCGCTATCTCTGCATCAGTCTTGGGAGACATAGACTTGGATAGGGACACGCCATGACACATTGGTAGATGTTCTCTCTAGGACTCATCCATGGAGAACCACTTCAGGATGATATCAATGTATGTGGACTGGGTTAGACCAAGCAATCTCTTTGATCTATCTCTATAGATCTGTATTCCCAATACAAAAGATGCTTCACCCAAGTCCTGCATCGAGAACTTACTTGCTAACCCTATCTTAGTTGATTGCAACATCCCTAAATCATTCCCAATTAGTAGAATGTCATCAACATAAAGCACAAGGAATGTCACAGCACTCCCACTAACCTTCTTATACACACAGGGTTCCTCAGTATTCTTAGCAAAACCAAACTCTTTGATTGTACTATCGAATCTGAGGTTCCAACTCCTAGATGCCTGCTTTAGACCATAAATAGATCTTTGAAGTTTGCATACCATATGCTCACTCCCGACAGATGTGAACCCTTCGGGTTGAGACATGTAAATCTCTTCCTTAATATTCCCATTAAGAAAGGCTGTCTTAACATCCATCTGCCATATCTCATAGTCATACCATGCAGCTATGGCTAGCAAAATCCTTATGGACTTAAACATTGCAACTGGAGAAAAAATTTCCTCAAAGTCAACTCCTTGTCTTTGAGTATATCCTTTTGCCACCAATCGCACCTTGAAGGTCAATACCTTCCCTTCCGCCCCAAGTTTCCTTTTGTAAATCCATTTACACCCTATGGGAAAAATTCCCTCAGGTGGATCCATGAGATTCCACACTTGGTTCGAATGCATGGAATTCATCTTAGATTCCATAGCTTCAAGCCATTTGAATGAATCGGCATCAGATAACGTTTCCTTGAAGGTCCTTGGATCACATCCAAGGTTAGGCTCATCATGGCCCTCTTCAAGAAGTAGACCATACCTCATAGGTGGTCTCGAGTCTCTCTCGGATCTTCTAGGAGCTTGTATCTCCTCTCTTGGTTCTTCGGGTGTGGGTTCCATAACTCTGGGTGTCTCTCGAACCTCTTTGAGTTCTATCATCTCCCCTTTTCTATCCAATAGAAATTCCTTTTCCAAAAATGTTGCATTCCTAGAAACACACACTTTTGTTTCTTGGGGATGATAGAAGTGATATCCAACAGAATTCTTTGGATATCCCACAAAGTAACATAAAATTGATCGACTATCCAATTTATCTCCCACTACTTGCTTCATATAAGCAGGGCACCTCTATATTCTAAGATAAGAATATTTGGGTGGCTTACCCATCCATATCTCATATGGTGTCTTGTCAACTGCCTTTGAATGAACATTGTTCAACAATAGTGCCGCTGTCTCAAGCGCATATCCCCAAAAAGATGGCGGCAACTCCGTGAACCCCATCATAGACCGAAACACCATTATCTTTCAATCCGTCCGTCCGAATTTGAATCCGACTTCGGTATCGAGTTCCTAGCGACATAGGCTACAACTGGACGTAAGTTTTACTACGTTTTGACATGTCTTGAACTTATGATGATATTGTCAGAATTGAATGGAACTCATATATGTTGTTCTTGACATATTAGACATCAGAGAATCGAATTCAGATTAAGAAACGGACTGAATATGGAATTGTTATGATTTTCGGAGTAGTTTTGGAGTCGAGTTGATATCAGAATTGAGTTGTTATTGAGTATGAGATATTAGAATTAATATCTGATTGATATGGTATTGTAGGGTATTGATATTATACCGTTATGCCATCGATATTGAATTAGGTTAAGTATTGAGCAGAACAGATTTGATTCGAGTGGTGTATTGATATTATACTCCTCGATATTGTTCTTGTCAGATCGATATTGACAGGTTTTGAGTTCGAGACTTCGACAGAGCCAGAGTATCAGAAAGAAAGGTATAAATTAATGTTGAGTTGAGATTGCACAACTCGAGTGAGGTTTGACTCGAGTTTCCCTAAATCACATACTTTTACTTATTGCATTGATATTTGCAATTGATCAGACTTATGATTGTAGTATATTGATTTATAGCTACTGTGTGATAAGATTGATATTGTAGCATATTGATTTATAGCTACTGCATGTAATGACTGCTGATTCGCTAGTCATTGACGGATTTGCTTAGATACTGACTGTATGTATTGATTACTGAGTCGTTGAGTCATAGGCTGATTCGCCTAGTCACCGGCTGATTCGTCGGGTTATTGACTGATTCGTCTTACTATAGGCTGATTCGCCTAGTCACCGGCTGATTCGTCTGGTGATTGACTGATTCGTCTAAACCTAAGCTGATTCGCTTAATTACAGGCTGAGTTGTCTGATTATAGGCTGATTCGCCTAATTACCGGCTGATTCGTCGGGTTATTGACTGAGTCGTCAATTCTGCGGCTGATTCGCCCAGACACTGGAGATATTAATTATATCGATGCCGTTTAGGGATTGATTCATTCCTATCGACTGAGATTCGATATAATTACCTATATCCAGACATCGGGATCCCTAGGTTAGAGTTGAGTCGAGTCTGAGACGACGCGTCAGTGGAGTCGAGTCTGAGATGACGTGTCGGTTGAGTTGAGTCTGATATGACATGTTGATTTATATTGTTTATGCCATTCATGATTATTGAATGTTTGATATGAATTTATGTTTCTGATTTGAGACATGTTATGAATAATTCTTATATGCTTTCGTATATGCTTTTATATGACTGCATGTTTACATTGTTTATACTGGGATATTTATATCTCACCGGAGTTATCCGGCTGTTGTCTTGTTTTGTATGTGTGCATGAAAACAGGTGGGGCTGGATCAGGGTCAAGAAGAGGATGAGAGAAGACAGATAGCGTGGTGATTCCGGACTTGATTTAGAGATAGGGTTAGACACTTGATATTAGCTATTAAACCCTAGTTGAATAAATGTAAGTTGTACAGGACTTGTACTTTTATACTGAGATGTATGTTCATGTTTAATATGTAATTTGAGTAAATTACATTACGTTTCCGCTTTGTATTTTAAAAAAAAATTTAGACCCTGTTTTATAATTGATTAATTAGTCCCAATGATGATTAAGAACGTGATTAGCGTCCGGGTCCCCACATTATGTCGTCAAATTGTATCGAGATCACGTAGTGACTTGGATATGTGTTGATTTAGATTAGAGATTGATAGATTATATATAGACATTTCCATTTCAGATTCAGTTTGGCGACCGTGACAGCGATTGTGCGACGAAAGGTATAGTACATGTTTTGTTTGGGGAATTACGACTCAAATAAGATCACATTTGAGTTTCCCAACCAAAATCACATACTTGTTTTATTGTTTATATCTAGATATGATTATGATTGTTTATAGATTTGTTTATAGAACTTGTATACAAATCTTGCTATGCTTTGTTTACAGATCATGTGGCATTGCATTAGAATGATTATGCTTGTTTACAGATTGTGTATTCATGCATTAAGATAGGACAGTCTGGAGATCAGGCAGACTACTAGACGTTCGGCGATATCACAGCTTAGGGGAAGATCACCGCCCCTATTGTAGACGCGG
The DNA here is from genome assembly GCF_022965805.1 of Primulina eburnea. Taxonomy (NCBI): domain Eukaryota; kingdom Viridiplantae; phylum Streptophyta; class Magnoliopsida; order Lamiales; family Gesneriaceae; genus Primulina; species Primulina eburnea. The sequence goes on along the minus strand of NC_133107.1, from coordinate 26,798,610 downwards.
ATACAGATCAGGCCGAAGTCTAGGAATAAGACGGTCAGCACCTCGATTGGGAGGGTAGGTGACAGACAGTGCCGTCTTATTCACAACGGGATCCCTAGAGTTCTAGTCGAGTCGAGTCTAGACATGATTAGATTCGCATTGCATGATTTTATATGAATGATATTCATATTAGCATGTTTCATGTGTTTAGATTGTTTTAATGCATTTATACATGTTTATACTGGGATTTGTTCTCACCGGTTTTCCGGCTATTGTTATGTCTGTATGTGTGCATAACAACAGGTGGGGCAGGATCTGGGTCGAGACAGAGATGATCGTGATAGCGTGGTGACTACGGGCGCAGCAGAGGACTAGTGGTCTTTTTATTAGTTTTGTCCTACTGATAGATAGTAGTTGGTTTGATTAAACACTAGTTGTATAAGAACAAGACATGTATATTATGTTTGTACGTTGTAAATTAAATAAAGAATTTATGCTTGTTTAGTTACATCTGATTAAATGTAAAAGCGAAAAATTGACCCACATTTTAGAATAATGATCCATTTAATCCCAAGAAAAAGAATTAGAGCCCGGGTCCCCACAACAGGTGGTATCAGAGCCAGAGTTCCTTTAGACTGAGATAAGATAGAATGAGCGGGGTAGATTGAGTCATCTTTCTTGTTTATATCATGCTAGCATATCATGATTAGTGCTTTCCTTATTGCGTGTGTGTTATCTGATTTGATTATGACACGTGCTTAACTGAATCAGAACCGATTCTAGATCAGAGGTAACTGACTAGAGTAGGGCTGAGACGGTTGTATATTTGGTATACTAATCAGTTGGATTATTAGATACATGCCTCCTCGAAGAGCAGCAGTGCCTCTACGACCCACAGCACCAGAACAGGGTAGCACATCCGGAGATCCAATGGACGTTACTGCTACGCCAATGGAGACGCTGCTAAAAAGATTTCAATCCTTTCGACCGCCAACCTTGAAAGGTACAGAACTGGCAGTGGATTGTGAAAGTTGGCTTGAAGACATCGAGATGTTATTTGAGTCTTTGGAGTATGGTGACGAGAAAAGAATAAAGCTTATTGGCCATCAACTCCAGGATGTAGCTAAGAACTGGTGGTTGAACATGAAGAGAGCACTAGAGCAACGTGGTACCGAAATTACATGGAAAGTGTTCAAGACGGAGTTCTATCTGCGTTTCTTTCTTGTATCCTACCGTAAAGATAAAGGCGCTGAATTTGCAAACTTGAGGCAAGGGCAACTGAATATTGAAGAGTATGTTGCTAAATTTTCTTCTTTGCTTCGCTTTGCACCTCACGTTTCAGGTAATGACGAGGCCATGGCGGATCAATTTATAAATGGCCTAAATCCAGATATCTTTACGTTGGTAAACACGGGGAGACCGAATAATTTCGCAGATGCGTTAAATCGGGCCAAAGGAGCAGAAGCAGGATTGATAAGACAGCGGAGTGCTCCATATGTTGCTCCTGTGCCAAGACCACCACAACCTTCAGTGCAATCTCCTCCTCCTAGATTTGAAAGCGGCGGTAGTAGCAGTGGCAGAAAGGAACAGCTGAAGGCGAAGGGGAAAAAGTTTAAAAGACCAGGGAGCAGTTCGTCGAGCTCCAGCGGATCAAGACAGACGGGTTTTGATCAGAGTAACATGTATTCAGGTGGTTATTGTAGTTCCTGTGGAGGAAAACATGCGACTGAACAGTGCCAGGGAGTTACAGGCCGATGAAACATTTGTAGGCAACCGGGGCATTTTGCCAAAATATGCCCACAGAGGAGTGTACAGCCAGCCCAGAGTGGACGAGCATCCGGGCCAGTACCTCAGTTTGAGCGGCAGGCATCATCGGTTCACTCTTTCCAGCCTCCACCAGCACCGACTCAACCCAGAGCTCGTGGTAGAGACAGTGAGTCAACCTCCGAGGCAACAGGCTCAAGTGTTTGCATTGACAGAAGAGCAAGCACAAGATGCACCAGATGATGTTATAGCAGGTAACTGCTCTCTTTATGGTTATCCTGCTTATATCTTGATAGATACAGGTGCATCGCATACATTCATTTCGGAGCGATTTGCATTGTTGCATTCATTGCCTGTTGAGTCTTTGTTAGAGGTTGTATCTATTAATTCTCCGTTGGGAAGTGGATTGATATCTGTAACTACGGTTAAACATTGCATTCTACAGTTTGAGGGGCATGAGATTGACCTAGATTGTATAGTATTGGGTCTAGCTGATTTTGATTGTATAGTCGGTATTGACATGCTAACGAAGTACAGAGCTACCGTGGATTGTTTCCATAAGATTGTCAGATTCAGACCCGAGATGACAGACGAGTGGAAATTCTACGGGAAGGGTTTCAGATCTCGGATTCCCTTGATTTCAGCTCTTACTATGAACAAATTGTTACAAAAAGAAGCAGATGGTTTCTTTATTTATGCTGTAGATATGCAGAAGTCGACCCCGGCATTGGCGGATTTGCCAGTAGTACGGGAATTTCCAGATATTTTTCCAGATGAAATCCCAGGATTACCTCCAGTGCGAGAGGTAGATTTTAGTATTGATCTTGTACCAGGTACCGTCCCTATTTCGAGACCTCCGTATAGGATGGCACCCATCGAACTAAAAGAATTGAAAGCATAGTTAGAAGATCTTCTGGCCAAGGGATATATCAGACCTAGTGTATCTCCTTGGGGCGCTCCGGTGCTGTTTGTGCGAAAGAAAGACGGTTCGATGCGATTGTGTATAGACTACCGGCAACTGAATAAGGCAACGATCAAGAATAAATATCCTTTGCCTAGAATTGACGATCTATTTGATCAGTTGCAGGGATCCTCTCTCTATTCTAAGATTGATTTACGTTCTAGGTATCATCAGCTCAGAGTTCGAGATGTAGATATACCGAAGACAGCATTTCGAACCGGGTATGGGCATTACGAATTTATTGTCATGCCTTTTGGTTTAACAAATGCTCTTGCGGTATTTATGGGCTTGATGAATCAAGTGTTTCAGAGATATTTGGATGAATTTGTGATTGTCTTCATTGATGATATTTTGGTGTATTCGAAGAACAGAAATGAGCATGCAGAGCATCTCAGAATTGTCTTGCAGTCGTTGAGAAACGAACAACTGTATGCGAAATTGTCAAAGTGTGAGTTTTGGCTGAATCGAGTTGTATTCTTGGGGCATATCATTTCTGGAGATGGTATTTCTGTTGATCCGAGTAAAGTAGAAGCTGTAATCAATTGGCCAAGACCGACTTCGGTACCAGAAATACGCAGTTTCATGGGTCTGGCAGGATACTACCGAAGATTTATTCGAGATTTCTCCAGTATTGCAAAGCCAATAACTCAATTGACACAAAAGAATGCACCATTTGTTTGGTCAGAGGAGTGTGAGTCTAGCTTTGTTGAATTGAAGAAAAGGCTGACTAGTGCTCCAGTATTGACGATACCCTCAGGTACGAGTGATTTCGTTGTATATCGTGATGCTTCTCATAGAGGTTTGGGATGTGTTCTTATGCAGCGAGGCCATGTGATCGCATACGCCTCGAGACAATTAAAGCTACCCGAGATCCGATACCCCATTCATGATCTGGAATTGGTGGCAATCGTATTTGCATTAAAGATTTGGTGTCATTATCTCTACGGCAAAAAATTTGAGATATTTTCCGATCACAAGAGCCTAAAGTACCTATTTTCTCAGTCAGAGTTGAACATGAGGCAGCGTAGATGGCTTGATCTGTTAAAAGACTTTGATTGCGAGATCAAATACTATCCAGGGAAGTCAAATGCAGCAGCAGATGCCTTGAGTCGTAAGGTATGTTCTTTGTCCTTATCGACGATAGGTGTTAACAAGTTAGTTGAAAATTGTTGTACATCTGGATTAGAATTTGATACAGATAGTAAGCCACTACGACTTTTTACGATCCAAGTTGAGCCCAATTTGATTATGAGGATCAAGGAAGCACAAAGAACCGATCAGAGTGTGCAGAGATCGATTCAAATGGTCAGATCAGGGCATGTATCAGAATATCAGGTACGAGATCATGTGTTGTACGTGAATAACCGTCTAGTTGTGCCAGATGTTGCAGATTTGAGACAGCAGATTCTGACAGAGGCACATTGTAGTCGGTTCAGCATTCATCCTGGTGGCAGGAAGATGTACAATGACTTGAAGACACAGTTCTGGTGGAAGCAAATGAAGTCAGACATTGCCGAATTTGTGTCTAAGTGTTTGAACTGCCAACAGGTGAAAGCTGAGAGGAAGAAGCCTGGTGGATTACTTCAGAGTTTATCTATTCCAGAATGTAAATGGGACCACATTTCCATGGATTTCGTGACGAAGTTACCTCGATCATCTAAAGGCTGCGATGCGATTTGGGTCATTATTGACAGATTGACCAAATCTGCTTGTTTTATCCCGTACAGAATGACGTATAGACAAGATCAGATGGCGGAGATATATATTCGAGAGGTAGTCAGATTGCATGGAGTGCCGAAGTCTATCGTATCAGATCGTGATCCACGATTCACTTCTCACTTTTGGCACAGTTTACAGCAGGCCTTAGGTACGACATTACACCTGAGTAGTGCTTACCATCCTCAGACAGACGGACAGTCAGAGCGGACTATCCAGACATTAGAGGATATGTTGAGAGCCGTTGTGCTAGATTTTGGCATTAGTTGGCAAGATTCCCTACCTCTTTGCGAATTTTCTTACAATAATAGCTATCAGACGAGTATCGAGATGGCACCGTTTGAAGCTTTGTATGGCAAGAAGTGCAGATCTCCGCTATATTGGGATGATATCTCCGATGTACCAGAACTTGGGCCAGACATGATTCGTGACATGACTGAGAAGGTGAAAGTTATTCAGAAAAGAATGAAGATAGCACAAGATCGACAAGCAAAATACGCCAATGTCAGACGTAGACCGTTGGTATTCGAGCAAGGAGACAGAGTATTCTTGAAGATTTCTCCTTTCCGAGGCGTTGTTAGATTTGGCAAACGAGGGAAGTTGTCTCCTAGATATGTCGGTCCTTACAAAATTCTTGAAAAGATTGGCGATCGAGCTTATAGACTTGCTCTTCCTCCTTCTCTATCCGGTATACATGACGTGTTTCATGTATCAATGTTGCGAAGATATATGCCAGATATTTCTCATGTCATTCAACCCGATGAAGCTGAACTTGATCAGACTTTGAGCTATGTGGAACAACCGATACAGATTCTTGATCGGAAAGATAAGCAGCTCAGAACGAAGATTATTCCACTTGTGAAGGTTCAGTGGAGTCGTCATGGCGTCGAAGAAGCGACTTGGGAAACAGAAGCAGATATGCGCCAGAAACATCCCGAGTTATTTCAATAATGTAAGTATTTGTTTAGTTTTGATGTGATTACTTTTATACTTGCATTGATAGAATGACATGCGATTTCGAGGACGAAATCATTTCTTAGAGGGGGAGAAATGTAATGCCTGAGATTCTTGTAGATAGTTGAATACGAAACGCAAGAACAGACGGGGCGAAACGATGCGATAAAATATGAAATTTTAGCTATGCAAGACCGCACCCGCGGTCTGGCAAGCACCGCAACCGCGGTGCAATGGGCAGAAAATAAGTGAATTCCCGTAGCCACACCGCACCCGCGGTATTTACATGACCGCACCCGCGGTCATCACTTGTGAAAAATAAAAAGTTCTGCCGAAGCCATAGCGCACCCGCGCTCCTATCGTTACCGCACCCGCGGTGATACTTCCGAGAAATCCACCTTTGTTCTCAGCTTGACACATGGCATGAAGTATATATATAACTCGAAGATGAGTCATTCTTCTCATTCTTGTCAGCTGAAGAACCGAGAGAGCAAGGGTTCCTTCCACTTTCATCATTTGATTTTGTAGGATTTACTCATCCAAAGTTAAATCCGACTGCGGTTTTGAGCTCCTCTCGTTACTAGCTACAAAGTGATGTAAGTTTTATGTAATTTCAATAAGTTTCGAAATTCAGATGTTTGGGAAATTAGAATATGATAGTTATATTGTGTTCTTGACGTATTGAGCATGATATATTTGTAAACGGATCAAAGATATGATATCATATGCATTTCCTATGAATTTCAGTATGGTTTATGAATTATTGGGGCAGAATTATTGTGTTTTGGATGGATATTTTATTGGATTATGAATGAGAATGATTGAGAATGAGATAGTGTTGATATCTGTTAAGAATTGGATTGACCGGTATCGAGAATTACGTCGTTATGCCGTCAAATTGTATCGAGATCACGTAGTGACTTGGATATGTGTTGATTTAGATTAGAGATTGATAGATTATATATCAACATTTCCATTTCAGATACAGTTTGGCAACCGTGACACCGATTGTGCGACGAAAGGTATAGTACATGTTTTGTTTGGGGAATTACGACTCAAATAAGATCACATTTGAGTTTCCCAACCAAAATCACATACTTGTTTTATTGTTTATATCTAGATATGATTATGATTGTTTATAGATTTGTTTATAGAACTTGTATACAAATCTTGCTATGCTTTGTTTACAGATCATGTGGCATTGCATTAGAATGATTATGCTTGTTTACAGATTGTGTATTCATGCATTAAGATAGGACAGTCTGGAGATCAGGCTGACTACTAGATGTTCGGCGATATCACAGCTTAGGGGAAGATCACCGCCCCTATTGTAGACGCGGATACAGATCAGGCCGAAGTCTAGGAATAAGACGGTCAGCACCTCGATTGGGAGGGTAGGTGACAGACAGTGCCGTCTTATTCACAACGGGATCCCTAGAGTTCTAGTCGAGTCGAGTCTAGACATGATTAGATTCGCATTGCATGATTTTATATGAATGATATTCATATTAGCATGTTTCATGTGTTTAGATTGTTTTAATGCATTTATACATGTTTATACTGGGATTTGTTCTCACCGGTTTTCCGGCTGTTGTTATGTCTGTATGTGTGCATAACAACAGGTGGGGCAGGATCTGGGTCGAGACAGAGATGATCGTGATAGCGTGGTGACTACGGGCGCAGCAGAGGACTAGTGGTCTTTTTATTAGTTTTGTCCTACTGATAGATAGTAGTTGGTTTGATTAAACACTAGTTGTATAAGAACAAGACATGTATATTATGTTTGTACGTTGTAAATTAAATAAAGAATTTATGCTTGTTTAGTTACATTTGATTAAATGTAAAAGCGAAAAATTGACCCACATTTTAGAATAATGATCCATTTAATCCCAAGAAAAAGAATTAGAGCCCGGGTCCCCACAACTTCTGTCACAAGATTACTCATCTAATACTCATCTAATACATGCTTCCTACAAATCAATAGAACAGCATATAATAATCAAATCAATGCATATAATAACAATAAGTATGTGATTTAGAGAAACCTAAGTATATCCTACTTGAGTCGATCTTCCAATACCACATTGACTTATACCTTTCATTCGTAGTCTCAGTTTGAAGCAATAACAGTTCTGAACTCAAGACTGTCTCTGTAAATCTGAAATGACATATCGAGAATCATAATATCAATATTCCATTCCCAATTCAACATTGAATCTGATTAATCTGGATTTAATTAAAATCAACGGTATAACGGCACAATCTCATTATCCCCGTCAATACCAAATCAACAGACATCAATTACAAATCCTAACTCATATCTGATACAATCTGTAATTCATTCATAATCCCAATCTGTCCGACTTCAAGTCAATATAATCAGAAAATCATAACAATTCCATAGTCAATCCATTTCTCAAACTAACTTCAATTCTACGATGTCTAATATGTCAAGAACATCATATATGAAGTGTATTCGATTCCAACAATATCATAATTTCAAAACATGTCAGAACGTAACAAAACTTACGTCCAGTTGTAGCCTGCTTGATAGGAACACAGTACCGAAGTCCGATTCAAAATCAGACAAACAGATTTCTCACAAATCGACTTGAACGTAATTTTCCGCCGGAAGCTCTCGTTTCTTTCTTTAAATATATATATATATATATATTTAAATATATATATATATATATATATATATATATATATGTATATATATTTAAATATATATATATATATATATATATATATATATATATATATATAAATATATATATACGTAACATGCATCAAGGCAAATGGTGCATCCTGCATGCAACACGTCTCGCGCATATGCGCGACCCTCCTCGGTGCATATGCGCGAGACAGTATGTCTCGGCGCGTAGCTCGCACAGCCCCTCGCGCATATGCGCGCCCTTACTCGGCGCATATGCGCGAGGCCATTGTTCAGTTTGCCCAACTCTCGGGTACCCTCCCGCATATGCGCGGATACACGTCGCGCATATGCGCAAGGCTTTCTAGAGTTCCATCGCACAACTCGCGCATATGCGCGCCCTCACGTCGCGCATATGCGCGGGGTCTTCTGCTCATTTTGCGCATGTTCGCACGTCTTGTCGCGCATGTGCGCGAATGATACTGTACTCGCACATACATTATCACATGTTACCTCAAATCATGTCTTGATTGGCCCTTTTTATAATCACATTAATTTATAAATCACTAATCGTTAATTAACAGCGATTAATTTCCGGGAATTACATTTCTCCCCCCTAAGATATGATTTCGTCCTAAAAATCACAGGCAATGAATCATATCAATAAGAAGGAATGTAATAGAAACTTAATAGAAACTGACATCAATGAAACAATGCTAGGAATTCTGTTTCTCAAGTAGTTTCTTCAATGCCATGACGAGTCCATCGAACTTTTACAAGCGGAATTGTTTTTGTTCTGAGTTGTTTTTCTTTACGATCGATAATCCGAATCGGTTTCTCGACATAACTTAATGTTTCGTCCAGCTCGGTCTCGTCTGGCTGCATAATATGAGAATCATCGGGGAGATATTTCCGCAGCATAGATACATGGAAGACATTATGTAATCCTGATAATGAAGGCGGTAATGCGAGTCGATAGGCACGATCTCCTATCTTTTTGAGAATCTCGTATGGACCAACGTATCGCGGAGACAATTTCAATTTCTTGCCAAATCTGACAACTCCTCGGAAAGGTGAAATCTTCAGGAATACTCGATCTCCTGCCTGAAATACCAATGGTCGTCGTCGAACATTGGCATATTTGGCCTGTCGGTCCTGAGCTGCCTTCATTTTCTTCCGAATTAGCTTCATCTTTTCCGTCATATCTCTGATCATATCAGGTTCAGTCTCGAGAACCTCAGAGACATCATCCCAATACAGAGGGGATCGACATTTCATTCCGTACAACGCTTCAAAAGGTGTCATCTCAATACTCGTTTGATAGCTATTGTTGTACGAAAACTCATAGAGAGGCAATGCATCTTGCCAATTAGTGCTAAAATCAAGCACTACAGCTCTCAGCATATCTTCCAATGTTTGAATCGTCCGCTCCGACTGTCCGTCAGTTTGTGGATGATATGTGGTACTCAGTTATAACTTCGTTCCAAGAGCCTGCTGCAAACTCTGCCAGAAGTGCGAAGTAGACCGAGGATCACGGTCTGAAACAATCGACTTCGGCACTCCATGCAAACTGACCACCTCTCTGACATAAATATCGACCATTTGATCATATCGGTACGTCATCTTGTATGGAATGAAACATGCAGATTTGGTCAATCGATCAATCACCACCCAAATCGCATCACAACCTGGGGAGGATCTTGGTAACTGTGTCAAAAAATCCATAGAAATGTGATCCCATTTCCATTCAGGAATCGACAAACTCTGTAATAATCCCCCTGGTTTCTTTATTTCAGCTTTCACCTGTTGGCAATTCAGACACTTGGCTACAAATTCAGTAACATCAGATTTCATCTGTTTCCACCAATATTGTGTCTTCAAATCATTGAACATCTTCCTGCCACCAGGATGAATGCTAAAATGACTGTTGTGCGCTTCTGTCAGTATTCATTGTCTCAATTCTGAAACATTGGGCACAACTGACGATTATTCACATACAGTACACTGTCACGTACCTGATACTCTGATTGATGACCTGCTATGACCATCGCAATCGAATTCTGAACATTCTGATCAACTTTCTGAGCCGCTTTAATTTTCAAAATCAGCTCTGGTCCAGCTCGAATAGCACATAATCTCAAAGGCTGGCGATCGATTTCAAATACTAATCGAGACAAACAGCAGTCTTCTATCAAATTCGAAACCCCAATCGTCTATAAGGATAGAAAACATACCTTTCGACTTAGTGCATCTGCTGCTGCATTGGATTTCCCTGGATAGTACTTGATTTCACAATCAAAGTTTTCAATAAATCCAGCCATCTTTGATGTCTCATATTCAGCTCGGATTGCGAAAACAGATACTTCAAGCTTTTGTGATCAGAATATATTTCGAATTTCTCACCGTACATGTAGTGTCGCCATATTTTTAACGCAAAGACGATGGGTGCCAATTCAAGATCATGAGTTGAATAACGAGATTCATGGGGTTTCAGCTGTCTCGAGGCATAAGCAATCACATGCCCTCACTACATCAAAACACAACCCAATCCGCGGTGAGATGCATCACAATAAACAACAAAATCACCAGTACCTGACAGGATAGTCAACACCGGAGCACTGGTCAAACTCTTCTTCAACTCTAGAAAACTGGATTCACAGTCTTCTGACAAAAAAACGGTGCATTTTTCTGAGTCAACTGTGTAATCGACTTGGCAATGCTGGAAAAATCTTTGATAAAACGTCGATAATATCCTGCCAAACCCATAAAACTGCGAATTTCTGGCACAGAAGTCGGTCTTGGCCAAGAAATCACAGCTTCCACCTTACTGGGGTCAACTGATATACCGTCTCCGGATATAATATGCCCCAGAAATACCACCTGTCTCAGCCAGAACTCGCATTTTGACAGTTTGGCATACAATTTCTCAGCCCTCAATATTTTCAACACAGTTCTCAGATGTTCTGCATGCTCAATCATATTCTTCGAATAAATCAATATATCGTCAATGAATATGATAACGAAATCATCCAGATATTTCTGGAAAACACGATTCATCAATCCCATAAATACAGCTGGTGCATTCGTCAAACCAAATGGCATGACAATAAATTCATAGTGTCCATACCTGGTCCTGAATGTTGTCTTTTAGATATCAGAATCCTTGACTCTCAATTGATGGTATCCAGATCTTAGATCGATCTTGGATTACACCGAAGAACCCTGCAACTGATCAAACAGGTCATCAATGCGAGGCAACGGATATTTATTCTTTACCGTTGCTTTGTTCAGTTGCCGGTAGTCGATACAGAGTCTCATCGAACCATCTTTCTTCCTCACAAACAAGACTGGAGCACTCCAAGGGGACACACTCGGTCCGATATACCCCTTGGCTAATAAATCCTCCAACTGTTCTTTCAACTCTTTCAACTCAATCGGTGCCATTCGGTATGGAGCCCTAGATATCGGAACTGTACCTGGCATCAACTCAATGCTGAAGTCTATCTCTCGAATCGAAAGCAATCCAGGAATATCATCTGGAAAGACATCAGCAAACTCACACACCACTGGCAAGTCCGCCAATGATGGACTCGATTTCAATAAATCCACTGAATAAACAAGGAACACATCCGCTCCTTTCTACAATAATTGAGTCATATTCATTGCAGATATCAAAGGAATTCGGGCTCGAGAACCCTTACCATAAAATTTCCACTCATCAGCAATCTCAGGTCTGAATCTTACAATCTTGTGGAAACAATCGACTGTAGCCCTGTAATTGGTCAACATATCGATACCAATAATACAATCAAAATCAGATATCCCAAGCACAATACAGTCTAACTCAATTTTATGCCAATCATACTGCAGTATACAAGATCTAACAGACTTTACCGATATCAAACATGTCCCCAACGGGAGAAGAGACAAGACACTACTGTAGACAATGATTCAATAGGCAATGCATGACTCAATGCAAATCGCTCAGATATAAATGTATGTGATGCACCAGTATCTAATAATACATAAGTAGGATAACCAGAAATAAAGCAGTTACCTACCACAACATCATTAGGTGCATCCTGTGCCTGCTCCTCAGTCAAAGCGAACACTCTGGCTTGCTGTCTTGGAGACTGGCTCACTGTCTAGCTTCCTCCTGGCCTTTGCTGTGACTGAGTAGACGGTGCTGGCTGGAAAGAATGAACAGCAGATGGTCATCTCCTTGTCTGAGCCACTGATCCAGATGACTCTGCGGCATGGGATCCCTGGGCACCTCTCTGTGGACATACTCGGGCAAAATGTCCCTGCTGTCTACAAATACGACAGCTGCCAAACACTCTTCAGCACTGCTCAGTGGAATGCTTCCCACCACAGGTTCTGCAATAGGGTCCTATATAGCTCTGTCAAGGACTCCCAGAGCTAGAAGAACTGCTTCCTGACTTCTTAAATTTCTTTCCAATAGCTTTTAAATTGAGAAGGTGGTTGTTCTGATCTCGGTGCTAGAGGCACAAACGAAGCTCCTCTCTGTCTCATCAAACCTGCTTCGGCTCCCTTAGCCCGGTTCAAGGCATCAGTGAAATTGTTTGGCCTCCCGGTATTCACCAAGGTAAAGATTTCAGGATTAAGGCAATTTATAAACTGATCCGCAACTGCCTCATCATTTTCAGCCACATGTGGAGCAAACCACAACACGGTCGAGAACTTGGCCACATATTCCTCAATGTTTAACTGGCTCTGTCTCAAGTTAGCAAATTCGGCTCCTTTGTCTTTCCTGTACGACACTGGAAAGAATCTCTGATAAAATTCAGTTCTAAACACATTCCAGTTAATAGTCGTACCTCGATGCTCCAATACCTTCTTCGTCGTGATCCACCAGTTCTTTGCAATATCGTGCAACTGGTGTCCTATCAATTTCACTCTCCGCTCATCGGTATAGTCTATGGACTCAAATAGCATCTCGATATCGTCTATCCAACTCTCGCAGTCCACTGCATTCTCGGTACCTTTCAGAATCGGTGGATGAAATTATTGAAATCTTTCTAACAATGTCTCCATTGGAGTGGCTGTAACGTCCATTGGAGTATTTGACGTGCTACCCTGCTCTGGTACTCTTCTCGGAGGCATATCTGATAATCCAATGGGTTAGTAACAAATACCACAATTTTATTTCAGTCCTCCTCCGATCATCTTACTGCTGATCCAGAATCGGTGCTGATTCATTCTCAGTAAAACATATTACCATATCAAATAAAATAAGCAAGTAACATGTATTAAAGCAGTAAGACATGCTAGCATTCAAAAGCAGGAAAGAAAACCTCAATCTACCCCGCTCACCAGCTTCTAACTCAATCTAAAGGATCTATCGCTCTGATACCACCTGTTGTGGGGACCCGGACGCTAATCAAGTTCATAATCGTCATTGGGATAATTTAATCAATTATAATAAATAGGGTCTAATTTTTTTTAAAAAAATGCGGAACGTAATGAAAATCATACTAATATACATATCAGTATATCACAAGGTACAAGTCCTGTAACGCATACATTCAATTCAAACTAAGGTTTAACAACTAGCTATCAAGTGTTAAAACTCTATTTACAGCAACATCAAAGTCCGTGGTCTCCACTCTAATCCTGATCTCTCGTCATCTCCTCGACCCTGATCCTGTCCCACCTGTTGTCATGCACACATACAAACACGACAACATTCGTATAATTCCGGTGAGAATATAATCCCAATATAAATCAATGAAACATGCAATCATATGATAAACATAAAAGCATGAACATGTAACAGCAATATGTATCAAACTCTGAAACATAATCAATATAAAACTGTCGACAATGCTCGTGACTCCACGACTCAGACTAGACTCAATCCTAGTCTAGGGATCCCGGTTTCCAGACGTTGGCATTCCATATTGATCACCAGTAATAGAAGAAACTCTGATTCTATCCACATCGATATGGTATCGATCATATATATATATATATATATATATATATATATATATATATATATATATATATATATATATATATATATACGTGACATGCATCAAGGCAAATGGCGCATCCTACATGCAACAAGTCTCGCGCATATGCGCGACCCTCCTCGGTGCATATACGCGAGACAGTTTGTCTCGGCGCGTAGCTCGCACAGCCCCTCGCGCATATGCGCACCCTTACTCGGCGCATATGCGCGAGGCCATTGTTCAGTTTGCCCAACTCTCGGGTACCCTCGCGCATATGCGCGAATACACGTCGCGCATATGCGCGAGGCTTTCTGGAGTTCCATCGCACAACTCGCGTATATGCGCGCCATCTCGTCGCGCATATGTGCGGGGTCTTCTGCCCATTTCCCACTTGTGCGCACGTCTTGTCGCGCCTGTGCGCGAATGATACTGTCCTCGAACTTACATTATCACATGTTACCTCAAATCATGTCTCGATTGGCCTTTTTTATAATCACATTAATTTATAAATCAATAATTGTTAATTAACAGAAATTAATTTCGGGCATTACAATAGTGGTGTTGTCTCTTGGAAGAGTTTCAAGTAAGACACTATCGCATATTCAACCACTGAGGCCAAATACATAGTTTCATCGACTGTAGGGAATGAGGGTTTTTGGATGAGGATTTTCGATCAAGATTTGGGTATCATTCCTCAAACAGTTGATCCAATCCCGGTGTACTGTGACAACACCGGTGCCGTTGTGCAAGAATAGTAATCAAGGTCTCATCAGCGAGCGAAACATATACTGAGGAAGTTCACATAATCTGGGAGATTGCGAGAAGAGGGGATAGTGGGACAATGTAGAGGCTATACGTACTAGCATGCACTTTGATCCGTTTATCGACTCTATTGAGGGTCATTAGATAGCGAGGTTGAGTGTAATTTTGAAATACATAGCAGAAAATACATTTAAGTCGAGGATTCACAGTTTGCCTATGGGTGAAAATATCCTATGTTATCTGACGAGTTAATAGTGCAAGGAGTCTCTGGCCAGAGCGAGAAATGTGCTTTAGGGAAATGTGTTTTCCTAGTTGCATATACCACAGCAACTAGATAAATCACATAATTGTAGGATTCATATGCAACTCTCGATATAACAACGATTGCATATTCAATCAGGATATATGTGTTGAAGGGACCGTACATGCTAACCATGACTTAAGTTTATTACATGCACTATTAGTGATACCTAGGGGATCATGGGGCGATGCAACTAGACGCTCTAACTATGATCCATTGGATGTAATCAGAAATGAGTTCTGACATACTTGATCAAGGAGTTAATGAAAAAAATGAGGTTGGCGATGCGACTAGATGCTCTTACTATGATCCAATGGGTGTAATCAGAAATGAGTTCTGACATACTTGATCAAGGAATTAATGAAAAAAATGAGGTTAATTAGGATAAGCCCGAATAAGAATAAATGTTATTCTGAATCATATGGAGAAGTAAACTCACGGTTAGCTGTATCCCTGAACCATTGAGCGTCACACAAGTATCAGATTCTGTGTTCCCATTGAGAAAGTCAAAGTTCAAACAGTTGAATTTGGCGACTATAGTTTGATGGAGATCAAACATGATGCTTATAAAAGAATTTATAAGTTGATTCCATGGGATGGAAAAATTGAAGTTAGCTTTATTGCTAATTGAGGAATGAGAGTAGAACTGCATATTTTGGTGAATGAGTTCACTAAACTAGCAGATGCCCAATATGGTAAATGTGTTTGATATGAATCCACCTAACTGTACCTCAAAAGCTAGCTCATGAGAGGAGGATTGTGAATTCATATATATTTTGTCCAAGACAACTCTTGCTAACCGATGTGGGACACATCAATCCCGACCCCTTTAGACCGCACGTCCTCGTGCCAACTCCTTCGTTAACCCGCACTCCAGGGCACTTCCAGGCATTCCCGACCCCTTTAGACTTTACTTCCTCGTGCCAACTCCTTCGTTAAACCTGCTGTTGCGACTTTGATTGTTGCACTCCCAAGAGCAGGTTGTCCACAAGTAGTATAATTCGGTGAGTCCGAATATCGTATCCACAGGGAAGCTAAGGTAATTACAAGTCCACTACAATGTCTTTTTGTTTTTGTTTTTGTTTCTTTTTAATTTTAATTGAATCTTTAATGGGTAAATTTTAATTGTTCAAATTTAAATTTAAGTAGTTGAGATTAAAGGATCCACTCTTGGTATTTTAATAAAGTTAACATTAACGAACAATATTGAAATCCACTTAATAAAATGGTTCCAATATATTAAATAATCATATTTATATTATGTTATAAATTATAATCTTATAAGTACATAATATATACCAAAACTTATAAATGTGGTCAAGTATTTATTGTGCTATATATATTTGTAAACACTAAATCAAGGTTCCCACTTTAAATGGTTGGTAAAACCAAACAAACATTTAAATGGTACCAATAAATTAATACTATAATATATTCATATATAATAAATCAAGGAATCCAAGTTAAATGGTTGGTAAAACCAAACTAACATTTAAATGGTTCCAAGAATTTAATATTATAATATATTTATATATAATAACTCAAGGCATCCATTTTAAATGGTTGGTAATACCAAACTAACATTTAAATGGTTCCAAGAATTTAGTGTAACATATAGCAACAATAAATCAAAACTCCCACTTATAAGTAGGGTATAAAAATGCTTAAAGAAATAAATATAACATAAACAATAAATAATGATTAAATAATATAAAACATAGATTCTTACCTTATAATAACCTTATTATCATGCCAAGAGCTTCACCTTATCATCTCAACTTTAGGAAGTTAGCTATTCATTATTCAAAGTGTAAAACTTTGAATATGAAATTAACATGCTAATTATATTTAAATGAAGAAATAAAAGAAAAATATAGAGAGAAATATTATGAACTCAAAGATTTGTTCATAGAATGAGGGATATCTCAATACATTACAATGCACCCCTATTTATAGCCAAATTTGGGGAGACAACCACAAATAAAATATTATTTTTTACACATAAGTCTTCATTGGTGTTCCAAGAAATTAATATTATATTGCACATCACTTTTGACAAGCATCTTCTCCGAATTTTCTTCTTCACATAAAATGAAACATGTGGATAATTAAGTTGTCTAGTTGTGGTATTTTTTTCAGAATATTTGACCAAGTAGTTTGAGAGATATGGTCAAAATACTAGAGCATGGTAAAACTGCCACTCCTTCGGTAACTTTAATTGTTGCTTAATTTGATCCCAATTGTGAGAGGATTTTTATCTCATGCTTGCCACCAATATTGTAGATATTAACATCAACTTTCTACAGGTCCAAGAATCATCTTAATCCCATTTGCAACGCCAAGGTTATTCTTGTTTTATCGAACCTGTAAAAATAGTAAAAACTTATAATTACACAACAACTTATATTTTATACAATTTATTATAAAACATATAATATTTAAAAATTTAATAAAACAAAAACTATATATTTATATTATAAAACATTTAATTAATGTACAATTTTTATGTTTATCACACCTCCCAACCAGCTTATTGCTAGTCCCTAGCAATTTAAGCGTTAATAGCAATACAAAACATATTGATTAATTTAAATAGAAATGTAATCAGAACTATCTAAGTGTTTAAATAAAATTTGAAAACTGTCAAAGTTATATCAAGATCATCATAATTATAATTTATGAAATAATTTGAGATGATTAATTCAAAGCTTATTTTAGGTAGTTAAATGTACACGGCCTTCAGAAATTCCTAGTAAGAGTCTCAACTCCATATCCTCACAGGTTAATAAATGTTTCAATTTATGGCAACGATTTCTCTCATGGAGTTGGAATACAGATAAATGCTCAGAAAAATGGTTTACAGAATGCAGACAGACAAACGAGCCAAACTAATCAAAAGATAGAAAATCAATTGATTTAAAATCCAGTTGTTCTTATTATATTTTTTTTTTTCCTGATTTTTTTTTTTTTTTTTTACATCATGGAATCAGACTAAGTTTATGCTTTTTGACCACATATTTATTTAATTTGTACAATGTATTTCTCTCTTTCTTTTTTATATTTTTTTTTATTTTTTTATTCTTATGAGAGAAAAATGGGTCGCAGCATATAACTTAAAAATTACATAGATCTTCAACATCTTTCTTTTTGTATTTTTCTTTTTTTTTCTTTTTTTTTTTTTAGGAAATATATATTTTTTTTTTCAAAATAAGAACTCAAGATCTAAACAATAGATAGTCTCTCTCATGATCAATAAAGGCTCGAAAGCTGTTTTCTCAGTCCTCTCCACTCACTCACAAAATATGTGTGAGTTCAAAAATTTTAGGCACTCTTATAAGGTATATCTTGGGCCATATACTTTACTACCTAATTTTATCACAATGGTTAATCACTCAAAAAGATTTCATAAATCATATTTTTATATTGATCAGAATATTAAAAATGACCTTTTTTCAAATAAAATTTAAACATTCTTAAATAGATTAATGCATGTTCTAATTTAAATCTTTCAAATATGTAATGTATGACATTTTTGCAAAAAATTACTAAGGTACAAACAATAAACATGGTTTTATTTTAAAATAATATTTAATTTTTTTTTAAATTTTTTTTTTTTTTTTTATATGTGTTCTCCCCCCAATCAGAATATGACATTGTCCCTAATGTCAAAATAGCTATTAATAAAGAGTACATAATGAAAGAGATATCACCTGGAACTTTATTGTAGATAACAAACTGAAACAAACACAAACCAATCCACGACTTTTGAATCAATGATCCAACTTCCTTTTCTTACTGCTTGATTGCGACCAATTGATCTTTGTTATCATCGGATCAGGCTTATGAACAAAAGCTTCCAAATCATCAATTAATTGATCGGCAGTCGAAGCACAGATGAGCATCCGTCGTGAATTTTCTGAAATGAAATTCTGTTCCACAGCTTTATCAAGAAATGTCAACAAACTGTCATAATAATTATTGATATTCAACAAGCCCACGGGTTTATTATGGATATTAAGTTGTGCCCAAGAAACAGTGTGAAAAATTTCTTCTAATGTACCAAAACCACCTGGTAGTGCGATAAAAGCATCAGAATTTTCAATCATTTGAGTGATTCTTTCATACATAGAAGAAACTTTTAATTCCTCCCCAATCGTAACACCTGTAATATTTCCTTCAGCTAAAGCTATAGGAATAATACCCAATACCTGACTACCTCCAAGATGAGCAGATGTTGAAACAGATCCCATTAACCCAATATTACCTCCCCCATATACCAAGTGAATTTTTCTCTCAGCCAATATCTTTCCAAGATTATTCGCTGCTTCTACAAACACTTCATTTTTTCCAGGACTCGACCCACAAAATACACAAATATTTTTTAATGTTTGTGCAGAGGATCCAGTCATGTTTTTACTTTCCTTTTTTTTTTTTTCTGCGAAAGTAGAAAGAAAGATGAGAGATTTTATAGGGGTAATATGTTATCATGACAAAACTATGGGTCACAGCTGTAAACAGAATAAATAGTAAAAAAATAATGACACACATGCTTATAAACAGTAGTGTGATTGTGGCTCACAATTTTCCTCTGGTTTTACGTCCAGAAACGGCTTCAACGCCTTCTATGAGTCGAGGATATGCTTCCCATCCAATTTTCTTATAAATTGGCAAACAGGGTCTTTTTTAGTCAGATTCCCAAGACTATGACGCTCATCTTGAAATTGTTTCCATAAACGGAGAAGTTCAATATGCACATGTCCACTAGAATGCGTCTCAAGAGTCAATAAGATGTTATCTAAAGACTCCTTACTCAGCCCATTCTTAATGAAATCAATTTTATCTTCTCTGTTATTGGAAACACATCCCAAAGATCTGCATCGTTTGTCACAAGTCCATCTTGCACACTTATGACAAACCCCTAAACTTTTGGCCCTTCGTTTTTTCGCATAAGTGCTTTTTCCTAATCCAGGCAAATACCGAATAAGCAATGATTGTGGAACTTCTCCTCCTAATCGGACCTTAGCTTCTATTACAAGACGAATATCTTCTGGAATTCCTTTTTGCATTAGTAATCTCAATCTTTCACACCTTCCTGCATAAATTTTTCTTAGAACATTTTCAGAAACAGAGGGAAAATATTTACAAATTTTTGAGAGAATTTCATCCATTTTGAAAAGAAAAGAAATGATTTTTTTTTTTTTAAATTTTTGTATCAGCAATTGTGGGAAACTGATTTAACCGACTATGAGAGTCACGGAGTACCGTTATCCGCCATTTAACCGGGAAAATAAAAAGATTAAGAAAACCTGAAATAAAAACAAACAATAATCAAATGCAACACAAAAAAAAAAAAAATCAAGGATCAGAAAGGGAAATAAACTCTTCTTGAAAGATTTCATTTTCCAAAAATGGTTTAAGCCTTTGTCCATTCACTTTAAAAACATCACCATTTTTAGGATTTTCAATATCCACAGCTCCATAAGGATACACATGCTTTATAACATATGGGCCTGTCCATCTTGATCGTAATTTTCCTGGGAATATGTGAAGTCGAGAATTATAAAGCAAAACTTTTTTACCAATCTCAAAAGATTTTCTAAGAATTGTTTTATCATGAAATGATTTGATTTTTGCTTTATAAATCCTTGAATTCTCATACGCATCATTTCTGAGTTCATCAAGTTCATTAAGTTGCAATTTACGCAATTTGTTGGCATCATCCATGCTTGAATTTAAAGTTTTTATCGCCCAATAAGCTTTATGTTCCAATTCCACAGGCAAATGACAATGTTTTCCATAAACCAACCTATAGGGAGACATATTCAATGATGTTTTAAAAGCTGTTCGATATGCCCACAGTGCATCATTAAGTCGCAGAGACCAGTCTTTTCTATTTGAGTTAACAGTTTTTTCCAAAATTTGCTTTATCTCCCTATTAGCTAATTCAACTTGTCCATTTGTTTGAGGATGATAAGGAGTTGTTACTTTGTGAGTAATACCATATTTTTTCATTAATGAAGCAAATGGTTTATTAACAAAGTGAGTTCCCCCATCACTTATCATAGCTCGAGGAATTCCGAATCTACTAAAAATATTTTCTTTCAAAAATTTGATGACGATTTTATGATCATTTGTTCGACATGGAATTGCCTCTATCCATTTGGAAACATAATCAACTGCAACTAAAATATACAAGTATCCAAACGACGGTGGAAAAGGTCCCATAAAATCTATTCCCCAACAATCAAATATTTCAATTTCAATGATAGGATTCAAAGGCATCATGTTTCTTTTTGAAATCGCACCCAATTTTTGACAATTTTCACAGATCTTGCAGATTTCGTGGGTGTCTTTAAACAAAGTGGGCCAATAAAATCCACACTGCAAGATTTTTGCAGCTGTTTTCTTTGAAGAAAAATGTCCCCCGCATGCTTCTGAATGACAAAATTTAATGACACTACTTACCTCATTGTCGGGTATGCAACGTCGAAAAATTTGATCCGGACAATACTTGAACAGATACGGATCATCCCAATAAAAGTTTTTTACCTCATTCAAAAATTTTCTTTTATCTTGGGAACTCCATTGCGGTGGCATTTTTCCTGTCACAAGAAAATTTACTATGTTAGCAAACCAAGGTGTAGTAGTAACTGAAAATAGATGTTCATCAGGAAAATTATCGTTAATTGGTGTCATTTCAAAAGATGATCCTGTTACTAGTCTCGATAAATGATCGGCTACGACATTCTCGGTTCCTTTTTTATCTTTGATTACAATGTCAAATTCTTGGAGCAACAAAATCCATCGTATCAGTCGTGGCTTTGCATCCTGTTTGGTCAACAAATATCTAATAGCAGAATGATCAGTAAACACGATAGTTGTTGATCCAATCAAATAAGAACGAAATTTATCTAATGCAAATATTACAGCAAGTAGCTCTTTTTCAGTTGTGGAGTAATTCATTTGAGCATTGTTTAAAGTTCTACTTGCATAATATATCACATAAGGCTTACCGTTTCTTCTTTGACCCAATACTGCACCGACTGCATAATCACTCGCATCGCACATGATTTCAAATGGTAAAGACCAATCAGGAGGTTGCATGATAGGAGCTGATGTTAAATGTCGAATGATTTTATCAAAAGCATTTTGACATTCTTGAGTCCACTCAAATGCACTGTCTTTTGTTAAGAGGTTACAAATGGGTTTAGAGATTAAACTAAAGTCCTTTATAAACCTCCTATAAAATCCAGCATGTCCCAAAAATGAGCGAATTTCTTTAATGGTTTTTGGAGGGGGTAAATTGGCAATGACATCAACTTTTGCTTTATCGACTTCAATTCCATGAGATGACACGACATGTCCCAAAACAATTCCAGAAGTAATCATGTAATGACATTTTTCCCAATTTAAAATAAGACATTTTTCCTCGCATCTTTTTAAAACTTTTTCCAAATTTTCAAGACAATTATCAAATGTATTCCCAAAAACAGTTAAATCATCCATAAAAATTTCCAAACAATTTTCAACCATGTCGCAGAAAATGCTTAGCATACATCTTTGAAATGTTGCTGGGGCATTGCATAAACCAAATGGCATCCTTCTGAATGCAAATGTTCCAAAAGGACATGTGAATGTAGTTTTTTCTTGATCTTCGAGTGCAATGGGAATTTGATAATAGCCTGAATATCCGTCAAGAAAACAGTAGTAGGGATGACCTGCTACTCTTTCTAAAATTTGATCCAAAAATGGTAATGGAAAATGATCTTTTCTAGTGGCGTCATTTAATTTTCTATAATCAATACACATCCGCCAACTAGATGGGACTCGACTTGTTAACAATTCACCTTTTTCATTTTTTATCACTGTGATGCCAGATTTTTTTGGAACTACTTGTGTTGGGCTTACCCACTTACTATCTGAAATAGGGTAGATAATTCCAACATCAAGTAGTTTGAGAACTTCAGTTTTCACAACATCTTTCATGTGTGGATTTAATCTCCTTTGTGGTTGTTGAGATGTTTTTGCATTTTCTTCTAAGTGAATTTTGTGTGTGCAAATTAGTGGATTAATGCCCTTAAGATCTTTTAGTGTCCAACCAATTGCATTTTTATGTCTTTTAAGCATATCAACTAATTTACCTTCTTGATTACTTGAGAGTTTGGAAGAAATTACCACCGGATATGTTTCATCTTCTCCAAGAAATGCATACTTCAATTCTTCTGGCAAGGGTTTTAACTCCAATACTGGTGGTTCGTCTTTGTTCTCATATTTTTCATCAAATTCTTTCTCTGATCCTGGTAACGAGTGATACCTGAAAAAATCGTCAAGATCAATTTCAATATTTTCTTTAACAGTTTCAATTGAACAAATATCTAATTGATCACGAGTACTCCCTTCTTGAATGTTTTCTTCCACAAGAGTTTCAATAAGATTTTCATCTTCACTTTCATCTCCTTTGTCATGTGGTTGCTTACAAAGATTAAAAACATTGAGCTCCAAGGTCATGTTACCAAATGACAACTTCATTATTCCATTCCTGCAATTTATAAGAGCATTAGAAGTTGCTAAAAATGGACGACCTAAAATTACAGGAATTGCATTACAAGCTTCAATAGGTTGTGTATCTAAAACTATGAAATCGACAGGATATACAAAGTTATCAACTTGGACCAACACGTCTTCTACCATACCTCTTGGCACTTTAACAGATCTATCAGCAAGTAAAAGTGTTACCGAAGTAGGTTTTAACTCGCCTAGATTGAGTTCTTGATAAACTGAATATGGAAGTAAATTCACACTAGCTCCAAGGTCAAGCAAGGCTTTTTTAATCTTTCGTTCTCCAATAATACACGAAATAGTAGGACAACCAGGGTCTTTGTATTTCAAAGCATTATTATTTTGAATGATTGCACTTACTTGTTCGGCTAAAAATGCTTTCTTTTTCACATTCAATTTTCTTTTCACAGTGCACAAGTCTTTCAAAAATTTGGCATATGATGGTACCTGTTTTATTGCATCTAATAAAGGAATGTTAACTTTTACTTGTTTAAAAATATCATATATATCAGAATTCAAATTTGATTTTTTTGTATTTTTCAATGCATGAGGGAATGGTGGTGACACTGTCTGTTGAACCTCCTCTTCGCAAGTTATGGGTTCCACTTCCTTACCCTTTGGAGTTGATTTATCATCATCTTCACAAGGTTCAAGAATGGATTTTTCCACAACCTTACCACTTCGAAGGGTAATAACAGATTTTACCTGATCCATCGGTTGAGTTCCAGAAGTTCCAATTTGTGTATGATGATCCTTGGGATTAGGCAGAGGTTGTGAAGGAAATTTACCTTTTTCATGAACATTAAGTGCAGATGCAAATTTAGCAAGAGTATCTTTCAAGTCTGTCATGGTTTGAGCAGTTTGAGTATTGATAGACTCTTGCTTTGCAATGAAAGAATTCAATGTATCTTCCAAATTTCTTTTCGGCGGAGGAACATAAGGTGCATAATTTTGAAAATTTTGTTGATTTTGAAAATGTGGTTGCGGAAATTGTGCAGCATTATCATTCCTCCAACTAAAATTTGGATGATTTCGCCAACCTGGATTGTAATTTTGAGAAAATGGTTCAAAATTTGGCCTTTTGAAATTGTTCAAAACATTGGCTTGCTCATGGAGACATTCTTTAAAAGAGGGCAAAGTGGGACAATCTTTTGTAAAATGATCACTTGTATCACAGATGTGACACACAATTTCTTGAACAGATTTTAATTGACCATTCTTTTTCAATTCAAGTGCCTCAACTTTTCTTGCCAAAGAGGTAAATCTAGCTTGAAGATCATGTTCATCTTTGAGAGTGTACATACCTCCACCAGATGTAGGAGATTGAATCTTGTTTGATGGTTCGATTGTACCTATAGTGTCCCAATTTTGAGCATTTTCAGCTAATGAATCGAGATACTCAATTGCCTCGTTCGGATCTTTATCTTCAAATGTTCCATTACACATAAATTCAACCATTTGCCTATCTTTAGGTGTTAAGCCTTCATAAAATTGAGAAACAACTCTCCAAATTTCAAAACCATGATGTGGACAAAGATTAAGCAATTCTTTGTATCTATCCCAACACTGATAAAAAGTTTCTCCTTGTTTTTGAGTGAAAGTGATGATTTGCCTTTTGAAAGAATTTGTTCTATGAGATGGAAAAAACTTTTTCAAAAATTGTTGTTGCAATTCATCCCAAGTTCGAATGGATCCCGATCTAAGATTTTGTAGCCAAGTTTTAGCTTTATCTTTTAAAGAAAAAGGAAAAAGCTTAAGGCGA
Source organism: Primulina eburnea (assembly GCF_022965805.1). NCBI lineage: Eukaryota > Viridiplantae > Streptophyta > Magnoliopsida > Lamiales > Gesneriaceae > Primulina > Primulina eburnea. The sequence goes on along the minus strand of NC_133107.1, from coordinate 26,773,221 downwards.
ATGGTGTTCATGCTACAATTTAGATCATTATATGTGTTGCACACTTCTTCAAACTCTCGTAAATGCATGTATGGATTTTCAGAATCTAAGCCATGAAAGTTGGGTAAAAGTTGGATAATACCAGGCTTAAAATTGAAATGAGATGCATCAGGGGGAAAAACTAGACATGAAGGTGCACTAGTACGTGTAGGATTCATGTGATCTCTAAGTGTTCTTCGTCTATCATGATCATGTTGAGATTGAATTTCATCTTCATTTTCTTGGATGGGTTCTTCCGCTATGTTTTGTAAAAATAAAGGGTTATTTCGAATGAGTCGACCACTAAGTGTACGTGACCAAATGCTCATACAAATGCAAAACAAAAAGAAAAAAAAAAAACACACAAAAGCAATAAAAAGAAAAATAAACTTTAAACAATATTAAATAGACTTGAAATTAAATTATACTTCCCCGGCAACGGCGCCAAAAACTTGTTGCGACTTTGATTGTTGCACTCCCAAGAGCAGGTTGTCCACAAGTAGTATAATTCGGTGAGTCCGAATATCGTATCCACAGGGAAGCTAAGGTAATTACAAGTCCACTACAATGTCTTTTTGTTTTTGTTTTTGTTTCTTTTTAATTTTAATTGAATCTTTAATGGGTAAATTTTAATTGTTCAAATTTAAATTTAAGTAGTTGAGATTAAAGGATCCACTCTTGGTATTTTAATAAAGTTAACATTAACGAACAATATTGAAATCCACTTAATAAAATGGTTCCAATATATTAAATAATCATATTTATATTATGTTATAAATTATAATCTTATAAGTACATAATATATACCAAAACTTATAAATGTGGTCAAGTATTTATTGTGCTATATATATTTGTAAACACTAAATCAAGGTTCCCACTTTAAATGGTTGGTAAAACCAAACAAACATTTAAATGGTACCAATAAATTAATACTATAATATATTCATATATAATAAATCAAGGAATCCAAGTTAAATGGTTGGTAAAACCAAACTAACATTTAAATGGTTCCAAGAATTTAATATTATAATATATTTATATATAATAACTCAAGGCATCCATTTTAAATGGTTGGTAATACCAAACTAACATTTAAATGGTTCCAAGAATTTAGTGTAACATATAGCAACAATAAATCAAAACTCCCACTTATAAGTAGGGTATAAAAATGCTTAAAGAAATAAATATAACATAAACAATAAATAATGATTAAATAATATAAAACATAGATTCTTACCTTATAATAACCTTATTATCATGCCAAGAGCTTCACCTTATCATCTCAACTTTAGGAAGTTAGCTATTCATTATTCAAAGTGTAAAACTTTGAATATGAAATTAACATGCTAATTATATTTAAATGAAGAAATAAAAGAAAAATATAGAGAGAAATATTATGAACTCAAAGATTTGTTCATAGAATGAGGGATATCTCAATACATTACAATGCACCCCTATTTATAGCCAAATTTGGGGAGACAACCACAAATAAAATATTATTTTTTACACATAAGTCTTCATTGGTGTTCCAAGAAATTAATATTATATTGCACATCACTTTTGACAAGCATCTTCTCCGAATTTTCTTCTTCACATAAAATGAAACATGTGGATAATTAAGTTGTCTAGTTGTGGTATTTTTTTCAGAATATTTGACCAAGTAGTTTGAGAGATATGGTCAAAATACTAGAGCATGGTAAAACTGCCACTCCTTCGGTAACTTTAATTGTTGCTTAATTTGATCCCAATTGTGAGAGGATTTTTATCTCATGCTTGCCACCAATATTGTAGATATTAACATCAACTTTCTACAGGTCCAAGAATCATCTTAATCCCATTTGCAACGCCAAGGTTATTCTTGTTTTATCGAACCTGTAAAAATAGTAAAAACTTATAATTACACAACAACTTATATTTTATACAATTTATTATAAAACATATAATATTTAAAAATTTAATAAAACAAAAACTATATATTTATATTATAAAACATTTAATTAATGTACAATTTTTATGTTTATCACCTGCACTCCAGGGCACTTCCAGGAATTCCCGACCCCTTTAGACTGTACGTCCTCGTGCCAACTCCTTTGCTAACCCGCACTCCAGGGCACTTCCAGGAACATGCACCCACAAGACCAGTCAAGAGTATGGCTCTGATACCATATGATATGAATCCACCTAACTCCACCTCAAAAGATAGCTCATGAGAGGAGGATTGTGAATTCATATATATTTTGCCCAAGACAACTCTTGCTAACCGATGTGGGACACATCATTAATGATATGAATCCTAGTACAAACGAATAGCAAACACGATTAAAATCGAATCGTGCCCTCTATTCAATAATCGAACAAGGATCGATGTGTTGTCCCGATCTTTTGAATCAAGTGTGTGTGTTGTGATTTTCATCTCTAAACTATGAAAAGTTTAGCAATAAATAATCACGAAATAAACAATTGAAAACTCAACAAACCTTAAAAGAACAAGTCGAAGACAATCTGCACAAGCACGATCGACAAACGCCACAAAGTTAAAAACTTTGATAAGTTTGATTTGAAGAACAAAGCAAGGCTTTGAATGTTTGAGAGAAAACTCTAAAATTTATTAAAATATCAATAAAAATCTGAATTGTCTGCAAAATTTCGTCCCAATATGTTTTAATAAACAAAAGATATCAAAAATATAGTCTCCAAAAAAATTAAAACTCTAGAAAAGGAAATTTTCTCGCCAAGCCGTCAAGGACACGGACCCCGTGTAGCCCTCCGTGTAAGGGTCCGTGTACACTCGGGAAATCAACTTCAGCTGGAAACAAGGAGCACGGACCCCGTGTCCACCTCCGTGTACGGGTCCGTTTACACACGGTCATCGCAAATGTCATAGGACACGGACCCCGTGTACTGGTCCGTGTCGGCACGCAAAATTCTTCATCATCGGCTGTAAGGGGCACAGACCCCGTGTCCAGGTCCGTGTGGACATCCGTGTAGGCTCGGCCGTCTTCAACAATGCTTGAATAATATTCCTTTGGCCTCCAAACGTACTCCCATGCATCCCCACCTCTTCATTCTTGCTCATGACTCCCTGTAGTGCCTCCTTGAACTTCTTTAGTCGTCCTCTCGTGACTGGTCCCTCCGGCAACTACAAAGGATCCCACGCATTCCTTGGAGCTTGACCACCCGTGTTTGCATCATCCTCCCCTTCTTCAAAAGGATTTGTCCTCAAATCTTGCTCATCACCTACATCAAACAACGACAGATCACTAACATTAAATGTATTACTCACGTTGTACTCACCTGGCAGATCGAGTTTGTAGGCGTTGTTATTGATCCTCTCAAGAACTTGGAATGGCCCATCGCCCCTTGGTAATAGCTTTGAACGTCGCTTCTCAGGGAACCTCTCCTTCCGTAAATGTAACCACACCCAATCACTGTCACACCCTTACTCTATTCTTAGCATGATTACGATAATCAAAATAAGGTTTGAATGATATAACTATAGTATGAAGCAAATCAAACAAGAGGCATCACTTTGACGGTTTATAAAAATTTTGGCACGATGTCCCTATATTTTGTATAAGCCAAAAACTCAACTCAAGCAACAACCTCAAGCATATTCTCATATAAAAACATACTTTGTATCATCATTCATAACATGGAACTTGTTTCAAACCCTCATATAAAATTTACTACAATACATACGCGGAAGCTATACAATAAGAAGTCCCGGTTCTTGTCGAGGTAGGGCACGTCACGAGCATCCATTGGCGAACCGGCATCCTACGTCTCTTCACTACCTGATCCTGTAATACATGAGCTACGTGAGTTTATAAAACTCAATAAGTTGGCACTTGTACGTATCAATATGCATCGAAGGAACATACATATCAAGTTGTGATCAACAATGAATCTTAAAAACATGTCATACCGTAGCATATATTCAATGTTCATTTTTGTACTTGAGCCTCATTAGTTGACCTGTACTACCGTGCTTGCTTTATTATATAGCTACTAATGTGTTGGACGTCAGGGAGCAACCTTTGGCAACCCCACGCCCCATGAACATATATTGGCCAATAGCTTTGGTGGACTTAAAACCACCCATGATGTCAACAAGCTCTATATCATGTAAAAATCAGTCCTTTTCTTTCAATGTTCATGTACATTTCCATTACATAGCACCCATCATCAATATTCATGAGTTTCTTACATATTTAATACATACCAGTGGAATATGGTGCTATGTTTTCATCAATAAACATACTAACAATGTACATATAGAAATAATCAATGGGAAGTATTTGAAATCATAATACTACTCATGTATTACTTCAAGAACATGCCAACTTACTGTCCAATCGTACGAATACTTGTTTGAGACGATGTTTCTCGCTCCTATACTGTCAAATATACCAATAATTCAGTCACTATTGCATAAACTAGATGAAAATCATTCCTTTATTGTCACCTACATGTACCATAACTAAAAGAGAAGAAACCTTACACCCATATGAAGTTCTTGTGATGGAGAACTAAGTTCTATCTTCAAAACTTTGAAAGGAATGAAGAAAGGAGCTGTTGGAGAAAGTTTCCTAAGTTTTCCTTCGAGTTTGTTGTGGAAAAGGGGAGAAAAACTGATGGGATTGCTTAGAAATGTCGAAACTTATCTTCTTATATGCAAGGCGGCGCTCGGGCGGTCATAAATTACCGCTCGAGCGCGGCACTTTCCGTCCAAAACCAAAAATCCAGAACCATTGACGCTCGGGCGGTAATTTCTTACCGCCCGGGCGCCACCTATTCTGCTTCTGCGCACTGCTTCATCAAAGATCGTTCCAGAAACGTGTCTTCCGTTCATAATATGGAAAGGTGGTAAACTAGGAAGTTGTAGCTCTATGTCTTGGCTTGAATCTCCCACTGATTTCATGTCATTTAAAGGTCTGAGTAAAAGGTTATCCCCATTCTCCCAACATGTGTCATTGTAGGAGTGACGATACACACAACTCACTTCGGGGCGCTTTTGGCTTGTCTTGCACAATGATTTGGACAAAACTCAAAATAAGAAAGTTGTAGCATTATATCTTAGCTTTCTAATGATTAAGGCCTCACACAATTTGGATCAATATTCAAACCATTATGCTAAAACACGTAACAACTACCACAAATTCGTCTCATTTCTTGCAATCCAATACCAACTTTCATTGCACTACTTCTACCTACACCTCTTACTACCACTATTTTAACACATATTCATTCTCAATACACCATAGACAATATAAAAATGTTGAATCTCAATATTGATAACTCAATCATCACATGAAATCTAATCATCTAAATAACTACATAGTAAACGACATAAACGCATTATTATCATTTGTACGAGTAACCGGCCATTACAATTCTCCCCTCCTTCAAAGAATTTCGTCCTCAAAATTTGACGTACCATATAGTTCAGGATATCTCTGTTGGATCTCGTCTTCTCGCTCCCAAGTTGCTTCTTCAATCGCATGATTGCGCCATAATAATTTCACCAAGGGTATTTCCTTGCCTCGTAACACTTTTGATTTCCTATCGAGGATTTGGACCGGTCGTTCTTCATATGAGAGATTCGATGCAAGCTCCAAAGGTTCATAAGGACGAACGTGAGAAGGATTGGCCAAATACTTTCGTCAAGGAAACGTGAAAAACATTGTGAACATTTGACAAGTTCGGAGGTAAAGCAACTCGGTAGGCTCTGTCTCCTATTCTTTCCAAGATTCAAATGGACCGATATATCTTGGACTCAATTTTCTCTTCTTACCAAAACGCAAAATGCCCTTCAATGGTGATATCTTTACAAATACATGGTCACCAATCTGAAATTCCAATCGACGACGTCGCACATCAGCATAGCTTTTCTGTCGACTCTGGGCAGTGTGCATTCTTTCTCTGATCTTGGTTACCGATTCAGCTGTCTGTTGTACCAATTCAGGGCCTAATAATTTCCTTTCTCCTATTTCATCCCAATGTACTGGAGATCGACATTTTCTACCATATAATGCAGTATATGGTGCCATTCCAATGCTTGACTGATAGCTATTGTTATATGTAAACTCAGCCAACGGTAGTTTACTGTCCAACTACCTGGGAAGTCAATAGTACATGCCCTCAACATATCTTCTAAGATCTGATTCACTCGTTCTGATTGTCCATCAGTTTGAGGGTGGAATGCTATGCTGAATGACAATCGAGTTCCCATAGCATTATGCAAGCTTTTCCAAAATGCAGATGTAAATTTGGGATCTCTATCTGATACAATGGACACTGGGAGGCAAGGAACGATCAGAACCGACATTCTTATTGATGCTCATGCTACTCCCTATTCGATCCATCCAGGAGGCACAAAAATGTACAAGGATTTGAAACCATTATTTTGGTGGCCAAGTATGAAAAGGGACATTGCTCAATTTGTTGCACAATGTCTAACTTGTCAACAGGTCAAAACTGAACATCAAAGACCAGCAAGACTCCTGAAACCACTACCCATTCCTGAACATCAAGTACATTTTTGTACTTGAGCCTCATTAGTTGACCTGTACTACCGTGCTTGCTTTATTATATAGCTACTAATGTGTTGGACGTCAGGGAGCAACCTTTGGCAACCCCACGCCCCATGAACATATATTGGCCAATAGCTTTGGTGGACTTAAAACCACCCATGATGTCAACAAGCTCTATATCATGTAAAAATCAGTCCTTTTCTTTCAATGTTCATGTTCATTTCCATTACATAGCACCCATCATCAATATTCATGAGTTCCTTACATATTTAATACATAACAATGGAATATGGTGCTATGTTTTCATCAATAAACTTACTAACAATGTACATATAGCAATAATCAATGGGAAGTATTTGAAATCATAATACTACTCATGTATTACTTCAAGAACATGCCAACTTACTGTCCAATCGTACGAATACTTGTTTGAGACGATGTTTCTCGCTCCTATACTGTCAAATATACCAATAATTCAGTCACTATTGCATAAACTAGATGAAAATCATTCCTTTATTGTCACCTACATGTACCATAACTAAAAGAGAAGAAACCTTACACCCATATGAAGTTCTTGTGATGGAGAACTAAGTTCTATCTTCAAAACTTTGAAAGGAATGAAGAAAGGAGCTGTTGGAGAAAGTTTCCTAAGTTTTCCTTCGAGTTTGTTGTGGAAAAGGGGAGAAAAACTGATGGGATTGCTTAGAAATGTCGAAACTTATCTTCTTATATGCATGGCGGCGCTCGGGCGGTCATAAATTACCGCTCGAGCGCGGCACTTTCCGTCCAAAACCAAAAATCCAGAACCATTGGCGCTCGGGCGGTAATTTCTTACTGCCCAGGCGCCACCTATTCTGCTTCTGCGCACTGCTTCATCAAAGATCGCTCCAGAAACGTGTCTTCCGTTCATAATATGGAAAGGTGGTAAACTAGGAAGTTGTAGCACTATGTCTTGGCTTGAATCTCCCACTGGTTTCATGTCATTTAAAGGTCTGAGTAAAAGGTTATCCCCATTCTCCCAACATGTGTCATTGTAGGAGTGACGATACACACAACTCACTTCGGGGCGCTTTTGGCTTGTCTTGCACAATGATTTGGACAAAACTCAAAATAAGAAAGTTGTAGCATTATATCTTAGCTTTCTAATGATTAAGGCCTCACACAATTTGGATCAATATTCAAACCATTATGCTAAAACGCGTAACAACTACCACAAATTCGTCTCATTTCCTGCAATCCAATACCAACTTTCATTGCACTACTTCTACCTACACCTCTTACTACCACTATTTTAACACATATTCATTATCAATACACCATAGACAATATAAAATTGTTGAATCTCAATATTGATAAATCAATCATCACATGAAATCTAATCATCTAAATAACTACATAGTAAACGACATAAACGCATTATTATCATTTGTACGAGTAACCGGCCATTACAATTCTCCCCTCCTTCAAAGAATTTCGTCCTCAAAATTTGACGTACCATATAGTTCAGGATATCTCTGTTGGATCTCGTCTTCTCGCTCCCAAGTTGCTTCTTCAATCGCATGATTGCGCCATAATAATTTCACCAAGGGTATTTCCTTGCCTCGTAACACTTTTGATTTCCTATCGAGGATTTGGACCGGTCGTTCTTCATACGAGAGATTCGATGCAAGCTCCAATGGTTCATAAGGAAGAACATGAGAAGGATTGGCCAAATACTTTCGTAGCAAGGAAACGTGAAAAACATTGTGATCATTTGACAAGTTCGGAGGTAAAGCAACTCGGTAGGCTCTGTCTCCTATTCTTTCCAAGATTTCAAATGGACCGATATATCTTGGACTCAATTTTCTCTTCTTACCAAAACGCAAAATGCCCTTCAATGGTGATATCTTTACAAATACATGGTCACCAATCTGAAATTCTAATCGACGACGTCGCACATCAGCATAGCTTTTCTGTCGACTCTGGGCAGTGTGCATTCTTTCTCTGATCTTGGTTACCAATTCAGCTGTCTGTTGTACCAATTCAGGGCCTAATAATTTCCTTTCTCCTATTTCATCCCAATGTACTGGAGATCGACATTTTCTACCATATAATGCAGTATATGGTGCCATTCCAATGCTTGACTGATAGCTATTGTTATATGTAAACTCAGCCCACGGTAGTTTACTGTCCCAACTACCTGGGAAGTCAATAGTACATGCCCTCAACATATCTTCTAAGATCTGATTCACTCGTTTTGATTGTCCATCAGTTTGAGGGTGGAATGCTGTGCTGAATGACAATCGAGTTCCCATAGCATGATGCAAGCTTTTCCAAAATGCAGATGTAAATTTAGGATCTCTATCTGATACAATGGACACTGGGAGGCCATGAAGCCTCACTATCCCTTTGATGTATTCTTCAGCATATTGATTCATCGTGTATGTGGTCTTCACCGGAAGAAAGTGAGCTGATTTTGTAAGTCTATCCACAATAACCCATATAGCATTGAACCCTCTTTGAGTTCTTGGCAAACCAAGAATGAAATCCATCGTGATGTGTTCCCATTTCCACTCAGGAATGGGTAGTGGTTTCAGGAGTCCTGCTGGTCTTTGATGTTCCGTTTTGACCTGTTGACAAGTTAGACATTGTGCAACAAAATGAGCAATGTCCCTTTTCATACCTGGCCACCAAAATAATGGTTTCAAATCCTTGTACATTTTTGTGCCTCCTGGATGGATCGAATAGGGAGTAGCATGAGCATCAATAAGAATGTCGGTTCTGATCGTTCCTTGCTTTGGCACACACAATCTCCCTTGATATGTCCATATTCCTTCCCCATCCAATTCAAAGTTCAAATTTCCTTTTTCTTCATCTCGCTGCCTCAATTGTTGTAATTCATTATCTGTGTTTTGTTCGACCTTAATCCTGTCTGCAAGCGTTGGTCGAACCATAAGAGATGATAGCTGAATTGCAGCTCCCTTTGGAATAACATCAAGCTTCAAGTTCTGCAAATCCCATAGGATTTGTTCTTGTACTTGCATCGCAGCAATAAAACTGGACTTTCGACTTAACGCATCTGCAACAACATTGGCTTTACCTGGATGATAGTTAATAACACAATCGTAATCCTTCACCAATTCCAACCAACGTCGTTGTCTCATATTCAGTTCCTTTTGCGTGAATAAATATTTCAGACTCTTGTGGTCCGTGTAAATTTCACACCGTTCACCATACAGATAATGGAGCCAAATTTTTAACGCAAATACCACTGCTGCCAGTTCTAAATCATGTGTGGGATAGTTCTTTTCATATTCTTTCAATTGCCTAGAGGCATAAGCAATCACCTTCCCGTGTTGCATCAAGACTGCTCCTAAACCTTGTTTCGAAGCATCACTGTACACTACAAAATCTCCTGATCCTTCTGGAATAGCAAGGACCGGTGCTGAAGTCAATTTTACCTTTAACTCTTGGAAACTGCGATCACATGCTTTATCCCATACAAATTTCACATTCTTTTGAGTTAAAGCAGTCAAAGGCAATGCTATCTTAGAAAATCCCGCTATAAACCGACGGTAATAACCAGCTAGCCCAAGAAAACTACGTACCTTGGTAACAGTGGTAGGTCGTAGCCAGTTATTAACAGCTTCAATCTTACTTGGATCCACTGATATGCCTTCTTTTGAAATGATATGACCCAAGAATGCTACTTGTTCAAGCCAAAATTCACATTTCTTCCATTTGGCATATAATTGTTTATCCTTCAAAGTCTGCAAAACTAATTGCAAATGTTCTTGATGCTCCTCTACAGTTCGTGAGTAGATGAGAATATAATCTATAAACACAATCACAAATTTGTCTAGAAATGGCTTGAAAATTCTATTCATTAAATCCATAAAAGCTGCTGGTGCATTTGTTAGTCCAAATGGCATTACAAGAAATTCATAATGCCCGTACCTGGTTCGGAAGGCAGTCTTTGAGATATCATCTGATTTAACTTTTAATTGATGATAGCCTGATCGTAAATCAATCTTCGAAAAGATAGCAGCTCCTTGTAGTTGATCAAACAAATCATCAATTCTAGGGAGTGGATACTTATTTTTGATTGTCACTTTGTTCAACTCCCGATAATCAATGCATAGACGAAGGGTACCGTCTTTCTTCTTCACAAACAAAACAGGTGCACCCCACGGTGAAAAGCTCGGTCTAATAAACCATTTATCAAGCAACTCCTGTAACTGTTCTTTCAGTTCTTTCATTTCTGTAGGAGCTAATCGATAAGGAGCTTTTGAGATCGGATGAGTTCCTGTCACAACATCAATTACAAATTTGATCTCTCTATCTGGGGGTAAGCCTGTTACATCATCAAGAAATACTTCTGGAAATTCACAAACAACATCTGTATCTTTTAATTCACGAACAGGTGGATCACTAGTTAACACAGATGCTAAATATCCTTGACACCCCTTCTGTATTAATTTACAAGCCTTCATACAAGAGATTATCCGAAGAGGTAAGGATATACCTGCACTTGCTACGGTGAATGGTTCAGCTCCTACTGGTGCAAACTTGATCATCTTTATGCCACAGTCAATAGTAACTCTGTACTTCGAGAGCCAATCCATTCCCAATATCACATCAAAATCGGTCATTTTCAAAACAATCAATTCAGCATACATCTGATGACCTTGGACATATATTGGACATCCTCGCACAATCTGATCTGTCTTTAATTCTTGCCCGAAAGGTAAGGCTATAGCGAGTTGTGTCTCTGTTGTACTTGCTGTAATGCCCAGTCTCCTTACAAACGATTCCGAAATAAAAGAATGCGTGGCTCCTGAATCTAGTAAAACAATATCAGTAATACCAGAAATCAAGAACATACCGGTGATCATCGATGTATCCGCATCCACTTCTTCTTTGGTCATGGAGAAAAGGCGTCCCTGTACATTCTCAGAACTTCCTGGACAATTCTTGGCGAGATGTCCTGGCTTCTTGCAACGATAACAGACATTAGAACCCTGCATACACTCCCCGCCATGGAGTTTGCCACATTTAGGACAAGGTGGCCTGTCCTGTTCTTTACGTGGAGGGGGACCCTTGCTACGGGATTCCTCTGGTCGAGCACCTTTGCTATCGGTCTTTTTGCCTTGTCCTGTTCCTTGGCTCTTTTGAAAGTACTGTTGCCTTCGTTGTTGCCTGTCTATGTCAATGTCATGTTCCTCTTGTTCTGCCATAATTGTTCTTTCTACTATCTCCCCGTATGTAGCAACTTTCGACATCCTTACATCTCTTTTAATTTCAGGGCAAAGTCCCCGCATGAAGTGTTCGCCCTTACTTGTGTCATCCTGTGCAATATATGGTACATATTGGACTCCGGCCTCGAATTGTTGTATGTATTCCCCCATTGACATGGTTCCTTGCTTCAGATTAAGGAATTCACTGGCTTTCTTGGCTCGTACATCTTTACTGAAATACTTGTTGTAAAACACAGTTTTGAAAGTTCCCCATGTCAATGGTCCAACCGGTAATGCCACTTTTGCACTTTCCCACCATATTCTTGCATGTTTTGTCAAGAGAAAGATGGCACAAGTCACTTGGTCAGCATCATCCATATGAAGGTAGGAGAAGATGGACTCCAATGACTTAATCCACTCTTCTGCTACTGCTGGATTGGTGCTTCCCATGAATTCCGGAGGATTCAAACGTCTAAAACGATCATATACGTCTGTCTGTACAGGCACATGTCTGTGTACTATGTCTTGAGCTTGTGCCTGTTCATGAGTAGTCCGTTGCATCTCAAGTAGCTGCTGGATTTGTTCACCATGGACTTTTGCTTGTTGTTGGAGTAATTGAGCGAAGTCATATATCGGTCGTAGCGCACTGCCCTCACCTTCGACTGTTGGGGCCTTGCCCTTAGATGACTCTCCTTCATGTACTTTACGTTCCGGTGGCATCGTCGCTTATCTTAACCTACATGTAGGTCACGTAGAAACACATAACTTAGCATAAACTATGGAATAAAATGATACTTACTTGCTGAGTTCCCCATGTATGGATGAAGTGCAGTGTCTTCCCAGTCAAAGAACCGTGGGCTCTGATACCATAAAAATGTCACACCCTTACTCTATACTTAGCATGATTACCATAATCAAAATAAGGTTTGAATGATATAACTATAGTATGAAGCAAATCAAACAAGAGGCATCACTTTGACGGTTTATAAAAATTTTGGCATGATGTCCCTATATTTTGTATAAGCCAAAAACTCAACTCAAGCAACAACCTCAAGCATATTCTCATATAAAAACATACTTTGTATCATCATTCATAACATGGAACTTGTTTCAAACCCTCATATAAAATTTACTACAATACATACGCGGAAGCTATACAATAAGAAGTCCCGGTTCTTGTCGAGGTAGGGCACGTCACGAGCATCCATTGGCGAACCGGCATCCTACGTCTCTTCACTACCTGATCCTGTAATACATGAGCTACGTGAGTTTATAAAACTCAATAAGTTGGCACTTGTACGTATCAATATGCATCGAAGGAACATACATATCAAGTTGTGATCAACAATGAATCTTAAAAACATGTCATACCGTAGCATATATTCAATGTTCATTTTTGTACTTGAGCCTCATTAGTTGACCTGTACTACCGTGCTTGCTTTATTATATAGCTACTACTGTGTTGGACGTCAGGGAGCAACCTTTGGCAACCCCACGCCCCATGAACATATATTGGCCAATAGCTTTGGTGGACTTAAAACCACCCATGATGTCAACAAGCTCTATATCATGTAAAAATCAGTCATTTTCTTTCAATGTTCATGTTCATTTCCATTACATAGCACCCATCATCAATATTCATGAGTTCCTTACATATTTAATGCATAACAACAGAATATGGTGCTATGTTTTCATCAATAAACATACTAACAATGTACATATAGCAATAATCAATGGGAAGTATTTGAAATCATAATACTACTCATGTATTACTTCAAGAACATGCCAACTTACTGTCCAATCGTACGAATACTTGTTTGAGACGATGTTTATCGCTCCTATACTGTCAAATATACCAATAATTCAGTCACTATTGCATAAACTAGATGAAAACCGTTTCTTTATTTTCACCTACATGTACCATAACTAAAAGAGAAGAAACCTTAAACCCTTATGAAGTTCTTGTGATGGAGAACTAAGTTCTATCTTCAAAACTTTGAAAGGAATGAAGAAAGGAGCTGTTGGAGAAAGTTTCCTAAGTTTTCCTTCGAGTTTGCTGTGGAAAAGGGGAGAAAAACTGATGGGATTGCTTAGAAATGTCGAAACTTATCTTCTTATATGCAAGGCGGCGCTCGGGCGGTAATTTCTTACCGCTCGGGCGCCACCTATTCTGCTTCTGCGCACTGCTTCATCAAAGATCGCTCCAGAAACGTCTCTTCCGTTCATAATATGGAAAGGTGGTAAACTAGGAAGTTGTAGCTCTATGTCTTGGCTTGAATCTCCCACTGGTTTCATGTCATTTGGAGGTCTGAGTAAAACGTTATGCCCATTCTGCCAACATGTGTCATTGTAGGAGTGACGATACACACAACTCACTTCGGGGCGCTTTTGGCTTGTCTTGCACAATGATTTGGACAAAACTCAAAATAAGAAAGTTGTAGCATTATATCTTAGCTTTCTAATGGTTAAGGCCTCACAAAATTTAGATCAATATTCAAACCATTATGCTAAAACGCGTAACAACTACCACAAATTCGTCTCATTTCCTGCAATCCTATACCAACTTTCATTGCACTACTTCTACCTACACCTCTTACTACCACTATTTTAACACATATTCATTCTCAATACACCATAGACAATATAAAAATGTTGAATCTCAATATTGATAACTCAATCATCACATGAAATCTAATCATCTAAATAACTACATAGTAAACGACATAAACGCATTATTATCATTTGTACGAGTAACCAGGCATTACAATCACCCTTCTCAAATACCACCTTTTTCTTCCCCTTGTTGGCTTTCTTTGTGTATTGTTCATTCTTCTTTTCAATATTCACCTTGACCTTCTCATGCAAGCTCCTACCAAATTCAACCTTCTTTTTCCCATCCATGTTTATCCTTTCACTCACAGGTAAAGACATCAAATCTAACGGAGTCAAAGGATTAAAACCATAAACAATCTCAAATGGCGAATAATTTGTAGTAGAATGCACACTACGATTATAAGCAAACTCAACAAATGGCAAACAATTCTCCCAGTTCTTTAAGTTCTTTTTAAGAATAGCACGCAAAAGTGTCCCTAAAGTTCTATTGACAATTTTAGTTTTTCCATCCGTTTGAGGATGACAAGTAGTAGAGAACAGCAATTTTGTGCCAAGTTTGGCCCACAAGGTTTTCCAAAAGTAATTCAAAAACATAACATCACAGTAAGACACAATAGTCCTAGGCATGCCATGCAACCTAACGACTTCTCTAAAGAACAAGTCCGCAATGTTAGAAGCATCATCGGTTTTGTGACAAGCAATGAAATGTGCCATCTTAGAAAACCTATCAACAACAACAAATATTGAATCCCTCCCCTTCTTAGTCCTAGGCAACCCCAAAACAAAGTCCATAGAAATTTCATTCCAAGACTCACTAGGGACAGGAAGCTGTGTATACAATCCATGTGGTTGTGTTCTAGACTTAGCTTGCCTACAAGTTATGCACTTATCACACACACGCTCAACATCACGTTTCATATGTGGCCAATAAAAATGTTCATGAAATGCGCCTAAAGTTTTAGCCACCCCAAAGTGCCCCATTAAGCCACCCCCATGTGCCTCCCTAACAATTAATTCACGAATTGATGACTTGGGAATGCACAATTTATCTTCTTTAAATAAGAAACCATGATGCAAATAAAATTTGTCATGTGGACCATGCATACAAGTTTCAAACTCACTCTTAAAATCATCATCTAGCACATACAACTCCTTGACATGCTCAAACCCCAAAATTTTAGATTCCAAGGTAGAGATTAATACGTACCTCCGAGATAGTGCGTCGGCCACTATGTTTTCCTTACCTTGTTTGCACTTGATGATGTAGAGGAAAGTTTCAATGAATGCCACCCACTTGGCATGCCGCTTGTTTAACTTCTGTTGGCCCTTAAGGTGATTTAGAGACTCATGATCCGTATGGATCACAAACTCCTTAGGCCTCAAGTAGCGTTGCCACATCTCTAGAGTCCTCACAAGTGCATAGAGCTCCTTGTCATATGTTGGATAGTTCAGCGCTGCTCCATTAAGCTTTTCACTAAAATATGCCACCGGCCGTCCGCCTTGCATCAACACTTCACCGATACCTACACCCGAAGCATCACATTCAATTTCAAAGGTATTAGCAAAATCAGGTAAAACAAGTAAAGGGGCATTAATCAATTTTTGCTTAATAAGATTAAAAGATTTCTCTTCCTCCTCGCCCCAATGGAATGGAACATTTTTCTTGATCACCGCCGTCATTGGTGCTGCCAGTGTGCTAAAATTCTTCACAAACCTCCTATAGAAGCTTGCAAGACCATGAAAACTTCGAACTTGACCAACAGTAGTAGGCGTTGGCCAATCGCGAATAGCACTAACCTTGTCTTAATCGACTTGTATACCCTGTGAACTTACCACAAAACCAAGAAAGACAAGTTTGTTTGTACAAAAATCACATTTCTTTAAGTTAGCATATAAATGTTCAGCCCTTAGTGTGATTAGCACAAGTCTCAAGTGATTAACATGCTCATCCAAGTTTTTGCTATACACTAGGATATCATCAAAGTAGACCACCACAAATTTCCCTATGTGTGCACGAAAAATATGGTTCATTAACTTCATAAAGGTGCTAGGAGCGTTAGTTAAGCCAAAAGGCATTACCATCCACTCATATAACCATATTTGGTTTTAAAAGCAGTTTTCCACTCATCACCTAACCTCATCCTGATTTGGTGATAACCGCTCTTCAAGTCAATTTTGCTAAAAATACAAGCACCATGCAACTCATCTAACATATCATCTAGCCTAGGTATGAGATGCCTATACTTAATGGTTATGTTATTAATTGCTCTACAATCTACACACATACACCATGAGCCATCTTTCTTAGGAACTAATAAAACAGGTATAGCACAAGGTGACATGGACTCACGCACAAAACCTCTATCTAACAACTCACTTACCTGTCATTGAAGCTCCTTAGTCTCCTCCGGATTGCTCCTATAAGCTGGACGATTTGGCAATGCACTCCCACGTACGAAATCGATTTGGTGCTCGATTCCCCTCAATGGTGGCAATCCTTGAGGAAAGTCCTCCGGAAATACATCCTCAAATTCCTGCAAAAGTTAAACAACAATGCTCGGAAGGGACCCGGCTATATCACTTGTGTTAAGGAGGATCTCCTTGTAAAGAATCAACATAAGCGGTTCATGTGTGTGCAAAATTTGCTTCAACTCACTTTTTTGGGCCATATATGATTTTTTTTTTGCCTCTTTCCTCTCATTTTCTTTCCTCTCAATTTCTTTCCTCTCATTTTTCTTTTGTATGGCTATCTCACTCTTTTGATCACTCTTTTTTCAGTCATCTCATCTTTTCTTTCAAAGGTCACCTCACTTTTTAGTTCACTCTTTTTTTTGGCCTCATCTCTTTTTTTTTCAAATGGTCCTCCAACACTTGCTTTGGGAACAAAGGAAGTAAAACAATGGATTCTTTCTTGAGTACAGAACAATATCTATTCCTAAACCCATCATATCTCACTTGTCTATCATATTGCCATGGTCTCCCTAACATAATATGAAAAGCATGCATTGGCACCACATCACACAACACCTCATCAACATATTTCCCAATCGAAAAAGAAACCAACACTTGTTTTGTCACCTTCACCTCCGCACAATCATTCAACCATTGAAGCCTATAAGGTTGAGGATGCTTCAATGTAGGTAAACCCAATTTTTCCACCATCTCAACACTAGCCACATTAGTACAACTCCCCCCATCTATGATTAGATTGCAAACTTTTTTATTTACAAAACACCTAGTATGGAACAAGTTCTCTCGTTGGTAAGTCTCCTACTCCTTGACTTGGGCACTCATGATACGCCTAGTCACTAGTGCTTCACCTACAACCGCCTCGTAACCCTCGTCAGGATACTCTAATTCAGGCATCTCATCATCATCATCATCACCCTCACTATGCGATTCATACTCACCATATTCATTTAAAATCATTACCCTTTTATTAGGACATTCACTAGAAATATGCCCTAATCCTTGACACCTAAAACATCTAACATCTCTAGATCGTTTAAGAAGAGTTTCAGATTTACCTTGCACTTATTGTTTAGGCGCCTCTTGTTTGGTCTCAATCTTGGGCTTGGTCACCACCTTAATCTCCTCATGTTTCACCACATTTGACCGCCAAGAAGATGATGAACCCCAAGTTTGATTGGTGCGGCCAACTCCACGCCTTTTGAGTTGTTGCTCCACTTTTATGGTCATTTGAACCATCTCGTCTAGATCCAAGTAGTGCCGTAGCTCCACTTGATCTTGAATTTCCCTGTTCAAATCACAAAGAAAACGAGCCATGGTCGCCTCACTATCTTCCTCCACATTGTCCCTAATCATGACTACTTCCATCTCCTTATAGTAGTCCTCAACACTCTTCAACCCTTGCCTCAAAGTTTGTAGCCTCTTAAACATCTCCCTATAATAGTTGTTGGACACAAAACTCTTCCTCATGACCCTCTTCATCTCATCCCAAGATTCAATGGGCCTCTCATTATACCTCCTCCTAGTGGTCACTAATTGATCCCACCAAATGAGAGCATAGTCTAAGAACTCAACCCCCTCCAACCTAACCTTCTTTTGTTCGGAATAGTGGTGACACTCAAACACGAACTCTACCCCCTTTTCTCACTCTAAGTACGCCTCCGGGTCAGATTTCCCATGGAATGATATGAATCCACCTAACTCCACCATATGATATGAATCCACCTAACTCCACCTCAAAAGCTAGCTCATGAGAGGAGGATTGTGAATTCATATATATTTTGTCCAAGTCAACTCTTGCTAACCGATGTGGGACACATCATTCCCGACCCCTTTAGAATGCATGTCCTCGTGCCAACTCCTTTGTTAACCCGCACACCAGGGCACTTCCAGGCATTCCCGACCCCTTTAGACTGTACGTCCTCGTGCCAAATCCTTCATTAACCCGCACACCAGGGCTCTTCCAGGAATTCCCGACCCCTTTAGACTGTAAGTCCTCGTGCCAACTCATTCGTTAACCCGCACTCCAAGGCACTTCCAGGAACATGCACCCACACGACCAGTCAAGAGTATGGCTCTGATAACATATGATATGAATCCACCTAACTCCACCTCAAAAGCTAGCTCATGAGAGGAGGATTGTGAATTCATATATATTTTGCCAGAGACAACTCTTGCTAACCGATGTGGGACACATCATTCCCGACCTCTTTAGACCGCACGTCTTCGTGCCAACTCCTTCGTTAACCAGCACTCCAGGGCACTTCCAGGCAGGAATTCCCGACCCATTTAGACTGTACGTCCTCGTGCCAACTCCTTCGATAAACCCGCACTCCAGGGAACTTCCAGGAATTCCCGACCCCTTTAGACTGTACGTCCTCGTA
Organism: Primulina eburnea; assembly: GCF_022965805.1. Classification (NCBI taxonomy): domain Eukaryota; kingdom Viridiplantae; phylum Streptophyta; class Magnoliopsida; order Lamiales; family Gesneriaceae; genus Primulina; species Primulina eburnea. The sequence goes on along the minus strand of NC_133107.1, from coordinate 26,753,988 downwards.
CCAACTCCTTCGTTAACCCGCACTCCAGGGCACTTCCAAGAACACGCACCCACACGACCAGTCAAGAGTATGGCTCTGATACCATATGATATGAATCCACCTAACTCCACCACAAAAGCTAGCTCATGAGAGGAGGTTTGTGAATTCAAATATATATTGCCCAAGACAACTCTTGCTAACCGATGTGGGACACATCATCCCGACCCCTTTAGAGTGCACGTCCTCGTGCCAACTCCTTCGTTAACCCGCACACCAGGGCACTTCAAGGCATTCCCGACCCCTTTAGACCGTACGTCCTCGTGCCAAATCCTTCATTAACCCGCACTCCATGGCACTTCCAGGAATTCCCGACCCCTTTAGACTGTAAGTCCTCGTGCCAACTCCTTCGTTAACCCGCACTCCAGGGCACTTCCAAGAACATGCACCCACACGACCAGTCAAGAGAATGGTTATGATACCATATGATATGAATCCACCTAACTCCACCTCAAAAGCTAGCTCATGAGAGGAGGATTGTGAATTCATATATATTTTGCCCAAGACAACTCTTGCTAACCGATGTGGGACACATCATTCCTGACCCTTTTAGACCGCACGTCCTCGTGCCAACTCCTTCGTTAACCCACACTCCAGGGCACTTCCAGGAATTCCCGACCCATTTAGACTGTACGTCCTCGTGCCAACTCCTTCGTTAAACCCGCACTCCAGGGCACTTCAAGGAATTCCCGACCACTTTAGACTGTACGTCCTCGTGCCAACTCCTTCGTTAACCCGCACTCCAGGGCACTTCCAGGAACACGCACCCACACGACCAGTCAAGAGTATGGCTCTGATACCATATTATATGAATCCACCTAACTCCACCTCAACAGCTAGCTCATGAGAGGAGGATTGTGAATTCATATATATTTTACCCAAGGCAACTCTTGCTAACCGATGTGGGACACATCATTCCCGACCCCTTTAGACCGCACGTCCTCGTTCCAACTCCTTCGTTAACCCGCAATTCGGGGCACTTCCAGACATTCCCGACCCCTTTAGACTGTACGTCCTCGTGCCAACTCCTTCGTTAACCCGCACTCCAGGGCACTTCCACGAATTCCCGACCCCTTTAGACTGTACGTGATCGTGCCAACTCCTTCGTTAACCCGCACTCCAGGGCACTTCCAAGAACATGCACCCACACGACCAGTCAAGAGTATGGCTCTGATAACAAATGATATGAATCCTCGTACGAACGAATAGCAAACACGATTAAAATCGAATCGCGCCCTCTATTCCATAATCGAACAAGGATCGATGTGTTGTCCCGATCTTTTGAATCAAGTGTGTGTGTTGTGATTTTCACCTCTAAACTATGAAAATTTTAGCAGTAAATAATCACGAAATAAACAATCGAAAACTCGACGAACCTTCAAAGAACAAGTCGAAGACAATCCGCACAAGCACGATCGACAAACGCCACAAAGTTAAAAACTTTGATAAGTTTGATTTGAAGAACAAAGAAAGGCTTTGAATGTTTGAGAGAAAACTCTAAAATTTAATAAAATATCAATAATAATCTGAATTGTCTGCAAAATTTCGTCCCAATATGTTTTAATAAACAAAAGATACAAAAAATCTAGTCTCCAAAAAAATTAAAACTGTAGAAAAGGAAATTTTCTCGCCAAGCCGTCAAGGACACGGACCCCATGTAGCCCTCCGTGTAAGGGTCCGTGTACACTCGAAAAATCAACTTCAGCTGGAAACAAGGAGCCCGGACCCCGTGTCCACCTCCGTTTACGGGTCCGTTTACACACGGTCTTTGCAAATGTCATAGGACACGGACCCCGTGTACTGGTCCGTGCTCGGGTGTAGTGCCCAAATTCAGTACGCGTATAGCCCATGCATTCATTTAATTATTAAATCGTTTAATTAATTTTAAATGAGTTTTAGCCATGCATAATTTATAAAAATACATTATTTTAAATTATTCATGTTTATGTGATGCACGTTAAAATGTTTTTTTCGAGTTTCATGTTTCGGGCGATTATCCGATACGGGATTGAGGAAAAGACCCGGTGACGATTTTTGGCAATTTCAAAAGATGGTATTTTATTTTAAGTTAAGGATGAGGCGTTTTAAATAATTTATTTAGCTTTAGAATTTTAAAGCCTTATTCATGTAATTAGTAATTTAAGAGTTTAGAACTTTTAAAATTAGTGTGTAATCATTTTTAAATGGAGAGTTTGATTAAATTAGTGTGTGTTAACTTTTGATTAGTATTTAATTTAGCACTAATGTCTCCTAATTAAAAACACACACACGTTACACAAAGTCACACACACTTACATGTTTTTACACACACTAAAACACACAACACATCTACACATTCATTTTCAGAATTTTTAAGAGAGAAAACCTAGGGTTCTTGAGAGAACAAGCAGCCGCCCCCTTCCCCTTTAAGTTCCAGCAAGTTTTCGGCAATTTTATTTCAAGATAATCGAGCCACCGTCGTCCCGGATCAACCTCGCTTCCTTCTCCGCTTCGGTATCGCCGTGTCGGTAAAGTTTATCATCAAAAGGCACGTATAATCTTTCTTTTGCTGCGTCGATCACGTCATATTACGTGTTGCGTTGTTTTATGCGTAAAAATATGTGTGTGATGTAAAAGTTTGAGCGGTAAATACATCGAATGCGTTTTGAAATATTTTTAGATCTGAAATTTCGTAACTTGTTGTTCTGTTGAAAACTGCGATTTTTCGGTCGAGATTTTGAGAAAACTTTCCACGCAAAAAATGTATAACTTTTTGATATCTTCGATTTGATATAAAATTCGAGTTATTTTGACAAAAATTGAGTGAGTTATGGCATTTTTTGTGGGACTGCTAAAACTTCGTCTTTCAGAAAATTATGGGTGGATGCGTTTTTGAGATTTTATTGTTGCAGGCTTCGTTGGGAATCGAAGGGTGATCGTTTCTGCTTCTAGGTATGATTAGTATGATGTTGGGTTGTTATTTGTTATGTCGTTTGGCATCGATAGGAACTCGTATGCATTAGAAGTCGTAGGAAGCGAGTTGGTGTCAATTGCCACGTTTTTGAATGATATGTGTCGTAGGGTGAACGTTGTTGCTTTGGGTGTTGTATGAAGTCGGTTCGATGTTATGGTATGTTAGGATGGGTCTCGGGGTGTCGGTTCATGGTCCTTACAATCGAGTCTAGAATGATAAACATGGTGTGTATTGGAATTTCGTGAGTTTGCACTTCTAGAGCCTACACGGACCCCCACACGGACCAGGGCACGGGTTCGTGTCCTTGTTTCCTTCGCGGTGCCAAATTCCAGAGACTAGACGGACCCTTAGACGGACCCTAGCACGGGGTCCGTGTCCTCACTTATTTTCGGTGTCTTCTTACACAGTCTACACAGACCCTTGGACGGACCCTGACACGGGGTCTGTGTCCTCCCTTTTCTTCGAGTATACACATACAGTACCTACACGGACCTGGACCCGGACCCGGAGGGGTGCACGGGGTCCGTGTACTCCAGTCTTTGGGAATTGTCTTAGGGATCAGTTGTGATTTCATGTCATGGTTTAGTGCATAGTTTTAGAAGGTCGAGTCATGGGAATTGTAGAATGTCCTAAGGAATGGAATGAGTTCGTAAGTAATCATGACAGTTACGTCTAAGTTATGCAAGTACGTATGTCAATTCATGTTAGTATGTGCAGCAACAGCCCCAATCGAAGTCCAACGAATCCCTCAACGCCAAGTAAGTATGTTCGACGTGCAAAAGAAAATATTTTAAGTTTTTGAGGTATGCTAAATGTCTTGTGAACAAATTACGTTTAGGATTAGAAAGCGTTAAATTATGAACGGGGACCAATCCGCCCGTTAAATTATGAACGGATTTAGATCGTGATTGGAAAGTGTTAAATTATGAACGTGGACATATCAGCCCTTTAAATTATGAACGGGGATCTCATGTATGTGGCAGTGGATACGTCCATGTCATCCCAGTACTGTGGTTTAGTCTGATCAGGCGAATTATGTTATGGGTCACTTGCTTTGAAACATTCTCTACGCAAAATGATGAAGCTATGTATGTTTAAGTATGTTCAAGTATGCAAGCATGTTTAAGAAAAGTTTATGTGATGGCACGTCTAAGTATGTATGTACATATGCTCAGTTTTATTATGAAAGTTCAAGTTTTTCAGTATGTATGTCCTATTTTAAAGTTGCATGTGATTTTATTATGTACTACTCGTTACTTCCAGTTTATACGTGTTGAGTCTTTAGACTCACTAGACTTGATCGATGCAGGTGGGGATTTTCATGAGGAGACTGACGGTGGGGACCGAGGAGCTTGGACTGAGGAGAAGGCTAGACCCGAGGACCGCCCACGTTATTTTAATATTTTAAGCATGAAAATATTAATACTCTGATTTTATGTTTTGAAACGAGATGTTTTGAGCAAGCTTTTCTTTCAGCTTTTTATTGGTGATGGATGAGTTCGAAGATATAATTTTTATGAACGATGAGTTGACGACCGTATGGATGTTTATATTTAAAAAAAATTTTAATTTTTCCGCAAATTTTAAGTAGTAAAAGTACGGTACGTTACAGTTGGTATCAGAGCAGTTTTCTTGTATAGGGTTATGCCTACTGCCAGTCGCAAGAAGCTCACGAAGTCACACCTCAAGTATGTAAGTTTTAAAGTTTCAAATTTATGTTATGTAGTAAGCATTAAGTTCTGATTTCAGCATGTGCATATTTTCAAGTTTTAGTACGTGCATCTTATGTCATTTATATCATGTTCATGCATATTGGGTTTACGTGTTGGGTAAATTATTGGAACAGTATGCCTCCTTGACGTGTGGTTGACCGTGAAGCAAAGGACGAGGATAGAGAAGCTCGAGAAGAGAGGAGAGACGCTCCTCCACCTCCACCCCCAACTCCAGACATGCAGGCACAGATGCTTGCAGGTATGACGCAGTTCTTCGCGCAATTTGCGGGGAACCAGGCTACAGCAGCGGGTGTAGGGGCGAGGCCCCAACCGGAAGCAGTGTATGAGAGGTTTAGGAGGATGAGTCCAAAGGAGTTCTCGGGTACCACTGACCCGATGATAGCTGAAGGATGGATCAAATAGATTGAGGTAATATTAGACTTTATGGAACTGACTGATGCGGACAGGGTTAGATGTGCCACCTTCTTGTTGACTGGGGACGCTAGATTGTGGTGGGAGAGCGCATCAGTGGCAGTGAACTCGCAGACTTTGTCTTGGACTGGATTCAAGGAAGTGTTCTTCGCCAAGTACTTCATTGAGGAAGTACGCTCCCGTCTGACCAGGGAATTTATGACACTGAGGCAGGGGGACAGCAGCGTGGCAAACTTTGTCAGAAAGTTTGAGAGGGGGTGTTACTTCGTACCCCTCATTTCGAATGATGTCCAGGCAAAGTTGAGACATTTCATGGATGGATTGCGGCCAATCTTGCGCCGTGATGTGAGGATAGCTGGCCCCACTTCGTATGCAGTCGCCGTATCTAGGGCTTTGGCGGCAGAACAAGACCAGCGGGACATTGAGGCAGACAGGCAGGGCAAGAGGCCCTATCAGGCTCCACCGCAGCATCAACAGCATCAGAGGCCTTAGTTCAAGAAACCTTACCAGGGCCAACCGGGAAAGAAACCCTAACAGGGACCGCCGATAGGCAAGGGTCCTATCCAGCAGCAGGGGCACTTCAGAGGCCCGGTAATTTCCTAGTGTGTCAGAAGTGCAATCGCCAGCATCCTGGATATTGCCTATGGGGATCCGAGAAATGTTTTAAATGTGGAGCTACTGACTACATTCTGAAAGAGTGCCCACAGTGGAAGCAGCAAACTCAGGGCAGGGTGTTCGCTATGCGTGCACAGGAGGCGAACCAAAACACTACACTACTGACCGGTAACTTTTTTCTATCTAAGCTCAGTATTATTTTGCCTTGCATGTGGAATTTTATTTGGAATTATTAGTGTGCTAGTAATACTTTTGGGTCACTTGGAGTATTGATTCCTTCTATGCTTGAGGTTAATGTTAGTAATTTGGGATGTAAGTTTTGGGTTGTGCTAACGTCTCTCAGGGAATATCTTCATTAAGGGATTAGCCAAAACGACACTGATAGACTCAGGAGCCACTCATTTCTTTATCTCAGAGACTTTCGCTAATCATTTGGACATCAAGTCCATTGCCCTAGATATGAATTTTTCGGTGACAGTCCCATCCGGGGAAGAACTGTTAGCGACTAGCGTGATCAGAGACATTGATTTAGAATTTCAAGGTCATCTAGTATACGCCGATTTGATTCTACTGCCGATGCCCGCGTTCGACATTATTTTAGGAATGGACTGGCTGACGAGGAACAGAGTTCGGATTGACTTTCAGAAGAAGTCAGTATTTGTTAGACCACCGGGCATGGAGCAATTTTTTTTTGAACCAGCCAGATGGAGAAGTTTCCCTCGCATGATCTCTTGCATGCAGGCTAGGAGACTTATTTCTAAGGGGTGTCAGGCCTTCTTGGCCAGCATTATTTCTGCACCTGACATACCCACTCCATCTTTATCCGACGTGCCAGTAGTCAGTGAATTCCCAGACGATGTTTCAGGTCTTCCACCAGAGAGAGAGGTGGAGTTCGCTATTGATCTTATGACAGGCACAGTGCCAATCTCTAAGGCACCGTATCGATTAGCTCCAGCTGCAATGTTAGAACTCAAGCAGCACATTCAGGAGCTTCTCGACAAGGAGTTTATCCGCCCTAGTTTCTCACCGTGGGGCGCGCCAGTGCTCTTTGTGAAGAATAAGGATGGGAGTATGAGGCTATGCATCGATTACCGAGAGTTGAACAAGGTAACGATAAAGAATAAGTACCAACTTCCTAGAATCGAAGACTTGTTTGATCAGTTGCAGGGAGCTACGGTGTTCTCTAAGATATATCTTCGATCAGGGCATCACCAGCTGAAGGTGAAAGATGCAGATGTTCACAAGACAGCCTTCAGGACCAGGTATGGGCATTACAAGTTCTTAGTGATGCCATTTGGATTGACGAATGCTCCAGCTATTTTCATGGACCTCATGAACCGAGTATTTCAGCCGTTCCTTGACCAGTTTGTCATAGTATTTATTGATGATATTCTCATATACTCGAAGAGCCCTGAGGAGCATAGCCAGCATTTGAGGACAGTGTTGCAGGTTTTGCAGAGAAGCAAGTTATTTGCGAATTTCAGTAAGTGCGAGTTTTGGTTGCAGAAAGTAGCGTTTTTGGGGCATATAGTGTCTAGCAATGGTATTGAAGTGGATCAAGCAAAGGTAGCAGCCGTTAAGGAATGGGTTGAGCCAAAGAATGCATCGGAGATCCGCGGTTTTCTGGGTTTAGCCGGTTACTACCGTAAGTTCATCCAAGCATTTTCATCGATGGCAGTGCCACTCACGGCACTGACCAAAAAGAATGCTAAATTTGTGTGGAGTGATGAATGTCAGAAGAGCTTTGATACGTTGAAGCAAGCACTTATTTCAGTGCCAGTGTTAGCCATGCCATCAGGGCAAGGGAATTTTGTGTTATACACCGATGCATCTAAGCTTGGTTTAGGCGCAGTCTTGATACAGCGGGGTCAGCTGATAGCTTATGCTTCCCAACAGTTAAAGTGCATGAGAAGAATTATCCGACGCATGACTTAGAATTAGCTGCCGTCGTCTTTGCATTGAAGATTTGGAGACACTACTTGTACGGCGAGAAGTGCCAGATATTCACGGATCACAAGAGTCTCAAATATTTCTTCGCGCAGAAGGAACTGAACATGAGGCAGAGACGGTGGTTGGAACTGGTGAAAGACTATGATTGCGAAATTAGCTACCACCCGGGAAAAGCTAATGTTGTCACAGATGCCCTGAGCATAAAAGTGGCAGTTGTAGCACAGCTGTCAACGCAGAAACCTCTTCAATCCGAGATTCAGGGTTTGATTTAGAGGTTTATCGTAAGCACAGAGCTCCTAGACTGTCTAATCTGACAGTCAAGTCCGATTTACTAGACCGTATCCGGACAAGTCAGTCTTCAGATGAGCAATTACAGAAATGGAGGCTGAAGGATGAAGCCAAGGGAAGTGTTCTCTACACGGTGTCAGATGGTATCGTGAGATACAGAGGTAGAATGTGGGTGCATAGTGTTGATTCGATCAGAGAGAATATTCTAGCAGAGGCACACGCATCTCCGTATTATATTCACCCAGGAGGTACCAAGATGTATAAGGACCTACAGATTCTATATTGGTGGCCAGGGATGAAGAGAGACATCCGCAAATTTGTGTCTGAATGCCTCACTTGTCAGCAGGTGAAGGCAGAGCATCAGAGGCCAGCAGGATTGGTTAAGCCACTCCCCATCCCAGAGTGGAAATGGGAGAACATCACGATGGACTTCGTCGTTGGATTGCCTAGATCAGTCAGAGGCTTTAATGCCATTTGGGTTATTGTGGATCGACTCACAAAGTCAGTGCACTTTTTGCCAGTGAAGGCGACTTTCTCCATGACGCAGTATGCGGAGCATTATATCAGGGAGATAGTCCGTTTACATGGGTTCCTAGTTTCGATTGTGTCCCACAGGGACCCGAGGTTTACATCGTACTTCTGGAAGAGCATACATGCAGCAATGGGGACAAAGTTGCTGTTCAGTACGGCTTTTCACCCGCAGACAGATGGCCAGTCTGAGCGAGTGATTCAGATTTTATAGGATTTGCTGAGAGCCTGTATGATTGATTTTCAGGGGACTTGGGAGTCTAAGATACCCCTAGTGGAGTTTACCTACAACAACAGCTTCCAATCATCTATAGGTATGGCTCCCTACGAGGCTTTGTATGGAAGAAAGTGCAGATCACCGGTTCATTGGGATGAAGTTGGCGAGAGCGCAGATCTTGGCCCAGAGATAGTAGCAGACTGCAGATGTGGTGGTCAAGATTAGAGATAGAATGAAGACCGTCCAGAGTCGCCAAAAGAGTTATGCTGATAAGAGAAGGAGAGATCTCGAGTTTGCCGTTGGTGATCACGTTTTTTGTGAAGATATCACCCATGAAGGGTGTTATGAGATTTGGGAGGAGAGGCAAGCTGAGTCCGAGGTTTATTGGACTTTTCGAGATTCTTGACAGAGTTGGGACACTAGCTTATCGCGTTGCCCTTCCGCCGAATCTGGCCGGGGTACACGATGTGTTCCATGTCTCAATGCTAAGGAAGTATCTAGCTAACCCTTCTCATGTTCTGAGCTACGAGCCGTTGCAGTTGGCTCCATAGCTGTCTTATTAGGAAAGACCCGTCCAAATCCTAGACAGACAGGAGCGGAGACTTCGGAACAAAATTACCAAGTTTGTCAAAGTTCGGTGGCTAAATCAATCAGTGGAGAAAGCCACTTGGGAAGCCGAAGCAGATATGAGACTTCGCTATCCGGAGTTGTTCGGTAAGATTTAATTTCGAGGACGAAATTTTTATAAGTGGGGGAGGAACTGTAGTGCCCAAATTCAGTACGCGTATAACCCATGCATACATTTAATTATTAAATCGTTTAATTAATTTTAAATGAGTTTTAGCCATGCAGAATTTATAAAAATACATTATTTTAAATTATTCATGTTTATGTGATGCACGTTAAAATGTTTTTTTCGAGTTTCATGTTTCAGGCGATTATCCGACGCGGGATTGAGGAAAAGACCCGTTGACGATTTTTGGCAATTTCAAAAGATGGTATTTTATTTTAAGTTAAGGATGAGGCGTTTTAAATAATTTATTTAGTTTTAGAATTTTAAAGCCTTAAATTCATGTAATTAGTAATTTAAGAGTTTAGAACTTTTAAAATTAGTGTGTAATCATTTTTAAATGGAGAGTTTGATTAAATTAGTGTGTGTTAACTTTTGATTAGTATTTAATTTAGTTAATTTAGCACTAATTTCTCCTAATTAAAAACAAACACACACGTTACACAGACTCACACACACTTACACGTTTTTACACACACTAAAACACACAACACATCTACACATTCATTTTCAGAATTTTTAAGAGAGAAAACCTAGGGTTCTTGAGAGAACAAGCAGCCGCCCCCCTCCCCTTTAATTTCCAGCAAGTTTTCGGCAATTTTATTTCAAGGTAATCGAGCCACCGTCGTCCCGGATCAACCTCGCTTCCTTCTCCGCTTCGGTATCGCCGTGTCAGTAAAGTTTATCATCAAAAGGCACGTATAATCTTTCTTTTGCTGTGTCGATCATGTCATATTACGTGTTGCGTTGTTTTATGCGTAAAAATATGTGTCTGATGTAAAAGTTTGAGCGGTAAATGCATCGAATGCGCTTTGAAATATTTTTATATCTGAAATTTCGTAACTTGTTGTTCTGTTGAAAACTCTGATTTTTCGGTCGATATTTTAAGAAAACTTTCAATGCAAAAAATGTAGAACTTTTCGATACCTTCGATTTGATATAAAATTAGAGTTATTTGGACAAATATTGAGTGAGTTATGGCGTTTTTCGTGGGACTGCTCAAACTTCGTCTTTCAGAAAATTATGGGTTGATGTGTTTTTGAGATTTTATTGTTGCAGGCTTCGTTGGGAATCGACGGGTGATCGTTGCTGCTTCTAGGTATGATTAGTATGATGTTAGGTGGTTATTTGTTATGTCGTTTGGCATCGATAGGCACTCGTATGCATTAGAAGTCGTAGGAAGCGAGTTGGTGTCAATTGTCACGTTTTTGAATTGTATGTGTCGTAGGGTGGACGTCGTTTCTTTGGGTGTTGTATGAAGTCGGTTCGATGTTATGGTATGTTAGGATGGGTCTCGGGGTGTTGGTTCATGGTCCTTACAATCGAGTCTAGAATGATAAGCATAGTGTGTAATGGAATTTTGTGAGTTTGCACTTCCCGAGCCTACACGGACCAGGGCACGGGGTCGTGTCTTGTTTCCTTCGCGGTGCCAAATTCCAGAGACTAGACGGACCCTTTGACGGACCCTAGCACGGGATCCATGTCCTCACTTATTTTCGGTGTCTTCTTACAGAGTCTACACGGACCCTTGGACGGACCCTGACACGGGGTCCGTGTCCTACCTTTTCTTCGAGTATACACATACAGTACCTACACGGACCCGCACTCGGAGGGGTACACGGGGTCCGTGTACTCTAGTCTTTGGGAATTGTCTTAGGGATCAGTTGAGATTTCATGTCATGGTTTAGTGCATAGTTTTACAAGGTCGAGTCATGGGAATTGTAGAATGTCCTAAGGAATGGAATGAGTTCGTAAGTAATCATGACAGTTACGTCTAAGTTATGCAAACGCCAATCGAAGTCCAACGAATCCCTCAACGCCAAGTAAGTATGTTCGACGTTCAAAAGAAAATATTTTAAGTTTTTGAGTTATGCTAAACGTCTTTTGACCAAATTACGTTTAGGATTGGAAAGTGTTAAATTATGAACGAGGACCAATCCGCCTGTTAAATTATGAACGTGTTTATATCGTGATTGAAAAGCGTTAAATTATGAACGTGGACCAACCAACCCGTTAAATTATGAACGGGGATCTCATGTATGTGGCAGTGGATACGTCCCTGTCATCCCAGTACTGTGGTTTAGTCTGATTAGGCGATTTATGTTATGGGTCACTTGCTTTGAAACATCCTCTACGCAAAATGATGAAGCTATGTATGTTTAAGTATGTTCAAGTATGCAAGCATGTTTAAGAAAAGTTTATGTGATGGCACGTCTAAGTATGTATGTACGTATGCTCAGTTTTATTATGCAAGTTCAAGTTTTTCAGTATGTATGTCCTATTTTAAAGTTGCATGTGATTTTATTATGTACTACTCGTTGCTTCCAGTTTATACGTGTTGAGTCTTTAGATTCACTAGACTTGATCGATGCAGGTGGGCATTTTCATGAGGAGACTGACGGTGGGGACCGAGGAGCAGGCTTGGACTGAGCAGAAGGCTAGACTCGAGGACCGCCCACGTTATTTTAATATTTTAAGCATGAAAATATTAATACTCTGATTTTATGTTTTGATACAAGATGTTTTGAGCAAGCTTTTCTTTCAGCAAAATTTTTATTGGTGATGGATGAGTTCGAAGATATAATTTTTATGAACGATGAGTTGACGACCGTATGGATGTTTATATTTAAGAAAATTTTTAATTTTTCCGCAAATTTTAAGTAGTAAAAGTACGGTACGTTACATCGGGTCCGTGTCGGCACGCAAAATTCTTCATCCTCGGCTGTAAAGGGCACGGACCCCGTGTGCAGGTCCGTGTGGACACCCGTGTAGGCTCAGCCGTCTTCAACAATGCTTGAATAATATTCCTTTGGCCTCCAAACGTACTCCCATTCATCACGACCTCTTCATGCTTGCTTATGAATCCCTGTAGTGCCTCCTTGAACTTCTTTAGTCGTCCCCTCGTGACTGGTCCCTGCGGCAACTGCAAAGGATCCCACGCATTCCTTGGAGCTTGACCACCCGTGTTCGCATCAGTGTTGGATCTCGGTTTTCTCGTGCCCAAAACGCAACGGAAGTTTAAAATTTTTATTTTATTTTGACAATCAAAATATATTTTGTTTGAGCACCGTATGGTTTTATGATTAAACATTCATAGGGATTTTAGTAATTTGATACCTTTGGAGAAATATTCACACGGCTCCAACTATTCCGGGGTTGGCGGAAATAGCTCTTGATGAATTCCCTAGAACGTTATTCAGAAACTCTCTTCTTCAATCTTTCTATCAAGTACACGACCAAAAGATTTGTTCATCTTCTAGTTTGCACTAGAAAAATTAGAAGAAGTTTTTACGTTGAGATCGAAAATTCGAGAGGCGGCTCAATCTCTTTATGCAAAGAGAGTGGCCGAAATTTTGTGCTTCTTGGAGATGGAATTTTTGAGAATTTCAAGAATGGAGGCTAGGGTTATGGCTTGTTTACTCCTATTTATAATTAAGTCATGACCTTAATACACATAATTAACATTAATAAGTTTGATTAATTAATTGGGTAGTCCAACTAGTTCAATTAAATTAATTAAAATCTATTAAGAAATTTAATTATTTAGTATGTTGGACTTGTACTCCTACAAGCCCGTTAAAAATACTTCATAGCTTTTTTAATTTAATATTTAAAAAACTCAACTTTTGAGCTTAATAAATTAAATACATTATGTATTCAACATTTGAATTTAATATTAAAAATTCAACTCCTTGATTTTACCACCTCCAAAATTTAATATTTAATAAACTCAAATTTTGAGTTTAATAAATTAACTTCTCAAATTTTATAAATTAAACTCCTTGAATTTATTTTCTCAAATTTTAATTATCATAAATTCAACTCCTTGAGTTTACTATATCAAGATATAAATTCAACTTCTTGAATTTATTCTCTCAATGGGAACAAACGATCCAGTGCTTGTGTAACCCTCAATGGTTCAAGGATACAGCTAACCGTGAGTTCACAATTCCTTGTGATTCAGGACAAAATCCTTTATTCGAGCTTACCCTTATTTGCCTCATTCTATATATCAACAATTGATAATGAGAATGTCAGAAATCATATTTCTGATTAAACCCATCGAACCATGGTAAGAACGTCTAGTAGCATCACCCCATGATTCCCTGGGTATTACTGATAGTGCCTGCAAGAACCAATCGATTATGATTAACGTATAGTACGGTCCCTTCATCTCATATATCTCAATCGAACTTGCAACCATTGATTCATCGAGGGTTGCATAATAATTCGATAACTATGTGATAACTATAATAGTGGCATCGCGTGTACTATTTGAAAACTCCTTCTCTAACGTACATCTCATACTCTGGCCAGAGATTCCACGCAATATTATTTCATCAGATCACATAGGACATCCACACCCATACGTGAGCGGTGAATCCCCGACTACAATGCACTGGCTCCTATATATGTCGCAACTGTACCCAACCTCGCCACCTGATGACTCTCCTAGAGCCGATAAACGAGTCAAAACACATCCCTAACATATAGAGCCTCAGTGTTGTCCCGGGTCGTAAGGACTAATGGTGTACAATCACAACCACGGACTTATCCTCTCGATGAATGATAACCACTTGGAAAGTCCGAGGGAGGGTTGTTCGGTATAATTATCATATGACTACCCATCTGTATGTTTGGACATCTCTATGTCCTTACCAAGAAAAGCAGTACATAACATCACAAATGCTACTCTCGAGCTCAAGCGACCTTTATCCATGTTTTAGGCGGTTAAATCGACTAGGAACGAATTTAGATCATACAGTGTTTACAAATGAGTTTCAACATCGAATTACGATTCATTTGTATTAAAGTATAATCAAGGTCTTTATCCATGTTTGATAACATTGGTATACAGATAAAGAAATAACAAATCATGAAATAATGAATTATATTAAAATAAAGATTGTTTATTACAAGTAAGTCAATAAAATCACTGGCCAACAGTTGGTTTGTAGGGCATCTACTCTAATAAAATGAAAATTTTAATCTTTGAAATTTTCAATTTTCATTATTTGAACAAGACTTGTATCCTTGATACATCGGTGCTGACGACTCGATGATAGGGGTTTTAATGAGTTCAGAATCATTTATTTAGTAAATTTATAATTTACTGATTAAATGATGGTGATAGTAGAGGTGACTACTAATATGTACAAATTCTTATAAAATATTCTAGAGGGGTCTATAATTAATTAATTCGTGAATCAATTAGATAAATTAAATAATAGTTATTTAAATAATGGTTATTTAATCTAATTAATATGTTCATTCATGTATTAAATGTACATGTGTAGATATATTAATGTTTATATATACACACACTTTATATGAAGATATAAAATATGTGGATATATAATATGAATATATAATGCATTATTAAAAGTTGATAAATAAATTGTATAATAATAATAATAATATGAGAATTTTATTATAATGGAATTAAAGAGTCTTGGTGATACAAGGATTAAGGATCCTAATAGGAGAGTGATTCTGATCGGATCAGGAATCGCACTCTATGAATATACCATAAGGAAGCATAAAACATAACCAATGTTTTTGCACCTAAAATTCACAAAAATTTCCTCCCCACTTCGACATCAATGTATCGGCCTCCTTGAAGAAATTTAGTTAAAATTTCGGCAAATTGTCTTCTTCCACGGCCGCACCCTTACCGCTGCACCGATTGCACACAAATCTTTTGGCTTCTCTAGCACGATCCAAATGAGGAACATAGTCTCTGATAGTGGATCAGATTTGATGATCAAGAGGAGGAAGATCCGTTCGTAGGGATATACAAAAAGTGTCATCTCCACTAACCCCGGATTGGTTTGGTGTCCAGTGTTATATACGCTCAGGTATAATAACTAAACACCTTAGGGATGGTTTAACTCATACGATGCCCAAAGGCAGTTTTGAATGTCGAAACAAAATTTAAAAACTTCCGCTGTGCTTTGGGTGCGAGAAACGGTGTTCTAACATCAACATGGGATAAATGCATCACATTATTTATGTTTTGATAAATTGTTTTATGACAAACAGTAGAACTACCCAACAACTACTTCCACAAAACCCTAGTAAAAAAGCAGTTTCACCCTCTCTCGCAGAGATAACAGAAGAATGAGTTCATATTCATCTGTTTATGCAATTATATGCATGCCAACTTGAGGGTATAATATAAGGCATGCATGGACAAAACAGACATACAAGATTATCAAATCATATTGCACTTGCAGAAATATTTTAAACAAACCATACTGTACCAAATTTTCTGAGAACAATAAATAGATGGATATAGAGGCTGTAGGTATGAATATACAGTTACATATAAACGAGGGGTAAATTCCCTTTATTGTTATTGCAGTATTTGTAGTAAGAGAGTAGAGAATATTATGTTATTCATTAATCATCTGTGGCCATTAATGGCTCTGGTCCTCTCTTCTTTAGGGTTTGGTAGTCCCTCCGTTTTAAATGCATTCCCCGTCATCTCTCTTTTTCCACACCTCCCTTGTTCTTTCTTCTTCCGTCTATTTTATTTACCCATTTTTCTTCCCATTTTCATGAAGAAAAGGGGAAAATAATTCAGGGTTTTTCTCTCTTTCAATCCATTTTTCTTTTGCTTCTTTTCGCTTATTTTTTAGGGTCTATGGTTTTAGGTTTCACTGCTGTTCTTGTTTCATCGAGTGGAGTCAGAATTTCGAGGCTAAATGGGCAAAAATCAGGTACGTACCTTTTTCTTTGGGATAAAGTTGTTTAGTTCTAGTCAAAATCCATATATGTTTTTAATCCAAATTATAGAAATTCTGACAAGCCGGGAGATGAAAGGGAGTGGAGTTGTTTGGGGACTCAAGAACAGCCGTAAATTCTCCTTCAAATGAAAAAAAAATATTGCTTTTTCTCCCACTATAATATATATTATCCGATCTCTTTTATCTAAAATTCAGATTTCCCATTTCTTTCTTTTTCTGAAGAAATTATGTCAAAATATTGAAATAGTCACTGTGATGTTGGCTCGGTTCACTCAGAGATATTCGAAACGATTTCAAGTTCTTGAATCAGATTCAAAATTTGTGTTTTTTGATTGAGCCGTGCCAATATCTCAGTGTTTTTTCATGAGGACCAACTCCTACCGATATATCAATCATCCAATCTTGAGGTTTGATTATTATATATTTACATATAAATCTCTTTTTTTTTAATAATTCCAAAGAATATTTGTCAAATGCAATTTTCTATTCTACAAATTGAATATATATCGAATCTTAATCGAATAAGGTCAATTAGCAGAGTCCGGTTGGTTTTTCAAGATTAGATCATAAATTGGATCGAGTAACATTAATTATATGACGAATCCAATAATTTTACCTAGATGGAAAGAGTAAAAGTAAAAGAAAAATGAATTTCAGCATTATATATAAGATTTTATTGTTTCGGATTTTTGTATTGCCTAAATTTTTGGATATTTTCCCTTCATATAAATTTTTTCCTTTGGTTTGAAATTCCGATTGGATATATTGTGATATTTGCGTAATTGTTTTTCTTGGTCAATATCGTATCAGCCTCTCAATTAATAAAACCTTGAGGCATTGTTTGGTGTATATTATAAGAGATGATTGATTTTTAATCTTTCACTTATTATGTGTTTTTTGATCTTTTACTTATTATGTATTTTGTGCGCATGATTAACATTGTGATAGGCCCCGTTCAACCGCATCCAGCCCGCAATGTATGCATTATTATCCTCTTGTTGGTATTAATCTATTTTTAGTTAAATGCGGAAATTGAAATTTGTGAAAATGTAATAATTAATTTTAATTTTAATTTTTTAAATAAATTAATTCAAGAGATCTCATTTATTTATTCAATCACTAGTTTTTCACCCGCGCGATGCACGGACAATTATTTTATCTAATTGATTATTAAAATTAATATATATGATAATTTGTTTACTTTCTCTATAACGTGACTTTTTATCAAAGTGAAATGTTTATTGTTTTCATATACATATAAATCTTAACAATGAAATACTGAATAAAAGACTCATTTTTGTATTTTGGCTGAAAATTAATATCACGCTTGTATTAGACAATGAATGACATAATGTGTTTATCAATTATATTGTATTCACATATAAATTTATGTAACATGTAGAAAACAATAATTGTAACAAAATAAAATGATAAACATGATACAAACTTTTAATGTGGTTTTAATTTCAATAAATAATCTAAATTAAAATATAATTAAACTAAATGGATTATAGATCATACAATTAGAAAACAAAAAGAAATTACAAATTTTGAAAAACTTCCTTAAATATAACATTTGTCGTTGAATTTTTGCGGTTGCTATCACTATCACATATCAAAATTTTTAGACTCTTAGGATTCATAACTCTGGATAACGACTGACCATGTCTAAAAACAGGGTTATTTAAAAAAGTCATATATGAGACAATGATTGCCCTTGACTTTTGTTGATTATCATTGAATATAATACAATCAAAGAATATTGAACTATCTTTGTTGAAATTTAAAAGGAAACCTTAGATAAGAAGGCATCAATGAGATTCTTGGAATAAACACTTTATGACATGCATTACTTCCAGTAAGAATTTTTCCTTCCAAACATGGTTTTCGAGCTTTGTCACGATCAATCTAGTGTCATTGCATAATTTAAGAGATTGATCTATGTTGGAGATAAAGTACTTTATTTAATTAAAATAAATCATACCATTCGTAATATCATTTAACGTATATATTGATGTTGGAATCAGCATTTTGACTAAACCATGGAAACTAAATTGTTGATACTTTGGCTCTCAAATCCATATTTTCTGTTTAAATATTTACAATAAAAAAATAATTAAAATAAATGGAAGTAATTCTAAAAGAAACATTTATAATGATAACTCATAAGATAAATTTATTCAAGTATAAAAAAATAGTAATTGGTATTTAATATAAATTTATTTAACATGGATTATTAATAATAGCCTACTAACAACTCTATAATCAATTTTGGCTTTGAAATAATCTAACAAACAAAAATTATCTGTTAAGTATGTCAAATTCTATACATATATTTTAATTCTAAATATGTTAATTAACAATTTTTTCTTGTTTATATTATTTCGCATGAATAAAAAAATAATAAAAATGATAGTTTATATTAAATTGACTTACGATTATTTTTTAATCATCTATAATAATTCGAGAATTGTTGGTCTAAGATTAAAGTTAATATATTGAAGAGAAAAATGATTTTATACTATCATTGAAATAAATATATTAGATCTCAAAAATAAAACCAAATTAAAAATAGTTCATCCAAAATATAGATGAAATTTTTTAATTATAATAACCTTACATCTGTATATATGTGTCATTAATTTTAAATTAATAAAATAATTTCAGCGGAACACAATTTTTGAAACATGTTTCAAAATTTCAGAATTCATATTTAAATTTTGAATAACAATTTGAATTTGGTTTATAATTTCCAGAATGGAATTTTATTTCTGGATTTGAAATTTAGAATGTAATTTAATTTTATTTGTAATTCCTAAGAGAGATTCAATTTTCAAGCAGTTATATATACATACATTAATATAAAGTTTTAATAATGAATTAAATATATTTAGACATTTATTATAATATATTACCACATTTTCGTTTATTTCCTTTTTTTAGAATGTCATTTAGGCTGGAACTTACTAAATTTAGCAACAACTCTATTTATATATATATATATATATATATATATATATATATATATATATATATATATATATTTTTAACACTCAATCAATTTTATTTTTGGAAAATTTAAATAAACTAATTAAATATTGTATTTCTTTTTAGTAAGTAATTTGAGCAGTAATTTATTTAAAATAGCAAAAACTATTTTTGGATGATTTACCTCATGAGTGATATTTAAATTTATTTATACAGTTTTTACTTAAACTGATTGATATAATTAATGCAAATTTTTTTAATATAGTTATTTTTTCAATATATTTTAATTTTAATTTGAGTAAAAAAATTAAAAACATATAATACATAAATTAAATTTGAATTAATATAAAAATTAATTAAATTCAAAATTGAATTAAATGATCAATTGATATAATCAATGCAGATAATAATTGAAGCGGTCATTTATTGCAATGCACGTATGTCAATATTGATGATAAATCTTTCCATTTTTAGAAATGATATTTTGGCGGGATATTACTATTTTTGGCAAAAACTCTTCTTATATATATATATATATATATATATATTTTAAGAATATATTACTAATTAATATATGATGATGACATTTTAGTAAACATGATATAATTAACAAAAATGATCAACCAATTTTTTTTTTTTTTTGAAACCAAACATTCATTCATCAATAATTCAAATCAGAGTTATTACAATCATGAAGTAGAATATCTGTAATACTCTCAAGATTGTCGTAAGAAATAAAAAGACTAGCATAAGAAATAGCCGCCCTAGCCAGGGTGTGAGCAGCCATATTCGCTTGTCTTCTGGCAAAGCGAACTTCAAACGAAGGTTGTTGACAGAGAATGGAGCAACATGTAGCAACAATCGATCCAAATTCACTACGATCCGTCCCCTTTGAGGCTACAGCATCTACCACCAGTTTAGAGTCTGTTTCAAATATAATATTTTGTACTTCCAAAGAGACAGCCCAAAGGATGGCATCAAGCAATGCTTTCGCTTCAGCTTCTCGTACCTCAAGCACCCCATACCAGGTTTGCATCCTAGAGATCATAAATTCGCCCTTGGAGTCCCGAATTATTGCTGCCACCCCGGTCTTGTGCACTTCCTTAAAAATGGCTGCATCAATATTGCATTTCATAAATCCCGGAGGCGGTCTGTGCCATCGCATTTCTTCAGGCGAGGGCCTCATCTGTGTAGGTGTAACTTGGGCCAGTGTTCGAGCATATTTCCATTGCTGGAGTAGGTCTGATGCTAGTGAAATATTAACACTAGCTGGTCTATCCACAGCGTTCCAAAGTTTGTCATTCCGATACCTCCATATGCTCCACAACACCATGGCGAATGTGGACTTTTCTTGAGGTGAGCACCGTTCCAAGCTTTTCGAGAACCACTGTGAAAAAGATTCTGATGTATTAGCACATTCCTCAACAAGATGTGTCAATTTAGCGAGGTGCCAACAATCCTTAGCATAAGGGCAGTCTATGAAGAGATGCCAATTATTCTCGATACCTGATCCACATAAGACACAACAAATAGGAACATTCAGACCTCGGTTTTGCAGATTATTGCGACAAGGAAAGCAGTTGCGCACAATGCGCCAAAGGAAGAACTTGATCTTGGGTGGTAATACGAGCTTCCACATCTTAGCCCAAGTCCCAGATGCAATGCTCGGGTAGCTAGATTGATTACAAGTATTCATAAGAAGCTTATACCCAGATTTGACTGAGTATATACCATCTCGGCTGAAATGCCAAACACGCATATCTTCTGAGTGTGGAGATACAAGGGGAATTTTTGTTATTTCCTCAATATCTCGTTGTTGAAAGGAAGCCTGTAGCACATCGATGTTCCATTGATTTGCAGATGGATCGATCAAATCTGAAACTGTCACAAGATGTTGTTCCTCCGGAAGCTGAGTTTGTATATAGAAATTTTCCGGATCACGCAGCCAAGGATCATGTAGGATATTGATAGATCGGCCATTACCTATTTTCCAGCGTATACCCTGTGCCAAGATAGCTTTAGAGCACCAGATGCTTCGCCATATGAAGCTAGGATTGGGTCCTAGGCTTGCATTTACAAAGTCGTTTCTCGGAAAATATTTCGCTTTGAGTAGCCGAGAAGATAGAGCATCAGGGGCAGAAATACACTTCCAGCCTTGCTTCGCAAGCATGGCAAGGTTATATCCTTCTAGGTTTCGATAGCCTAATCCTCCCATATCTTTGTGCGCACAAAGCCGATCCCAGGACATCCAGTGTAGGCCTCTCGCTCCATTAGACTTCGAACCCCACCAGAAGGAGTTCATCATTTTCTGGAGTTCGTCTAGCAAGGAACTTGGCAGTAAGAAACAGCTCATACAATAGGTTGGAAGTGCATGCGCAACAGATTTTATGAGTACATCGCGCCCTGCCGATGATAGTGAGCTCCTCTTCCAGTTATGGATCCGTGTCCAAAGCCTATCCCGAAGATAGCTAAACAATGCCCTCTTTTTGCTTCCCACAAGCGACGGTAGCCCCAAATATCTGCCAGTGTCCAGTGGGTTTGACACACCCAAAATAGTTGATAATTCATCTTTGAGTTCATGGTCAATGTTCCTGGTAAAAAAGATTCCAGATTTTTGCAAGTTGATAGCTTGTCCACTTGCATTCTCATAAGTCGAGAGGAGTTGCTTCATTGTGTTACATTCTTCTGGGGAAGCTCTAAAGAAGAAGAAACTGTCATCAGCAAAGAGTAAATGAGAAATAGTCGGGGCACCACGACAGATTTTGATGCCATGTAATGTACCACGCGCGACAGCCTTGTCCATAAGCGCAGATAAGCCTTGTGCACAAATAATAAACAGGTAGGGTGATAGAGGACACCCTTGACGCAGACCACGCTCTGGGATTATCGGTCCAACTAGCTTATCATTTACCCGAATTGAGTATTTCACTGTAGTAAAACACATCTTCATCATCCGGACCCATTCATGAAGAAATCCTAGACGCAACAGCATTTGCTCCAAAAAACCCCAATCAATGCGGTCGTATGCTTTGCTAATGTCAATTTTTAACGCCACATCCCCTCTTTTGCCTCTGCTCTTTCGTTTCATGTAGTGGATGATTTCAAACGCTGCTATGACATTATCTGTGATAGATCGCTCAGGCACAAAAGCCACCTGTGAGTTTGATATTAATGGGGAAAGTACCTTTTTGAGGCGGTTAGCCAAAACCTTCGAGATGATTCGATAAATGACATTGCAGAGTGATATTGGTCGCAGGTCCTTCATCGTTGTTGGGTTGGGGCACTTTGGTATCAAAGTAATTATAGTGTCATTGAGAGCCTCCGGGAATGCACCATTTTTTAACCATTCTGAGCTATGCCGAAATACATCCTCCCCCATGCCAGAAGCGCTGGAAAAAAGCTGGATTGTACCCATCCGGTCCCGGAGATTTATCCGGGTGCATTTGAAATAGGGCTGTTCTGAATTCATCAATGGTGAAAGGCTCTGTTAGGCGGTGGTTATCCTCAGCTGAAATCATTGGCTCGATGGTGCTCACAACTGGTTCATAATGAGCTTCACTCGATTTGAATAAATTCTCAAAGTATGCATGTGCAATGCGATTCAAATCCGGAGTCCCATCATACGTTACACCACTATCATCAGTTAGTTGCCTAATACGGTTCCTTTCCTTCCGTCTAGTGGCCATGCAGTGAAAGAATTTGGTATTCATGTCACCTTCTTTCAACCAAAATTGCTTTGCCCGCTGTTTCCAGAACGTCTCATGTTGTGCCAGTACATTAGATAATTATATATATATGAAAAAAGTAGACAAATATTTTTAGTTAATTATAAATTTAATTTTCGTCGATGATTTATGAATTACTATAGTAGTAGAGGCAAATCTTGGTCAAAATATTTGTTGTCCATGTTTCTTTTTTTCACAAGAGGAAGATTCGAGTTAGTTAAAGTGAACTTTTCCGAAGCCACGCCCACTCAATTTCGACATGTGTGGAAGATATGAGTCCACACAGCACGATCATTTATAATTTTGTTCAAAAAAATTAAAATTGTATATATAAATTTCTAAATATAAATCTGATCTCAAATATATAAAAGTATCCCCACACTCTCAAAATCCCGTCAAAAGTTACGTTGGGACAAACACAATAATTAAAAAAATATATATGTAGAGGACATTAAAAAGAACTAAAGTATTGAGTTATTGTAAATTATCTTAAAAAATTAGTTTAACTAATCATTTCACAAATTATAATGCTTACGAAATAACTTTAACGGATTATAATTTAAAAAATGTTGATGTTAGACCGTGCCCCAAACTAGAAAGACTGATTTAAAAAGTCCAGATAGGCATGTGAAGCTTAACTTATTGCACATTTTAAAATATTAGATTCGCACAACTACCACTGATACGTGCAAATTTTGCACTTGAATTATCCAAGGATCTAACATGGATTATGCTACTTGTTGAGCAGATTTATGTGTTATAGTGACGAACCGTGTATTAAATACTGCTACTTTAATATTTGTTAAGACTTTTGATTTTTTTAATCTAATTGGTTATTATAAACATAACTAATAAAATGAAATAATGATCACCATTCATACTAAAAATAATGTAAATA
Organism: Primulina eburnea; assembly: GCF_022965805.1. Taxonomy (NCBI): domain Eukaryota; kingdom Viridiplantae; phylum Streptophyta; class Magnoliopsida; order Lamiales; family Gesneriaceae; genus Primulina; species Primulina eburnea. Next base: position 26,730,107 of record NC_133107.1, on the reverse strand, counting down.
TTAAAAGTTCAACGTTTGAATACCACGAACATAAAATTACAAGTTAAAAACGACCACCATAATTTAAAAAGTCAAGCATAACATAAAAAGTTTCAATTGTTGAAAAAAAATATTTAAAATGTGTGTATTGAATATTTGAATGTTGAAAATTAGTGTGTGATGATGTAGATAATGAGGTATTTTATTTTTAGATTATTTGTAAAGATTTCCTATAAATAGATATCTCATTTGTAAAGAAAATCACAATTGAGTAGAGAGAAAAATATTATAAAGTATGTAGTTTGATAAATTTTTGAGAGTTTGAGATTTTTACTTTTTACAATGAATTTTTACTTTTTCACAACACGTTATCAGCACGAAATTCTAAAAATCTTCCATACTTTTCCAAACTCCAAACAGAAGAAAAAGGTAACAAAATTAATAATATTTATTTTACTGTTATTTATTTATTGTGTATATATTTAATATATAATATAATGTTATTATTAGAAATAATAAAAATAAATTTTTCGAAAACTTATTATAAATCCTGGGAGGATGTTAAGACGACATCCCACACTCCCGGTAAGGGATACGACAAGTATAAAAGCCTATAAGATTTTTAAACATAATAAATTATGACACTTCATTATAATAATGTGATATGATATATATACATAATTATTTAAACATGACTAATATTATATACACCATATTATTACCATAAAATTATACAAATACATACCTTTATTTTTTTGTACATCAACGGTCATAAACGGTAAAAAACGGCTAGTTTTTGCCCTATAAATATGATCTCACAAACTCTTTCAATCACTCCAACTTTCTCTTCTTCTCTAAAAATTATTTTTCATCAAATTTTTCGAAGAAAAAAGAAGATGGCTTTCTCAAGGTTATTTTTAATTATTTTGGTTATCATACTCACGAGTCTTGTATTTACCGGAGAATATCCTCCTCGTGTGTTTTCTTTATTTTTACAAATGCTTGTACTTGTTGTTTATCCATCACTTTGTATTGCAATATTCATTAACTAATAAAATGCATCGTAATTTTTTTAGTACCACCATGTCAAATTTGACAAAGCTCGAATTTGTTGCGCTCGACATCACGGGAAAAAATTATATGCCATGGACTCTCGATGTAGAAATGTATTTTGAGTCATTGGGTCTAAGTGAGACAATAAAAGAAAATGGCATATCGACATCAAAAGAAAAGGCAAAAGCCATTATATTTTTGCATCGACATCTCGACGAGAGATTGAAATGTGAATATTTAATTGAAAAAGATCTCATGGCTTTGTGGAAAGGATTGAAAGAAAGATTTGAACATATAAGGGAAGTTATACTTCCGACCGCCCGTGATGAATGGAATATGTTAAGATTCCAAGATTTTAAGAAAGTCAGTGATTATAATTCAGCGATGTATCGAATAATCTCATAGCTAAAATTTTGTTGACATGAGGTCACAGAATCGGAAATGCTTGAAAAAACATTTTCCACGTTTCATGCATCAAATATTACTCTACAGCAACAATATAGAATACGTGGATTTGCGAGATATTCTGAACTCATCGCCTGTCTTCTTGTGGCGGAAAAGAACAACGAGCTATTAATGAGAAATCATCAGTCCCGACCCACTGGATCAACAACATTTCCAGAAGTAAATGCTGTAAGTAAAAATGAATTTAAACCTGGTAACCAAAATCAATTCAAAGACAAGGTTTTGGTCGAGGTCGAGGTCGTGGACGTGGACGTGGAATTGACCGTGGTCGTGGTCGAGGCCGTGGTTTTGAAAACAATAGAGATAGTTATTTTTATAACTCATCTCAAAAGAGCGTCCCAAACCATCCACAGAAAAGACATCATGAGAATACAAGTGTTAATGAGAATCACTCAAAAAGATATGAAAGTTCTTGTTTCAGATGTGGTACCACAGGACATTGGTCCTATATTTGTCGAGCCCCTGAGCATCTTTGTAAACTTTATAAAGAATCATTAAAGGGGAAAGAAAAGGAGACCAACTTCACTGAACGCAGTGACCGTTTGAGTAATTCAACTCATTTTGATGCTGGTGATTTTATGAATGATTTATCTGGAAATGATCAATATGTTGGTGGGATAGAAATGAACAATATTGATGCTGCAGATTTTCTCAATGATTTCTCTGAAAATGAACAATATAGTGGTAGAATATAAATGTACAATAATTTATTTTTCATGTATTCATATTATAATGTTTTATTGTACAATTATGATATGTGTTATATTTATATATGTATTGTCAGTAATTTTATTTCATTGCATATTTTTTTTTAAGTTCGAATATGGAAAATGTTATGAACAAAGCTGAAGTTTGCATACCAGATAGTGGTACAACGCACACTATCCTCCGAGATAAAAGATATTTCTTGGAACTAAAACCAACAAAAACAACGGTGAATACAATATCAGGTCCTGTAGACTTGATTAAAGGATGTGGTAAAGCACAATTTTTGTTACCTAATGGTACAAAAATTTTGATCAATGATGCTTTATATTCACCACAATCGAAAAGAAATTTGTTGAGTTTTAATGATATATATTCTCATGTGTATGATACTCAAACAATGAATGAAGGGAATGAGAAATATATGTGTCTTATCACATATAAATCAGGAAAAAATATGTGATTGAAAAACTACCAATGCTCCCTACTGGATTGCATTGTACGCATATAAGTCCGATTGAATCAAACATGGTAGTTGATAATTCTTCAATATTATCCAATTGGCATGATCAATGGGGACATCCTGGTTCAACAATGATGCGAAGAATTATAGAAAATACACATGGTCATCCGCTGAAAGACCAGAAGATCTTTCATAATAATAAGTTTCAATGTAAAGCATGTTCTCTCGGAAAACTTATTATAAGACCATCACCAGCCAAAATCCAAACTAAATCACCAATGTTTCTTGAACGTATTCAGGGTGATATTTGTGGACCAATCCATCCACCATGTGGACCATTCAGATACTTTATGGTATTGATTGATGCCTCCAGAAGATGGTCACATGTATGTTTATTGTCAACTCGAAATGTTGCATTTGCAAGATTACTTGCTCAAATAATAAAATTGAGGAATCAATTTCCCGATTATACAATCAAGAAAATTAGACTTGATAATGCTGGTGAATTTACTTCCCAGACTTTCAATGATTATTGTATGTCTAGGGGAATCATTGTTGAGCATCATGTTGCTCATGTACATACACAGAATGGATTGGCTGAATAATTGATTAAACGTCTGCAAATGATTGCTAGACCAATGATTATGAAAACAAAGCTCTCTATTTATTTTATAGGGACATGCAATTTTACATGCTGCTTCATTAACTCGCATCAGACCAAGTGCATATCATAAATACTACCCATTGCAGCTTGCATTTGGTAAAGAACCAGACATTTCTCGTCTGAGAATTTTTGGATGTATGGTGTATGTGCCTATTGCACCACCGCAAAGAAAGAAAATGAGACCTCAAAGAAAGGTTGGAATTTATATCGGTTATGATAGTCCATCAATCATTCGATATCTTGAACCTCAGACAGGCGACGTGTTCACGGCACGTTTTGCTGATTGTCATTTTAATGAGGAAATCTTCCCAATGTTAGGGGGAGAACAGAAACATACCGAAAAGGAAATTACATGGTATGTATCATCATTGTTACATCTGGATCCTAGAACAAAACAACGTGAAAAAGATGTACAGCAAATTGTACACTTGTAAAGAATAGCAAATCAAATACCAGATGCATTTGCAGACACAAAAGGGGTAACTAAATCATATATACATGCTGCAAATGCCCCTGCTCGAATTGAAATTCCAAAGAAACAAATTGAAGATACTCATGATGTCATTAAACGCCTGAAGCGTGGAAGGCCAGTCGGTTCCAAGGATAAAAATCCTCGAAAAGAAAATTCATAGAGAAACACGATGATCACAAAATAAAGAATGATGTTTCTGAAGAAACACATGATGATCACAAAATAGAGAATGGTGTTCCTGAAGAAACACATGATGATGCAAATGTTCTGTCAGAACCACAAACTGACGAGAATCATGAAATCTCTATCAATTATATTAATACAGGAAAAATATGGAAACGAAAATATATAGAAGAAATTGATGATATATTTTCTTATAATGTGGCAATCGACATCATAAATGATAATGAAGATCATGAACCAAAATCTTTTGGTAAATGTAAAAATCGGCAGGATTGGATAAAATGGAAAGAAGCCATCCAGGTTGAATTGGATTCGCTAAATAAACGTAATGTTTTTGGACCTATAGTCCTTACACCTGAAGGTGTAAAACCTGTTGGATACAAATGGGTTTTTATTCGAAAGCAAAATGAGAAAAATGAAATAGTAAGATATAAAGCTCGACTTGTTGCACAAGGTTTTTCTCAAAGGCCTGGAATTGAGAAACGTATTCTCCCGTGATGGATGCAATTACATTTGGATATTTGATTAGCTTGGCGGTATCTGAAAATTTAGAAATGCGTCTTATGGATGTTGTTACAGCTTACTTATATGGATCACTTGATAGTAATATATGTATGAAAATCCCTGAAGGATTTAAGATGCCTGAAGCACAAAGTTTAAAACCCAGAGAATGTTATTCTATGAAAATACAAAGATCATTATATGGGTTAAAGCAATCTGGTCGAATATGGTATAATCGACTAAGTGATCACTTGATGAAAAAGAGATATGTAAATAATTCAATATGCCCTTGTGTTTTCATTAAGAAAACAACATCCATATGCGTAATTATTGCTGTATATGTTGATGATTTAAACATCATTGGAACGAATAAGGAAATTCAAGAAGTTGTGTCATACTTGAAGGAAGAATTTGAAATTAAGGATCTTGGAAAAACCAAGTATTGTCTAGGTTTACAAATTGAACAAAAAGAATGTTGAATGTTTGTTCCTCAGACAAATTATACAGAAAAGATCCTTAAACGTTTTAATATGGATAAATCAAATCCTTTAAGTACTCCAATGGTTGTTAGATCATTAAACATAGAAAAGGATCCATTCCGACCATGTGAAGAATATGAAGATATTCTTGGTCCCGAAGTACCATATCTAAGTGCTATCGGTGCCCTTATGTATCTTACAAATTGTACAAGGCCTGATATATCTTTTGCCGTAAATTTGTTGGCAATATTTAGCACATATCCAACAAAGAGACACTGGAACAGAATTAAACATATATTCCGTTATCTACGAGGAACGACAGACTTGGGACTTTTGTATTCCAAAGATGCTAATCAAAGTATAATTGGTTATGCCGATGCTGGATACTTATCTGATCCACACAAGGCACGTTCCCAAACTGGATATGTATTTACTCGTGGAGGCACTGCAATTTCTTGGCGTTCACAGAAACAAACGCTCGTAACAACTTCATCAAATCATGCCGAGATTATTGCACTACATGAAGCAAGCCGTGAATGTGTGTGGCTAAAATCAATGACCCAACATATCCAACTCTCATGCGGATTATCATTCGACGAGAAGCATGTGATACTATATGAAGATAATGCTGCATGTGTTGCTCAAATGAAAAAGAAATACATAAAAAGCGACAGAACTAAACATATTCCTCCTAAGTTCTTCGCATTCCCCAAGGAGCTTGAGAAGAATAAATGTATTGATATTCGTCACATTCAATCAAGTGAAAACTCATCATATCTCTTCACAACGGCACTTCCTACGTCAATATTCAGAAAGCACATATATAATATTGGGATGCACAATCTACGAAATTTGTGAAGAATTGTTCGTGTCAACATGAGGGGGAGTTTACGTGACTGCACTCTTTTTCCCTTGCTATGGTTTTTATCCCAATGGGTTTTTCCTAGTAAGGTTTTTAACGAGGCAGTATAAAAACACGTAATGAAGACAATCATTATGATCATCATCACAAGGGGGATTGTTGAAAAATAATATTTAAAATGTGTGTATTGAATATTTGAATGTTGAATGTTGAAAATAAGAGTTGTAAATATTGAAAATTAGTGTGTGATGATGTAGGTAATGATGTATTTTATTTTTGGATTACTTGTAAAGATTTCCTATAAATAGATCTCTCATTTGTGAAGAAAATCACAATTGAGTAGAGAGAAAAATATTATAAAGTGTGTAGTTTGGTAAATTTTGAGAGTTTGAGATTTTTACTTTTTACCATAAATTTTTACTTTTTCACAACATCAATAAGTTAGTCACCAAAACTAATGCAATAAAGTCAAAGTAAATAATTTTAAAATGTGCACAATTAATCCCGTAAACTACTAAGTCATCCGGTTTGCACTGCCACTGGCCCGAGCCTTCTCACTGGTCACCACCTCTAGCCTCCTCATATAGATCATCTATATCGATCAAGTCTAGTGCGTCTAATGACTCAACATGCACAAACCGTAAATAACAAGTAATACGTAATAAAAATTCATGCAATTTAAATATAGCTCATGCATAGCATAATATAAGCATAAATATGTATCACACGACTTTCTTGCATAAACATTTTCATAAAAATCGTATTTTTGTATATATATAAATATATATATATATATATATATATATATATATATATATATATATATATATATATCCTTTTGCGTAGAGTTCTATTCAATGCAAGTGGCTCATAACATAAATTGTTTGTTCAAACTAACCACAATACTGGGCTGACAGGGATCACCATAGCCTTTAGACTGGATGTCCACTCCCGAACATAAAATAATTCCTCTGAAGAGGTTGGAGAGGTCCCAAGACTCGTTCTCCAACTTCCAATACCGTAACATAATTTGGCCATAAGACAAATCACATACCTTCAAAAATAATTATTTTGCATGTCATACATACTTACAAACATCGTGAATGTGGGGACCCGGGCTCTAAATCAATTCTGTCTGGGATTAAATAGATCTGTGAGAAAATGTGGGTCAAATTTTCGCTTTTTAACTTTCATTCAAATGTATATAAACAAGCACAAGTTCTTAATTATTTCTACAAATATACAACATGTCTTGTTTGGGTACAATCATACAGCTAGGGTTTAATACAAAATACAAACCATAAACTACAAATAGTCCAAATCTAGTAAAACCACTAGTCATCTTCTGCGCCCGTAGTCACCACGCTATCTTGATCTCATCTCTGTCGTGACCCAGATCCTGCCCCACATGTTGTTATGCACACATACAGACATAACAACAGCCGGAAATTCCGGTGAGAACAAATCCCAGTATAAAACATGTATACATGCATATGCATAATAAAATCATAAAGCACAATCTCATGCATGTAACATAAATCATAGGTTCCATAGTCTATGAAACCAATCTATAAAAACATGCAATGCAAATCAACTCATGTCTTGACTCAACTCGACTCTACTCTAGGGATCCCGGGGTGAATAAGACGTCACTGTCTGTTACCTACCCTCCCAATCGGGGTAACTGTATGTCTTATTCCTAGACTTCGGTCGTGTCTGTATCAAATGTCTACAATCGGAGGAAGTCTGCTCCTATGCGTCGATACACCGAACGTCTAGTTTGACAAATCTGTCAATGACTCTCCTATCTCAATGCTTGAATATAAATCTATAAACCTAGCATTATCATATCAGGAGATTTGAATATAAATCTATACCCAATTCAAAACATATCAAAAGATACAATAATAAATCTAGTATGTGATTTTGTTGGGAAAACTCCAATCAAATCTGATTCGAGTCGTATCTTCCCTATAATCACATGAATTATACCTTTCGTCGCACAATCTCTGGCGATGTCGAAGTTCGATGTCAAAGTCGCCAATACAAATCTGAAATGACAACATCAATTTACATTCTATCAAGCTCTAGTACACCACAATACACATAGGAATCAATATTTCAATTTAATTCATTTCGACGGCATAACGGCGGATTATCGACATACCGATCAATTCAAATCTTAACAGAATCTATACCAACTCTCAACAATGAATAATCAACACCGTATATATATCATATCTTCAAAATCTGCATAACTTTAGTCCTAAACATGCTGAAATTCATAACAATTGCGTACGATCATATTTCTTCCATCCGACTTCGGATACATGATCTTTAACTTCACAAAAACACATAATCTAGTGCAATTCATAATTTCCTCAATCACCATATCTCAAATCATGCAGGAATTGAAGGAAACTTACATCACCTTGTAGCTAATAATGATAGGAGCTCAAAACCGAAATCGGATTTATATTTGGATGGCTAAATCTTGCATAAGGTTCAATTCAAAGATGGAAGAAGCTTTCACTTTTCCTGGAGCTATTCTCGGTGATCCTCAGCTGAAATGGAAAGAAAATAAGACACCTACCCTTATATTGCATGGAAAGGACAAGTGTTATTATTTTTCAAGCAACACTCATGACCGCGGGTGCGATAGCTCCAGCTGCGTGGGTGCGCTCCAGCTTCGGCAGCACTTTTATTTTTATAAAATCATCGACCGCGGGTGCGGTCCTGGTTGTACCGCGGGTGCGGTCACCCACTGTATCTGCACCGCGGGTGCGATCCTTCTAGCACCACGGGTGCGGTGATGCTACAGAAAATTGCCTCAACTTTCTGTCCATGCACCACGGGTGCGGTGGCTCCTGGACCGCGGGTGCGGTGTGGTTTCAGCCTCACCTTCACAAATTCCTATTTAATGACCGCGGGTGCACTCTTGCTCTAGGCGCGGGTGCGGTCTATCTTGTACTCAAAACTCTAATTTCTCATGCATTTTCTCCCCTCATTACATGTCATGCATTCTCATATCTTTGAGTATCATATTAATGAAGACTAATGAATCTCAAGCCCCATATCATGCATACTCATATCTTCCGAGTATTTCGTCAATGAAGATTAATAAATCTCGAGCCTTATAGTGAACCTCATTGGATCGTCCCCGGACATGTTGCCTTAACATACTCAAATTTACGCCCAAAACAGTCCCCTAAAGTGCATTCGGTCATCTACGACTCCCGGATTAAGTAGAAAAACTTATGATGTATCAATCGACTAGGGACTCGGCCCACATGTAAAACACATCATAATATATTGCCAAAGTCCCTAAACTAGCCCCAAACCATGCCCAAATCCTTTACCCTACACAATGAACCATAAAGACACAAGCTGCCCCAAAGAGCTACACCATGACACCTATGCGTTCTGTACGACTTTCTATCAATTCTAACCCGAACCAAGCTCTAGACCCGACTCTTAGACATAACTTAAGACTCTGGTTTTGTTTGTTCCAGCTCATACACCACTCACAGCCCCTAAACTACACCAACCCATGAATAGCCATGCACAGCCTCTACCGCGCGCAACATCAAGTTTCGGCTCCAGTAGCTTTGAAACCCAATCATTCCCTAACCAACCCATACCAGGCATACCTCAGGACCCTAATACCCCGCCTATACCCTAGCTACAAGCCCCTGGTCTATCCTTGCAAGAAATCTCACATGAACCCACGAGCCTACCCATATGTGTGTCCATGCACTTGTCTTGGTTTCTGTAGCACCAGCAGTCTATCGGCCCATCCCGAACCATTTAGCGACATCTAAATGAAAGGGGATCGGTTACGGTGACCGGAAGCGCAACGGAAGTTAAAAATTTTAAATTTTACAAGGAAAAATTCGGCCACCTCATATCTTGTGTAGCAAATACAAAAACACAAAAATGACATTCATAATGTGTTTAGAAAGGTACCTATCAATCTTAAAAGATTGATGATGGCTCCAACTAAGGTGTAAACACCTTAGCTCTTGAATGGCAAGACAATCTTCAAGCCTCCCTTTGAGCCCACCTTGCTCAAATATTAAGCCCACCACCAACTAGCTAGAACCACTCTAATTTTGCACTAGAAAAATTAGAGCATTTTTCTTTGAGAAGTGTATTGTTTCTCCAACAATTGAAGAACAAAAATGAGGGAGAAAAACACAAGAAATTTCGGCCATCACCATGGGAGGAGAGAAGGAAGACCTTTCTTGGTTGTGGAAAAAGTTATTGTGTTGTCCCAAAAGCATGCCATGCCTTGGACATGGAAAAAGTTGTCTCCCAACTCTTCACCTCCCCATGCACATTCTATTTAGGCTTGTAACAATTACAAGGCCTATGGACTTTAATTCAAATGTCCCAAACATATTTGATTCCATTTAAAGTTTACTTGATTTTGCTCAAGCCCACTAGTTTAATAATTATTTCTAATTGGGATCTACAAGGCCCAATGTTATTTAATTAATCCAACACTTGAATTAATTTAATTACTTGGACTCTACTAGGCCCACTATTGTTTAATTAATTCAACACTTGAATTAATTTAATTTAGTCCATAATAATGTTTATGAAAATCACAATTTTCAAATACATTATTTATTTGGCCAACTTTTAATTTAAGAACACATTCATAAATTAAAAGTTACATTTCTCTCATAGAAGTCATACTTCTATTTTTCTTATGCTTATAAACTCATTTATAAGCCGTTCAACACATTGAACTAATTTCTCCTTTATAGAAGTCATATTTCTAATTTTCCTTACGCTTATAAACTCCTTTATAAGCCGTTCAACACATTGAACTATTTTTTACTTCTCAACAGGATCTAGAAAGCTAGTACTTGTGTGGCCCTCAATGGTTCATTGATACAACTAGCCGTGGGTTCACATCTCCATGTGATTCGGACTAAACATGTCCTTATATGAGCATACCCCAATTGCTCCATTCTTATTTATCAACTCCTTGATAATAAGAACGTCAGAACTCAAGTCTGATAGTACCCAACCAATCATGTTAAACGCCTAGCAGCATCGCTTACATGATTCCCTAGGTATCAAATGATAGTGCCTGCAAGAACCATTCAATTATGGTTAGCATACAGTACGGTCCCTTCAACTCATATATCCCGACCGATTCGACAACCATTGGTTTATTGAGAGTTGTCAATGAATCGATACTATGTGTCATGCCGTAGTTGCATCGATGGTGTAATCTATGAAACCCCTTTCATAATTACCACCATACTCTGATCAGAGATTTCAAACTACATATACATGAAAACACATAGGATATCCATACCCGTAGGTAAGCGGTGAATCCCCGACTACAATGCATCGACTCCTATATGTTTCGACAGAACACCCAACCTTGCCACCTGATGACCCCATGAGAGTAAGTAAACAAGTCAAAGTGTAATTCTAGCACATAGAGTCTCAATGTTGTCCCGGGTCATAAGGACTAATGGTGTACAACAATAAACTAGGAATTTTCCACTCGATAAGTGAGAACCACTTGGAAAGTCCTTTTATGGAGGGTTGTTCAGTGCACTCTACCAGGAGCACCTATCTGCATGCTCGGACATCACAATGTCCCCTACCAATGAAACATGGTACTCACATCGCAGATACTAATCTCGAACTTTAGCGGCCTATATCCTTCTTAGCGGCGGCTGAATCGACTAGGAACTGTTTAGAATATACAGTATTCCAAATATGAGTTTCATGATACTCATCATATGAGCATCTCATATTCTTTCTATTATTTGTATATTCAAGGTCTTTATCTATGCAACTAGCATGGGTATACAGATAAAGATTTGCCAATATAATAATTTCAAATATTATTAAAATAAAGATTGCTTATACATAGGGTTTCATTGTGAACACTCGACCAACACTTGGCTCGACGGGCACCTACTCTAACAATCTCCTACTTGCACTAGAGCCAACTACCCATATGCTTCAAACCCATTGATTCGTGATGCATCTCGAATAATGGTCCAGGTAAAGGCTTAGCTAGTGGATCAGCAACATTATCTGCGGAGCCGACTATGTCAAAAGACACTTCTTCTTCTTTCCACAATCTCTCCGAGGATGTGGTACTTTCTAAATACATGTTTGGACTTCTGATGAGACCTTGTCTCCTTTGCTTGAGCTAAAGCTCCCGTGTTGTAACACAACACCGGGAGAGGAGCAACTCCATTAGGAATGACGTCCAACTCTTAGACGAAATTCCTTATCCAAACAGCCTCCCTTGCTGCATCTGATGCAGCAATGTATTCGGCCTCTGTGCCGGAATCCGTAGTATTGTCTTGCTTGGAACTCTTCCAAGAGACAACAGCACCATTGAGCATGAATACAAACCCAGAGGTTGCCTTCGAGTCATCGATATCGCATTGGAATCTAGAGTCGGTATAGCCTTCCAATTTCAGTTCTCCACCCCATAGACCAAGAACAATTTATTGGTCCTTCTTAACTACTTGAGGATGTCTTTCACAGCTTTCCAGTGTGGAAGACCAGGGTTCGATTGATATCTACTCACTACACTTAGTGCGAAAGACACGTCAGGACGTGTAGATATCATCTCATACATGATGCTACCAATCGCAGATGCATAAGGAATGCTTGTCATCGCCGCTATCTCTGCATCAGTCTTGGGAGACGTAGACTTGGATAGGGACACGCCATGACACATTGGTCGATGTCCTCTCTTTGACTCATCCATCGAGAACCGCTTCACGATGGTATCAATGTATGTGGACTGGGTGAGACCAAGCAATCTTTTTTATCTATCTCTATAGATCTGTATTCCCAATACAAAAGATGCTTCACCCAAGTCTTGCATCGAGAACTTACTCGCTAACCATATCTTTGTTAATTGAAACATTCCTACATCATTCCCAATGAGTAGAATGTCATCAACATACAACACCAGGAATGTCACAGCACTCCCACTGACCTTCTTATACACAGGGTTCCTCAGGATTCTTAGCAAAACCAAACTCTTTGATTGTACTGTCGAATCTGAGGTTCCAACTCCTAGATGCCTGCTTTAGACCATAAATAGATCTTTGAAGTTTGCATACCAAATGCACACTTCCGATAGATGTAAACCCTTCGGGTTGAGACATGTAAATCTTTTCCTTAATATCCCCATTAAGAAAGGTTGTCTTGACATCCGTCTGACATATCTCATAGTCAAACCATGCAGCTATGGCTAGCAATATCCTTATAGACTTGAACATTGCAACTGGTGAAAAGGTTTCCTCAAAGTCAACTCCTTGACTTTGAGTATATCCTTTTGCCACCAATCGCGCCTTGAAGGTCAATACCTTCCCATCCGCCGCAAGTTTCCTCTTGCAAATCCATTTACACCCTATGGGAACAATTCCCTTAGGCGGATCCACGAGATTCCACACTTGGTTCGAATGCATGGAATTCATCTCAGATTCCATTGCTTCAAGCCACTTGGATGAATCGGCATCAGATAATGCTTCCTTGAAGGTCCCTTGGATCACATCTATGGATAGGCTCATCATGGCCCTCTTCAAGAAGCAGACCATACCTCATGGGTGGTCTCGAGACTCTCTCGGATCTTCTAGGAGCTTGTATCTCCTCTCTTGGCTCCTCGGGTGTGGGTTCTACAACTGTGGGTGTCTCTCGAACCTCTTCGAGTTCTATCATCTCGCCTTTTCTACCTAATAGAAATTCATTTTCCAAAAAGGTTGCATTCCTAGAAACAAACACCTTTGTTTCTTGGGGATGATAGAAGTAGTATCCAACTGAATTCTTTGGATATCCCACAAAGTAACATAAAATGGATCGACTATCCAATTTATCTCCCACTACCTGCTTCACATAAGCAGGGCTCCCATATTCTAAGATAAGAATATTTGGGAGGCTTACCCATCCATATCTCATATGGTGTCTGCCATTGAATGGACATTTAGTGGAATATCTTTCAATTTTAAGTTGTAGAGATCGTTTTCAAGTTCTCCAGTACCAATTAAACATTCATTCTTGTAATTGTTGCAAACACCTTTGCTAAATAAACAAGAATATCCATCTTTATCAACATAGAAATGGAAACAATGTTTTTCACCAAATCCGGTACAAACAAAACATCTCTTAAAATTAACTTAAAATCATTGTTCATAAGCAAGTAAACATCTCCTATGGCATTGGCAGCAACTCTTGCTCCATTGCCCATCCTCAAGAAGGTCTCACCTTCCCTAAGCCTCCTACTTCTTCCCATCACCTGTAACTCATTACAGAGATGTGAGCCACAACTGGTATCCAATACCCAAGAAGTAGAGTTAATTGAAATGTTTACTTCAATGTAGAACATACCGTTTCCAGAACTCTTCTTGCAGTGATGACATACATAATCAGTCTTGTCAGCCTTAACTGGTCTGGCGGCCTCAACGGGATTCGGAGATTGCCTCATCAAGGGCACGTTCTTCTTGGGACGTTGGAAAGAACGCTTCTTTCCCTTCCCATGTGGATCAATCTTCGTACCAGATGAAGAACCCACATAAAGAACCAACTTCTCTTTCTTGATGGTTGATTCAAATGTAACAAGCATATTCACCAACTCCTCAAGGGTCGGCTCCATCTTGTTCATGTTGAAGTTTACCATAAAAGGATCAAATGAGCTAGGCAATGATAACAGCAACACGTCGGTGGTCAACTCCGAAGGCAAGATCAGATCCATGCCAAAGAACTTGTCCACGAGCCCAATCAACTTCAGGCCATGCTCATGGACCGAGGTCCCATCTCGCATACGCAAAGTGATCAGCTCCTTGACGGTAGCATGCCTAAGAGGCCGTGTTTGCTCACCAAAGAGCTCCTTGAGATGCAAATGCATGTCAGCAACACTCTTTGCATCCTCAAAACGCCTCTGCAGCTCATCATTCATAGAAGTCAGCTTATAACACCTGGCTATCAAGTCATGGTCACACCATTCCTTGTAAGCCTGCAATTCCTCAGGAGTGCAGTCAGTCGGAGCCTCAACAGGGGGCGACTCAGTCAGTGTATATGCTACCCTTTCCGAATTCAAGACGATTTTCAGGTTTCTTAGCCAAGTGAGGTAATTAGGACCAGTTAATATGTGTTTGTCGAGTATTACAGATATAGGATTGCGAATCAAAGACATTGTCAATTTGTACTGAAAAGCAAAAACAGATAAATGTTGATGAATATTTTAAAATATTTAGTAAGATATGAAGTTTGGACTTTTACTTCATAAATATTTGCTCTCACTGTTTTGACATCTTTCACTACCCTCTAGTGAAAACGAGAAACTCCTTTCCTCAGTAGGTAGGTAAGGTCCAATTAGCGAATTATGATCCCAAATAATATCAGCCAATCACAATTCCTAAAAGGTAGTTTCCAATTGCATCACAATGCAACCCTCTACGTAAAATTTTGCCTCACGTTTGATTATGACCCAATAATATGACGTCGTTCATCTTCACGTGTCAAGCCTTACCCATCGATGTTGAACCTTAATGGACGGTCGCCATGAGTGCCCCCAATAATATGAGCCGAAATCATGGGAGTTCCACGTAGTTCACATCACCATGTCAATGAATGTCACAGCTTTCCGGCACCCAGGGCCCCCCCAATAATATGAGCCGAGCCCCGAGTACGGGTAGCGGTCATCATGCACCCATTGTCGATGGAAGACAAGGAAATTATAAACAAATTTATAATTCTCCTTTTCGGGCTTGATATTAATTTTGAATCTTATTCAAAATGAGGGTTTTTAATTTTGAAAGGTCTCATCATTAATTTTATTTAAAAGCTCGCCATGTTTGATCGTATGTTTGCCGGATTCATGCAACTTTGTTATTATCATAATAATAACGCACATACTCATTATTTATAACATATCATGCATATATTAGAAACAGTAAACAAAACAAGGATGATCAATCGCCCCAATACTAATGGCCCGTGTGAGCTAAACACGGGCCTAGGTCCAATCCTAGGGAAATGCATGGGATTCAAACGCAACTATTACATTAGCTTCCAATATTTAATTGTCTTCGATCTTCATAATCATCATGGCCACCATCTTCCATTCTTGATCATCCACTATACTAATATTTATAAATAAATATCCATGGCAAATAGGGATACATATCATGGGGGTGGGAACGGGCCATAAACCAAGGCCACTTTATAAATTGATAATTATTACAATCATTCAACACAAAATATCTTAGCATACACCTAGCAAATTGGGCTTGGGCTTTTGATCATCCTTCATGCATAATATCACATATCATACATGTAATGCCCGGAAATTTAATCCTAGTAATCTGTAATTATTGATTTATAATTTGATAGGATTACGAAAGGGTTAATCGGGACACGAAATAAGATTTTATAAGAAGGGCAAAATTGTTGGATAGAACTGGTGGCGCCCGAGCGCCAAAGTCCAACAGCAATTCGTCTCGGGCAGAGGAAGTGGCGCCCGGGCGGTAGTTTTTGACCGCCCGAGCGCCAAGCATGTTGAATCGAGGCAGAACCTCCCGCGCCCGGGCGGTAAGTTTTACCCGCCCGAGCGCCGAGCTCGCGCCCGAGCGGTAGATTTCCACCGCTCGAGCGCGAGACGTGTTGTGCGTAGAGTTCGCCATTTGCCCTAATGCATGTGTGAGATATATATATATATATATATATATATATATATATATTTATATATATATATATATATAGAAACATGCAAAGCTTTCCTCAGAAATCAGAATCGAGAGAAGAGGGTCGAGGAAAGTTGTTGAAAATCCTTACGCCTTTTCTGAGAAATCCGTCCGTCTGAATTGTAATCCGACTTCGATATCAAGTTCCTAGCAACGTAGGCTACAACTTGACACAGACTGTGAGTTCAGGACTTCGACTGAGCCAGAAACCGACGAAAGAAAGGTATAAGTCAATGTGGTATTGGGAGATGGACTTGAGTCGGTTTAGACTTGAGTTTCCCTAAATCACATACTTTATTTTATTGCATGGATATTTGCATTAAATTGACTTATGTACTTGTTCTCTTGATATTAGATAACAGGTATTAGACAAGTTATCTTGTGACAGAAGTGCCGGATAGTGGTGGTATCGCCACGGCACATTGCACGATGTCTCAAGATAGGATATTAGCGATAGAGCTACAGTCCATGACGGTTAGGTCAGGACACCGGGTGTTTGGTTATATCGAGTAACAGGGAATGGGAATTCTTCTATTACGGAAGTCGATATAGGAACACCGGATAGGGTTATATCGAGTAATAGAATTACGGTTCCTCCTATTACGGAATTCGATATAGGAATACCACATCTGGAAACCGGGATCCCTAGACTAGGATTGAGTCTAGTCTTAAAATGACGTAGCTACTAGTATTGTCGACAGCTTGATTTGATATTGTTTATGTTTCGGATTATGATACATATTCATGTTACCTGATTACATGCTTTATATTTGATTATATGATCGCATGTTTCATTGATTTATACTGGGATTTATTCTCACCGGAGTTATCCGGCTGTTGTCTTGTTTGTATGTGTACTTGACAACAGGTGGGACAGGATCAGGGTCCAGGAGATGAGAGAGATCATGATTAGATTGGAGGCTCCGGACTTGGACTAGAGATAGGGTTGGACTCTTGACATTAGTTGTTTAACCCTTAGTTTAATTTGAATGTATGCAGTACAGGACTTGGATTGTATTTTATATACTGAGATGTGTATATGCTTGTATGTCACTACGTTCCGCATTAAAAAAAAAAAAAAAATTTAGACCCTGTTTATAATTGATTAATTAGTCTCAATGATGATTAAGAACTTGATTAGCGTCCGGGTCGCCACAATACACCATCAATTAATTATCACAATAATTAATTGATCCAATATTATATATCTTGATCCAATCACTAACCGCCACGATTATAAACTAAATTAACAAAGTATACAAACACCTTGGTCTACTTTGAAATTAATTTATTTATAACCGAATTTCTTGTAAATCACCATTTACTATAAATATTTAAAGTCCAACATAAGATATTTATTTAATGAGAAAATATTTGCAACTTTTGTAATTTCAAACTTAAGGGCCCAAAAACTTATTTTTCACCAAAAACATTTTGGCCCATTTAAAATTCACAAATATGTTAGCCATCCAATGGCCCAACAACTCAAGGACCATGACACTTTGATAATCCAAAACACTTTGGGAAAACCCTAGTCGTCATCGCCGTCGCCGGAGCTCCGTCGCCGGATTCCGGCAACAAAAAATATATATATTTTTTTATTTTAAAATGGGGGTTTCGGGCAGCCCAAGCTGCCCGAAATGGGCAGCAACTAGCTGCCCAAAATACACCCGAAACCGGCCTTGATTCGATGCAAAATTTTGTTCTCATGCGGTTAGAAATCGATCTCAACATAATATCTTGTAATTGCTACACAAAATCGTAACCATAGCTCTGATACCACTTGAAAGGGGATTGGTTAAGGTGACCGGAAGTGCAACGGAAGTTAAAAATTTTAAATTTTACAAGGAAAAATTCGGCCACCTCATATATTGTGTAGCAAATACAAAAACACAAAAATGACATTCATAGTGTGTTTAGAAATGTACCTATCAATCTTAAAAGATTGATGATGGCTCCAACTAAGGTGTAAACACCTTAGCTCTTGAATGGCAAGACAATCTTCAAGCTTCCCTTTGAGCCCACCTTGCTCAAATATTAAGCCCACCACTAACTAGCTAGAACCACTCTAATTTTGCACTAGAAAAATTAGAGCATTTTTCTTTGAGAAGTATATTGTTTCTCCAACAATTGAAGAACAAAAATGAGGGAGAAAAACACAAGAAATTTCTGCCATTACCATGGGAGGAGAGAAAGAAGACCTTTCTTGGTTGTGGAAAAAGTTATTGTGTTGTCCCAAAATCATGCCATGCCTTGGACATGGAAAAAGTTGTCTCCCAACTCTTCACCTCCCCACGCACATTCTATTTGGGCTTGTAACAATTACAAGGCCTATGGAATTTAATTCAAATGTCCCAAACATATTTGAGTCTATTTAAAGTTTACTTGATTTTGCTCAAGCCCACTAGTTTAATAATTATTTCTAATTGGGCTCTAAAAGGCCCAATGTTATTTAATTAATCCAACACTTGAATTAATTTAATTACTTGGACTCTACTAGGCCCACTAGTATTTAATTAATTCAACACTTGAATTAATTTAATTTAGGATATCCATACCCGTAGGTAAGCGGTGAATCCCCGACTACAATGCATCGACTCCTATATGTTTCGACAGAACACCCAACCTTGCCACCTGATGACCCCATGAGAGTCGGTAAACAAGTCAAAGTGTAATTCTAGCACATAGAGTCTCAATGTTGTCCCGGGTCATAAGGACTAATGGTGTACAACAATAAACTAGGAATTTTCCACTCGATAAGTGAGAACCACTTGGAAAGTCCTTTTATGGAGGGTTGTTCAGTGCACTCTACCAGGAGCACCTATCTGCATGCTCGGACATCACAATGTCCCCTACCAATGAAACATGGTACTGACATCGCAGATACTAGTCTCGAACTCTAGCGGCCTATATCCTTCTTAGCGGCAGCTGAATCGACTAGGAACTGTTTAGAATATACAGTATTCCAAATATGAGTTTCATGATACTCATCATATGAGCATCTCATATTATTTCTACTATTTGTATATTCAAGGTCTTTATCTATGCAACTAGCATGGGTATACAGATAAAGATTTGCCAATATTATAATTTCAAATATTATTAAAATAAAGATTGCTTATACATAGAGTTTCTTTGTGAACACTCGACCAACACTTGGCTCGACGGGCACCTACTCTAACACTAAACACATTCCATATTGTTGAGGATCGAAGTTGAGTTTAGAGGGGGGGTGAATAAACTCTACTCGTTTTTCGTTCTGATGAAGTAGTAGAATCCTGTTAAGAATAGTAGTTGATCTTGTGCGTGTACTTTCATTTGATTACAATGAAAATATGCGGAAACAATCTGATGAAGTAGTAGAAAAACAGTAAAACAGTAGGCAGCAGTTGTTTATGAAAGTTCGAAGATAAACTCTTCTACGTCTCCCCTTCTTCTGTTTCCAGAAGGTATAACTAAAAGACTTTGGATATTACAGTACAACTCTTGTACACACCCACTTCAGAAGGACTTATACTTCAGCCTACTGAAACTCTTAGTTTCTCAACTCACAAATGTGCGTAACACAAGGTTCTGAAAAGGCTCTTTTCAGATTACAAACTCTTCTTGATGAAGTATAGATAGTGTAGTGATAGTGAAGAGTGTGATGATCAGTAGCACAAGATGATCTTCAAATGATCAGATAATTGCTATGAAGCGTGTGCTACTTTTCTTTTTGTTGAACTTTAAGAGTGATTTCGATGTAAAAGCTTTGATCCTTGAAAATCTGTTTTCGTAACCTGCTTTTGAGTAAGGTTTGTTACCCTTATATAAGAGCAACTGAGTTCAACGTCCATAAATCAAAATAGTCTTCAGATAGTCTGATAGAGTCAGCTATATTGCCAAAAGAAGTTCCTGCAACAAGACTGTAGAACAATCAGATCTGTTTTATACCAAAATGGGTAAGGTGCATTAAATGATTCAGTATAGCAATTAATTCCGCAATTAATACTAGTACTTGGAACCCTTAACGGTAACATTAAAGAAGTAACGTTAGGTAACGTCTTCTACTGGTTTTGTATAACTATCTCTTCTACTGATTTAGTTTAACTAGAACAGCAGCTACTGATAAATTAGACGTTTGATCTGGTCTGCTGATCTACTGGTTTTAGTTATCATCGCCACAATACAATTCATGTCTAACAATTTCCCCCTTTGTGGTGATGCCAAAACCTAATTAGTAGAAAGTTGTTAAATAAAACAGATAATCATATAAACTGAATTATAATTGTCAATAAGGATTTAAAAGTATCAATTGATTCCAATATCCCTGAAAATAATTTCTTCAGACGGAGGCTCTTGATCTCTTCTGTCAGTAGGTTCAGCCTCATCTTCTTCTTGATTTCCTGCTTGATCTCCTCTATCTGCCCTATCTTCCCCCTTTTTGGCATCAGCGGCAACCACATGAGCAAAGAGGTCATTCAATCGGCCTGAGATATTGTGAATGCCATCGGTTAGCATTTCCAGATACGGGGTCTGAGAAGAAATGCGATTATCCAGTGTAGCGATAGATTGATTTTGAGAATCAATCTTGGCATCCAAAAGTTCCACAGAAGTAGATAGAGATCGAAAATGATCATCATGCTCAGTGAGTCGAGTAAGAATATTATTTTGATCACTGATGAGGGTGGCGTAAGATCTCGATATAGCTTGTCTGAAAATGGAAGTTTCAGCATACATCTTGTCTGTGGTCTCCTTAGTGAGATAGAGGTGTTTACCCATTGTTTCTCGGAAGGATTTAGCACCAGTGAATTCCGCAAGGTTTTCACAAGACATACGCTTCACTAACTCAGAGATGTTGTTGAGATCGTTTTGCAGACATAGAATTTGATGTTCGAGATTGAATGCATCGAATTCCGGGGAGGGAGTGCGTGCAACCATGCGTTGTTTGATTTCAGAGACATTCAACGCAGTAGAAATGGGAGCAGCATCCAACAAAGCAGTAGTAGGAGCAGCATCCAACAAAGCAGTAGTAGGAGCAGGGTCTGCTGTGCTTTCTGCTGGAGTTGCAGAAAAAGGAGGAGCAACAGCAACCAGATGAGTAAATTCTGCAGTAGAAACGGCCAAGACAGAGGCCAACACTTCTTCCGGTGGTACGGAAACATCCTGTAGTAGCCCGAATTCCAAATTGGGTAATTAACGGAGTAATGGTGATTAAGAAGGTTTAAGGTGTAATTTTGGCTATGGTCATGATCGGACGGACCGAAGAGGGTTCGGAAGCACCGAAGAGTTCGGACGATCCGAAGTGTAGTTCGGTGAATCCGATCATAGGTGTCAAGTGTTGATCGACACATCATTTTTCCATGCATGTTCGGACGGTCCGAAGTGTATGATCGGAGGATCCGATCATGAGCTGTCAAGAGCCAATGGACACGTAGCGTTCGGACGTTCCGACGTGTTGTTCGGAGGATCCGAACATGGCCTATAAATAGTGCTCGGATTTCTCATTTGTGACTTGCCAATTCATGATTTTGCCTCATAGTTGAGAGGATTTGGAAGGTTTCTAGGGTTAGTTGTTGGTCGAGCGATAGCCAAGAGCTGCCAGGAGTAGTAGCGTAGCGGCGCCTGAGTTTCAAGGCAATCGACATCAAAGGGCTGTCGACGGACGAAGGTAAACCCTAAACCTTTGGTAGTACTAGGGAGTACTGGTTTTGCTAGTCGAGCATGGTAGTATTGATTGAGTATGCTTTTGATGCGTAGGCTTGTGCTAGACCTGATTAGCGGTGTTGCGTAAGGCTAGGCTTGCTGTGATAGAGGTACGAAAGTACTATCCGAGATATCCTGGTTGAGTATACATTCATATATGTGTTGCATGAGTATTTGCTGCATTGTTATATGTCATATGATGCATGCTATTATGTCACGAGTTATGATGCATATTGCATATCATGTTGAGCCGTATCTCCTTCGAGATAGCCTTTACTGTTGAGCTGTATCTCTTTCGAGATAAGCTATATCTTGGGGCCGCTCAGCCCTGTCTTGTGGACGCATGGACACCGAGAGTACACAGTGGCCGACGGGTCGGGAGGGCTTCGGTGGTCCGGGACATTTTAGGTCCACGTCTGTCTTGTAGTGGATGCAGTGACCCAGAGGTTGGACCGCGCGGCACTATCCACTTGGTGCCTCTAGACTGAGCATTTTGAGATCCTTTGTGATTCCTGTTTCTTGACTACCCTGGTATCATATCATAGCATGTGCATTTCATATAGGTTTGTATACTCATACTTTTGTACTGGGCGTTCTTATCGCTCACGTCCTCGGTTTTGTTTATTCTTGGACACCCCATTCCCACGGGGCAGGCCTCAGGTTGGATGGCTCAGGAGGAGCAGGAGGAGGACGTTGAGTAGCTGGTTGGTTTAGTTTTCAGTGTTTTCCATTTGATTCGATATGGTTGTACTGGATATTTCATTTTGAGTTAGTCTAGACTTCGATTTCGATTGGGTTGTATAACTATTGTTGTTGGCCATATTTCCGCTGTTATCTCTGATTATAATTAATTAGGTTAATTGCATGCTTAGTTTTTGATTAGTAGGTGATTCTGGAACGGGTCACTACATTTATGGTATCAGAGCATGCGTATGATTTTGGGATATAGATTCTGTTTTGGGATTTCCGTTGACCATTCTACCATTTTCCCTATTCTATCTTGTAGCGATGGCTGACCATTTTGATGACGGGAGTAGTCAGGGGAGTGTAGGTCGATGGGGTGACCAGGACGATCATAGACGTCATCGTGAGCATCGTCATCGTCGGGATGGTCCTAGGCGTTTCGATATGCATCGTTTCATGCAGATGGGGCCTAAGCCTTTAGTTGGCGGTGAGACTCCCGATGATGCGGAGGATTGGTTAGAGCGCATGGAGAGTTGTTTCCGCGCATTCCAATGCACCGATGAGCAGAAGATGGAGACCCTTAGTTTTCTTCTCGAGGGCCGTGCTCGCAGGTGGTGGCGATCAACTTCTGCGCCGATAGTTCAGTCGCAGGGTAGAGCGACTTGGGTCGATTTCCGTGCAGCGTTCATGCAGCTGTACTTTCCTCCAGCCCTTCGCCAGGCCAAGACGATTGAGCTCCTGAACCTTAAGCAGGGGAGTATGTCTGTTGATGAGTATCAGCAGAAATTCTTTGAGTTGTTACCCTTCGCTCCTCATATCAGTGGCAGTTCTGAGGCCAAGTATGATCATTTCCTCCAGGGCCTTAATCAGGAGATCTTTGATCGAGTCACTGTCTGTGATAATCCTACTTCTTATGATGGGTTAGTGAACCGGTGTCGCCAGGCAGAGATCAGTCTCCAGCGTGGTAGGGCTATTCTTTCTTCTTCTAGACCTCCGAGTACTTTGAGGCCTCGATCTCAGTCATTCAAGAAATCTGGTTCATCTTCTTCTGGATCTGGATCTCGATCTAGTGGTGTTTTCCGCTTTGGTAAGAAGAAGGAGTCTTGTGCGCATTGTGGGAAGAACCATCCATCGGAGCAATGCCGAGTAGCCGCAGGAGCTTGTTATCAGTGCGGAGAGATGGGGCATATTAAGAAGAATTGTCCTCAGTTGCGAGGTGGAGCAGGATCCGGTTCTGGATCTCAGACGACTGTTCAGCAGAGGAGGCAGGGTCAGGCAGTGGGTAGTTCGAATCTTCGACCTCGTGCCCAAGGTCAGGTTTTTGCGCTGAACCAGGATCAGGCTGCAGATGAGACGGAGATAGTCATAGCAGGTACTTTTCATTTATGCGGTATTCCTGCTTTTGTTCTTATTGATACAGGAGCCTCTCATTCCTTCATTTCTGCACGATTTGTTAAGCGTCATAGGTTACCCTATGTTTCTCCAGACGTCATTCTTTCTGTTTCTACTCCGATGGGTCATTCGGTGTTAGCGAAGCGTCTAGTGATGGGTTGTCCCTTAGATTTTGAGGGTAACGAGTTGACTGCGAATCTTATGATCCTAGAGATGGAAGATTTTGATTGTATCTTGGGTATAGACTTATTGACTACCTACCGAGCTACCGTGGATTGTTACCAGAAGCTTGTTCAGTTTCGTACGACTGAAAACTCTAGTTGGTTTTTCTATGGTGAGGGAGCGCGACCTCCGATGCCAGTGGTATCTGCTCTGAAAGCCTGTCGTGCTTTAGAGTCGGGCGGGGAAGGCTACCTCATCTATGCGATTGATTCATCCACAGGTAGTGTTGGTCTAGAGGATATTCCAGTGGTTTGTGAATTTCCTGATGTTTTCCCAGATGAGATTCCTAGTTTTCCTCCGGTTAGAGAGGTGGAATTTGGCATAGATTTAATGCCAGGGACTGCACCGATTTCTCGTGCCCCCTATCGTCTTGCTCCGTCAGAGATGAGAGAGCTGAAGCAGCAATTGCAGGATCTTCTTGATAAGGGTTATATTCGCCCGAGTGTTTCGCCTTGGGGAGATCCAGTCTTGTTTGTCAAGAAGAAGGATGGATCGATGCGGTTGTGCATTGATTATCGCCAGCTGAATCGGGTGACGATCAAAAACAAGTACCCTTTACCCCGTATTGATGACTTGTTCGATCAGCTTCAGGGTGCTTCTGTTTACTCCAAGATCGACTTGCGATCGGGTTATCATCAGATGAGAGTCAGAGATGATGATATTTCCAAGACTGCATTTCGTACTCGTTATGGGCATTACGAGTTTCTAGTTATGCCATTCGGATTGACGAATGCGTCAGCGGTGTTCATGGATCTGATGAACCGAGTCTTTCGTGATTTTCTAGATCAGTTCGTTGTGGTTTTCCTCGACGATATCTTGATCTATTCCCACAGTGTGGAAGAGCATGCCCAACACTTGAGGATTGTGTTGCAGATTCTTCGCGAGAAGCAATTGTATGCTAAGCTGAGTAAGTGCGAGTTCTGGATTGATCGTGTGGTATTCCTTGGTCATGTGATTTCCAAGGAAGGAGTTTCTGTGGATCCCAGCAAGATTGAAGCAGTGCTGAATTGGTCACGTCCGACGACGGTGGCTGAGATCCGTAGTTTTCTAGGTCTGGCAGGGTATTATCGTCGCTTCATCGTGAATTTTTCTCAGATAGCCAGACCATTGACGCAACTTACTCGGAGGGATGTTCCATTTGAGTGGTCATCCGAGTGCGAAGATAGTTTCAGAGAGCTTCGTCGACTTCTGACTTCTGCACCTGTTTTGGCATTACCGTCAGGATCTGATGGTTTCAGTGTTTACACCGATGCCTCCACTCAAGGCTTAGGGTGTGTGTTGACGCAAAACGGTCATGTGATTGCTTATGCTTCCAGACAGCTGAAATCTCACGAGGAGAAGTATCCCACTCATGATCTGGAATTGGCAGCTATTGTGTTTGCGCTGAAGATTTGGCGTCATTATTTGTACGGTGTTCAGTTTGAAATCTTTACTGATCATAAGAGTCTGAAATATCTGTTCACTCAGGCTGAGTTGAACATGAGGCAACGTCGTTGGATGGATTTGCTGAAGGATTATGATTGCGAGATCAAGTACCATCCAGGTTCTGCGAATCTCACAGCTGATGCGCTTAGTCGCAAGGTGAGAGCCTCTGCACTTCAGACTTGTGCTATGACTAGTGCCATCCAGGATAGTTGCTCGTTGGGGTTTAACTTCAAGCATCGGAAAGGTATGGAGAGCATTCGTGTTGCTACCATTTTATCTGAGCCCAATTTGTTCACTCGGATTCGAGAAGCTCAGATGTCTGATCTCAAGACTCAGAGATTAGCTCGGTTAGTTGGTGGTGATAGCAATTTCCATTATCAGTCCAATGGTCTTCTGTGCTTATCTAATCGGGTTGTAGTACCAGAGGATGACACTTTGAGGGACGAGATATTGTCTCAGGCGCATCGAAGCAAGTTAAGTGTTCATCCAGGAAGCAACAAGATGTATAGAGACTTGAGGATGCGGTTTTGGTGGAAAGGGATGAAGCGCAGCGTGTATCAGTTTGTCTCCAAGTGTCTAGTTTGCCAACAGGTTAAGGCAGAGCACCGTCGACCGGGAGGATTGTTGTTGAACTTACCTATTCCAGAATGGAAGTGGGAGTATATTACGATGGATTTCATTACTCACTTGCCATTATCTTCGAGGAACAGCGATGCTATCTGGGTAGTGGTGGATCGACTCACCAAGTCTGCTCATTTTCTGCCGTATAATCGTCATTTCACTTTCGATCGTATGGCTCGATTGTACATTCAGGAGATTGTACGTTTGCATGGAGTGCCTGTCAGTATTGTTAGTGACAGAGATCCTCGTTTTACCTCACGGTTTTGGGGTAGTTTCCAGTCAGCTTTGGGTACTACACTGAGTCTGAGTACTGCTTATCATCCGGAGACTGACGGTCAATCAGAGAGGACTATCCGTACGCTTGAGGATATGTTGCGAGCCTGTGTTATGGATTTCGGACCCGCTTGGCAGGATCATTTGCCTTTGATTGAGTTCGCGTACAACAACAGCTATCATCGTAGTATTGGTATGGCACCATTTGAGGCGTTGTACGGGCGACGTTGTCGTACTCCATTATTCTGGGATGAAGTCGGGGAACGACAGGTAGAGGGACCGGAGTTAGTCCAGCAGGCTATAGATAAGGTTGCAATAATCAAGAAGCGGATTAAGACTGCTCAGGATCGACAGGCTAGTTATGCGAACACAAAGCGTCGACCTCTTCATTTTCAGCCAGGTGAGAAGGTGTTTCTCCGAGTTTCGCCTTTTCGCAGGATTTTGAGATTTGGTCTCAAGGGTAAGCTGTCTCCGAGATTTATTGGTCCATTCGAGATACTGGAATGTGTGGGAGATTTAGCTTACAGACTTGCGTTGCCGCCGTACCTATCAAGTATTCATGATGTGTTCCACGTATCCTTGTTGAGACGTTATGTAGCAGATGAGTCGCACATCTTACATCCATCTGAAGTTCAACTTGATACGGATTTGTCTTACGTGGAGCGACCAGTTCAGATTCTAGATCGCAAAGATAAGGTGTTGCGGAATAAGATCATTCCTCTTGTCTTAGTGCAGTGGCAGCGTCGAGGCACTGAAGAAGCCACTTGGGAGTTAGAGAGTCGTATGCGTTCGGAACATCCAGAGCTCTTTTGAGTTGTGCTTTGTATAAGTTTGTGTTTTCAGTTGTAATCATAGTATCAGTTGTATTCAACAACAATTGAGATGTATTAATGATGTTGTTATTTCGTTTTGTTCATTCTCTAAGCCTGATTTCGAGGACGAAATCTTTTAAGGGGGGGAGAATGTAGTAGCCCGAATTCCAAATTGGGTAATTAACGGAGTAATGGTGATTAAGAAGGTTTAAGGTGTAATTTTGGCTATGGTCATGATCGGACGGACCGAAGAGGGTTCGGAAGCACCGAAGAGTTCGGACGATCCGAAGTGTAGTTCGGTGAATCCGATCATAGGTGTCAAGTGTTGATCGACAACGTACTATCCGAGATATCCTGGTTGAGTATACATTCATATATGTGTTGCATGAGTATTTGCTGCATTGTTATATGTCATATGATGCATGCTATTATGTCACGAGTTATGATGCATATTGCATATCATGTTGAGCCGTATCTCCTTCGAGATAGCCTTTACTGTTGAGCTGTATCTCTTTCGAGATAAGCTATATCTTGGGGCCGCTCAGCCCTGTCTTGTGGACGCATGGACACCGAGAGTACACAGTGGCCGACGGGTCGGGAGGGCTTCGGTGGTCCGGGACGTTTTAGGTCCACGTCTGTCTTGTAGTGGATGCAGTGACCCAGAGGTTGGACCGCGCGGCACTATCCACTTGGCGCCTCTAGACTGAGCATTTTGAGATCCTTTGTGATTCCTGTTTCTTGACTACCCTGGTATCATATCATAGCATGTGCATTTCATATAGGTTTGTATACTCATACTTTTGTACTGGGCGTTCTTATCGCTCACGTCCTCGGTTTTGTTTATTCTTGGACACCCCATTCCCACGGGGCAGGCCTCAGGTTGGATGGCTCAGGAGGAGCAGGAGGAGGACGTTGAGTAGCTGGTTGGTTTAGTTTTCAGTGTTTTCCATTTGATTCGATATGGTTGTACTGGATATTTCATTTTGAGTTAGTCTAGACTTCGATTTCGATTGGGTTGTATAACTATTGTTGTTGGCCATATTTCCGCTGTTATCTCTGATTATAATTAATTAGATTAATTGCATGCTTAGTTTTTGATTAGTAGGTGATTCTGGAACGGGTCACTACACATCCTGTGAGACTGAGGGACCTTCAGTAGAAGGAGCAAGCTGCTGATTCAAAAGAGCTGTCATCTCGACTTGATGAGCAGCAGAGAATACCTCTAAATTCGGTAGCAAAGAGGGAGCATCTGAATCTGCCAATTGTTGCCCTGGAGTAGGAAAGTCAGAAAGTGGCAACGAAGTAGCCGGTGCTGCTTCTTGAGTGGTTGAGACTGAAGGTATAATAGATTCAATGACTTATTCAACCGAAGCCAATTCATGCACGGACAGCAGTGATGATGTCGGGATGTGTCGAGTCGGAGATGCAGGAGTACTGAGAGCAGAAGCCTTTGGGGAGGCTGTAGTCCTTTCCTCAACTGACTGTTGAAATACTGGAAAAAGACCGACATGATAAACAGTGGGCTCTCCAAAGCCTTGTTCTTGAGCAAGAAGTTGCTCATTCATCTGCTTCAATCTGTCATAGAGAATCATAATAACATTTTGATCCTGAACAGCGGTAGGAACAGCAGGATCAAAATTGGATTGAAGAATTTGCAGAACTGATTCTAACTTCTGACATTTCAGCTGAGCGAAGACAAAATCCCTTCTTCGCAAGGCCTCGATGATATTTTCTGTTTTGGCCAGCTGAAAAACCTTCCTTTCTGCATTCATCATTTTGGCAAAATTTCCTTTTGTCTTGAAGTAACTCAAGGAATGGAATAGTCTCACATGATGCAATTCATCAAAAAAATTCATGTCATCATTAGCAGAGGTCTCAATCTCTGCGAGATGAAGATCAACGCCAGTAGCCACAGTGGTTTTGTGACTAATAACAGGTGGTTCTTCCACCATTTGTCCCTTGCCTTTGTCAGAAGATGACATAGGCACGATTGGTCGGAAAGCAGAAGACCCGCTTGCTGGTTCCCGAAAAACAATTCCAGATGTTGGCTTAAAAACTGGAGCAGAAGGAGGTTCTGAAACGGACGTAGTAGCAAGTGCAGTTGAAGAAGCAGTGGTCCTAGCAGAAGGGACCGCTTCTGGAAAGACCTGTCGAATAGGTACTTTCTCAATCTCAAACAGTGCTGCTGTCTTCTTAATCTTAAGAATTGTGCGAGATTTCTTCTTAGCTGGGGTTGGCACTGCTGTTTGAACACCAGCAGCAGACTCTTCTGGTGCTGTGTCATCTGAATCCAACGAAATGATCAATCGTTTCTTTGATATTTTCTTCTGAGGTTTTGGAGCCTCAGAAGCAGTGTCCCCAATTTCCTTCTTCATCGCCACAAATTCTGCCACTGTTGGCTTAGGCCTTAAAGCCAACACATTCGCTGCATCAATCATGGTGATGGGAGTCGCATCTAGATCACTGGTGGATGCAAAGCCAGCATCCTTGAGCAAAACGCTAATTTGAACCGCGAAACCAGAACTTCGCCTGACAACCATGTCCTTCATGATTCTGAAAATAAAATGACTCCAATCCACCTTAATCCCCTTGGTGATGGCAGTCATAACTTGAACCTTTTCCTTAGTCAACTTGTCGAATGTTCCAGCCTTGATCAAAATAGCTTTGGCCACAATATCGGCCAGAATCTGATACTCGATTTTTAGCAATTTCTTGTGACAGGAAGGAGACAGTTCTTCTCCAGAGGCTGAGAAAGAACTAAGCGCAATAGACATATCCAGCTTAGAAATGTCAGAGAGTTCAGAAACACCTGCAAGTGGAAGGAGGAAGACTGCTCCTAGATGAGCGGCATCAATGGAGATAGAAGCATCTCCTTGAGTATAAACAATCCTGCCTTCATGCACTGTGGCTTTAGCATAAAATTCCAGTAAGGCATTTTTGTAGATGACTGCTGGTGCTTCCAGGAATTTGCGGAGTCCCGATTGCTCAAGATCCTGAAACATTTTCAAGATATTCTCATCCTTGAGGTTGAGAACCGAAGCAAAGTTAACTTGATACGCATTAAGAGTGTAAGCGTTAGCCATTCCTGTATGCAGATGAGATCAGACAAATTTGCAGTAGTTAGTGAAAGTAGAGAAAGCAGTAGCTGAATAGCGATAGATATGAAACAGTAAAGGTAAAAAGGTTAAATCTAAAAGAATATATATAGCCGTCAGATAAACATAAAGACACATGTCAGTATGTTCTTGGTTGAGTGTTCGAAAATTTTGCAGAAACTGTCAGATATTCAAATAATTTGAAAATTTTGAAAATGAGCGGGCTGTCCAGTTGGTTACTGAAAATCAGAAGGGGATTTGTCATTTTATGATAACGTCTGCTGGAAGTTTCAGGGTGCTGAGAATATTTCAGCACTTTGACAAAAAAAACAGACTAGAAGTTTTATCGAAAAGACAAACATCCTATCTGTTTTCTGAAAAGACGTCAAACTCTCAATCTGACTGAGAGACTGTTCCCCCTCGGTAATTGCAATTAATAAGTGGTCATAATTGCGATAAGTGACGCTTGGCCATCTTTCAATCTGAGCCGTTGAAACTGAACAGTCGCAATCTTGCGATTCACAAGAGTCTTTGTTCCCTCTATAATTACCTGCACATCTTGAACGAAGCTAAACAGATGAATGTAAAATGAAAACTCAAGTAAAGAAAGAGTTAGGGTTTGATTCAGGAGTCGAAGCAAAGCTGTTCAGAGAGGAGTTTGAAGATGTCATTCTTCACGTAATGATCCTTGAAATACACTCCTGGATTTCAAGTATCCACCACCAGACGGATTTGATGCTTTCATTAGTATGGATATGTTGCATCCATTTCTTCCAGAAGCATGCTGATGCAATTAGAGAGTGCTGGTGGATTGATGATGATGAAATCCCCTCTGATGCCCTGTAAGGCATCTAAAAAATAGATTAGTTCTAACAAGACCCAAGCTTGTTAGATTCTTTCTAGGCCTTTCTTTGCTTAGAAAGTCTTGTTCGTGTTGAAGTGCTTATTAAGCAAATTACAGAGAACTACAGAAGTCAAAAGCTAAAGATAACGCTACTGGTTAAATAGCATTTAAGATCTACTGTTTTTACTTTTGCATGATGTAATGTACTTGAATGGTTTCTAATAAAATTTCATTTTCAGCACTTGACTATACTCTACTGCTTTCTTCAAGTTCAGTACGATGAATAAGCGAATAATAAAAGTTAACCAAGATAATCAGAAAGTAATTAAGTTAAATCTATTAAACCAAGAGAGTTACGAAAGTAAGAAAACTTATTCTCTGGTAAGGGTTTCGTGAAGATATCTGCTGTTTGTTGATCAGTAGAGACATATTCCAGACGAATGTTCTTCTTCTGCACGTGATCTCTGATAAAATGATGTCTGATGTCTATGTGCTTCGTTCTGGAATGAAGTACTGGATTTTGAGTGATTGCAATTGCACTGGTATTGTCACAGAATATAGGTGATTCGGAGGCTTGAATCCCATAATCTCTCAACTGTTGTTGAATCCACAGTATCTGAGAGCAGCAGCTTCCAGCAGCCAGATATTCTGCTTCTGCAGTAGATGTGGCTATGGAAGTCTGTTTCTTGCTAAACCAGGATATCAGCCTATCACCAAGAAATTGACAAAAACCACTTGTGCTTTTTCGATCTAGTTTGCAACCTGCATAATCAGCATCTGAATATCCAATAAGATTTAACGATGAGTCATTGGGATACCATAAACCAACATTTTGAGTTCCTTTTAAGTACTTCAAAATACGTTTAGCAGCAATATAATGAGATTGTTTGGGGTTAGATTGAAATCTAGCACAAATGCAAACAGCAAACATGATATCTGGTCTACTGGCAGTTAAATATAATAATGAACCAATAAGACCTCGATACTGAGTTACCTCTGCTGGAATACCACTTTCATCTTTATCAAGCTTAATAGATGAGCTCATTGGAGTAGAAGCAGCAGAACATGCTTCCATTCCAAATTTTTTCAGAAGCTCCTTGGTATATTTGGCTTGATTTATAAAGATTCCAGTTTCTGATTGCTTGATTTGTAGTCCTAGGAAGAATGTTAATTCTCCCATCATACTCATCTCAAATTTATCCTGCATCAATTTTCCAAACTTTGCACATAATTTGGGGTTAGTTGACCCAAAAATGATATCATCAACATAGATCTGTACTAAAAGAGTATGCTTATTCTTGAATAAAGTAAACAAGGTTTTATCTACTGCTCCAATGGTAAAATCATGATCAATAAGAAACTGTGATAGAGTGTCATACCAAGCTCTAGGTGCCTGTTTTAGACCATATAGTGCTTTGTGTAATTTAAATACATGATGAGGAGAGAAATGATCGATAAAACCTGGAGGTTGTTCCACGTAAACTTCTTCTTGTAAAAGACCATTGAGAAATGCACTTTTCACATCCATTTGATATACTTTGAAATTTTTGAAAGCAGCAAAGGCTAAGAATATTCTGATTGCTTCGAGCCTTGCTACTGGTGCATAAGTCTCATCAAAGTCTATGCCTTCTTCTTGTCTGAAGCCTTGAGCCACCAATCTAGCTTTGTTTCTGACCACTGTGCCTTCTTCATTAAGTTTGTTTCTAAATACCCACCGAGTTCCAATGACAGCTTGGTGAGATGGTCTAGGTACTAGAAACCAAACATCATTACGCTTGAATTGATTCAGCTCTTCTTGCATGGCTTCAATCCAACTAGGATCCAGAAGAGCTTCTTCAATTTTCTTTGGTTCATCCTGAGATATAAAAGCAGCATGCATATATTCATTAAACATTTGCCTTCTGGTTCTTAAAGGCGCTGCTGGATTACCAATAACCAATGATGGAGGATGGGACTTTCTCCAGATAAACGGATTTAACTGAGCATCTTCCTGATTTGATACATTAAGATTGTTTTCCACAAAATCAGTAGTAGGCTCTAGAACATCTTCTGCTGGTATTGGTAGATCCAAAGTCTGTACTTCTGGTTCCACTAATGGAATGTCTGGTTCTGGATTTTGAAGATCCTTGGTATTAGCTTCTACATCATCTTCGCTGTCAATTTCCAGATGAATCCTGTCTTACCTGTTACTTAAATCAGATATGTTAGAGATTTCAGCACTGCTGTCTTCATCGAAGACAACATGAATCGATTCTTCAACATTAAGAGTTCTATTGTTGAAGATTCTAAAAGCTCTGCTTACAGCAGAGTAACCAAGGAATATCCCAGCATCTGATTTAGAATCAAATGCAGTCAAATGATTTTTGCCATTATTTAGTACAAAACATTTGCAACCAAATACATGAAAGTAAGATATGTTAGGCTTCTTCCCTTTCCATTCTTCATACGGAGTCTGGTTATGTCTTTTGTTGACCATCGATCTGTTTTGCGTGTAACAAGCAGTATTGATAGCTTCAGCCCAGAAGCGCTGAGAGATGTCTGCATCTGCTAGCATTGTTCTAGCTGCTTCTTTTAGAGTTCTATTTCTCCTCTCAGCTACTCCGTTTTGTTGAGGAGTTCTGGCAGCTGAATATTCATGATGAATTCCCTGTTCATTCAAATATAGCTCCAGATACTTGTTAGTGAATTCAGTGCCCCGATCACTTCTGATTTTAATGATGGTGGTAGATTTTTCATTTTGAATCCTTTTCACAAGCTTGATCAAGAGACAACTGGTCTGATCTTTTCCTGCGAGAAAGATTACCCAAGTAAATCTAGAAAAATAATCAATAACAACAAGAGTATACTTCATTCCCCCTAAGCTCATGATGGGAATTTGGCCAAATAGATCCATATGCAGTAGTTCCAGACATCTTGAAGTTGATTTGCTATCTTTGGTCTTGAAGCTGGATCTTATCTGTTTCCCAAGCTGACAAGCAGAACAAACATGATTTTTAACAAAATTAATGTCAGGTAATCCATCAACCATATTCTGCTTTTTGAGATAATTGATTGACTTGAAATTCAGATGATTCAATTTCTTGTGCTATAGCCAATGTTTATTGCTAAGAGAAGCAACTAGGCATGTAGGAGTATTGACATGATTTGAGTTCCAGGAGACTCTGTAAGTGTTGCCTTCTCTCTTTCCGGTTAACACAGTAGTTTCAGCAGAATCTCTAATTATGCATGAATGCTTCTGGAAAGCTACAGAATAACCATTATCACACAGTTGACTAATGCTGATAAGATTGTAACAGAGGTTGTCAACTAGTAACACGTCATTTATAGTGATGTTACCATGGATAATCTTACCCTTACCCATGGTTCTACCTTTTGAGTTGTCTCCAAAAGTTATCTTTGGTCCAGTACAACTCACTATCTCAGAGAGTAGGTTTTTCTTTCCAGTCATGTGTCTGGAACATCCACTATCCAGATACCATGTAGAGTTACTGATTTCTTCTTCCTTCTTCTGTTCCTGCAAACATAAATTTTAGTAACTGGTACCCAAATCTATTTGGGTCCAAGCCTTATCAGTCCTTTGGGAACCCACATTTGTACAACTCTTGGGGACTTTGTACTTCGGATATCCAAAGATGTGTGTGCAACAGAAGATCTGTTATTTCTAACGGTATGCATATCAAAATGGTGTTCTTCCCTTCTGTTTCTGTTTTCCAGTCTGTATCTCTTCTGAACAGGCTTAGAGTTGTAGTACTGGTAGTTTTTAACCTTCATAGGATTTTGTCTTCCAGAGTTGAATTCTCTTCTGAATCTGTAACTCTGGTCAACTTTTTCCTTAGGTTTAACGTAACCCAGACCATAGTGCGTTCTTCTGTTCGTTAGATTTACATTCCTTTCAACTGAAGCAGTAGGTACTACTGGTTCCTGTACCATGCTGGATTTCACAAAATGAATATATTTCCCTTTGCACATATCCAGTTTTGGCTTGGTATTCGTTTCAGAAGATCCTTCATCATTACAAAATCCGAGACCACTCCTGTCTCCAGACTGTTTTTGTAATTCTTGCATCTTTTCCAATGAAACAGAAGACTTATTCCAAGCATTTACCAGTAGCGACAACTTCTGGTTCTCAGAAAGCACCTTCTGGTAATCTGCTTTGGCTCTTTCATTCTCAGTTATCAATTTACTCATCTCAACTTGTAAATCATTACAGCTGTCTACTTGCACGCAAGTTAACTTACAGTTCTGATTCTTTAAGTCCTGATTTTCGATCTTAATGTCATGTAAAGCATTAATCAGATCAGTTCGTGTAAATTCGTCGGAGTCAAAATCAAATACCTCTCCAGATGTCGAGGTTGAGTCAGTGTCTGCCATGAGACATTTTACTTCTTCTGAATCACTGTCACTGGAATGGCTTTCTGAGTCAGATGACTCAGAGCTAGAGTCCGCCCACTTGGATTTGCTTTCTTCTGCAATCATCGCTTTTCGATCTCTTCTGGACTTTTTGTCATTCCTTTTGTGATCCTTTCTCTTTTGGTCATCCTTCTTTGGTTTAGGACAATCTGCAATGAAATGACCTATCTTTCCACAGTTAAAGCATCCCATATCACGAGATGGTGAGTCTTTCTTGAAGTTGCGATTGGGACCCTGATAAGTTCGATGGTTCTTCTTCATGAACCTGGAGAATTTCTTTACAAACAGAGACATAGCATCACTACTGATTTGTTCAGCAGTCTTCTCCAGAGTATTGTCAGTGATCACAGTCAGTAATGCCTGAGGTTCAACTGCAGCAGCAGTAGAAGAGGTAGAGGCAGTAGCAGTAAAAGCAGTAGCAGTAGCAGCAAGAGCCTTGGTTGGTAGGCTTGAAGGCTCTTCTCCACTTCTCACTTCCAATTCGAACTTGTAGGCTTTCAGATCTGCAAATAAATCGTGCAGCTCCAATTTGTTCAAGTCTTTGGATACTCTCATAGCCATTGTTTTAACATCCCATTCTCTAGGTAATGCTCTCATCACCTTGAGGGCTATTTCCCTGTTGCTATGCTCTTTACCCAGAGCAGCTAGCTCATTGACCAGGCTACTGAATCTTTCATCGAACTCGTTTAGAGTTTCACCAGCTTTCATTTTTAGATTTTCAAACTTCTGCATAGCTACAGACAGTTTGTTTTCTTTTGTTTGCTCATTCCCTTCGCATATCTGGATGAGCTTTTCCCAAATATCCTTTGCAGTAGAACACATCTTTATCTTGCTGAAGGTGTTCTTGTCTAGAGTTTTATACAATATATCTTTCGCCACATTATCAAGATTGGCCTATTTCTTATCTTCACTGGTCCATTCACTTCTTGATTTTTCGACCATCTGTGGTGCTCCGTCAGTGACAGCAATAGCTGTATTAGGCTTTAAGATTCTCAATGGACCATCTGTGATGACATACCACATGTCATCGTCTTGTGCTGCAAGATGTGCTTGCATTCTTATCTTCCAGTCATCAAAATCTTCCTTAGAGAACATAGGGATCTTGCTGAAATGTGCCATTTGTTGTAGTTTTTCACAAACAAGAATAACCTGCTCTGATACCAATTGTTGAGGATCGAAGTTGAGTTTAGAGGGGGGGGGGGGTGAATAAACTCTACTCGTTTTTCGTTCTGATGAAGTACTAGAATCCTGTTAAGAATAATAGTTGAACTTGTGCGTGTACTTTCACCTGATTACAATGAAAATGTGCGGAAACAATCTGATGAAGTAGTAGAAAAACAGTAAAACAGTAGGCAGCAGTTGTTTATGGAAGTTCGAAGATAAACTCTTCTACGTCTCCCCTTCTTCTGTTTCCAGAAGGTATAACTAAAAGACTTTGGATATTACAGTACAACTCTTGTACACACCCACTTCAGAAGGACTTATACTTCAGCCTACTGAAACTCTTAGTTTCTCAACTCACAAATGTGCGTAACACAAGGTTCTGAAAAGACTCTTTTCAGATTACAAACTCTTCTTGATGAAGTATAGATAGTGTAGTGATAGTGAAGAGTGTGATGATCAGTAGCACAAGATGATCTTCAAATGATCAGATAATTGCTATGAAGCGTGTGCTATTTTTCTTTTTGTTGAACTTTAAGAGTGATTTCGATGTAAAAGCTTTGATCCTTGAAAATCTGTTTTCGTAACCTGCTTTTGAGTAAGGTTTGTTACCCTTATATAAGAGCAACTGAGTTCAACGTCCATAAATCAGAATAGTCTTCAGATAGTCTGATAGAGTCAGCTATATTGCCAAAAGAAGTTCCTGCAACAAGACTGTAGAACAATCAGTTCTGTTTTATACCAAAATGGGTAAGGTGCATTAAATGATTCAGTATAGCAATTAATGCCGCAATTAATACTAGTACTTGGAACCCTTAACGGTAACATTAAAGAAGTAACGTTAGGCAACGTCTTTTACTGGTTTTGTATAACTATCTCTTCTACTGATTTAGTTTAACTAGAACAGCAGCTACTGATAAATTAGACGTTTGATCTGGTCTGCTGATCTACTGGTTTTAGTATCATCGCCACAATACAATTCATGTCTAACATATATATATATATATATATATATATATATATATATATATATATATATATATATATATATATATATATATATATATATATATATATCGAAACGATTTTTAATAACGTTGTAACATGCATATCGAAAACGAATGCGAGGAAGAATGAGACCGACATAGACGGTTTGCTATGTTTTATGGCTTGAAAAGTGACTATGTAAATCAAGGAATGTTGTGTGATGGTCTGCTTAAGTTACTGTTGGAAGAAGAATCGAAAAATCCTCCTACCCTAGCCTTGGAAGCTCTCGGCTGAAGGTATGTGAGTTTGTGTGTTCTTGGTGTTTTGTGTGTGTTTGTCGTGAGCTGTGAGAGTTAGGGTAGGAATCTTCCTTATAAATAAAATATTATTTGCTAGGTATTTAGGTTAAATATTCAATGTTATAATTACTAATTAAGCCCTCTAACTGTTTACAATTTGTAAATTTAAGAGTCTTAAAAATCCTAAATTCGATTCATAATTAAATACTAAGTAATTTAATAAATTAAATCATAAAAATAATATTTAAAATATTGTACTTCGAGTGGAAATATTTAAATCTCGTATTTTTCAATTTTGCTGTTTAAAATGTTTAATGTAATTTTATTTCACTCGGTAAATTAATTTTAACTCTAAAATTCTAAAATTCATAAATCCCTAAAATTATTAATTCCTTGACTTAAAATAAAAAATAACTTTAAATTTTAAGCGCCTTAATCGTCTCCAGTCTCCTTTCTCGGTTCGGCATCAAATATTCGTTTGAAAAACTAAAACTTGATAAACATTTTAATTTGGATAACAAAAAATTATATATATACCTTTAAAATAATTTAACACATCGCATGTACCATCTAAAATATTAATTAAAAAAATAAATTATTTTAATCAAGAATGAGGTTTACCTGTATTGATTTTTTGGCATTACAATTATCGTAATCGTTTGTATCGTTTGCAGGAACTTAGTTAACACATGCATTTTAAAGCAAAAGACGACATAGAATGGAAGGATTTGCTAAAGAAATGTCGAGGAAATAAGTGTCAGGAAGATGGACAACCACAACCACGCATTATTGTTGTGCTAAAACGCGGCCGGAGAACCAACAAATGATAAGAACAAAACCTCGCGTGCAACCTTGCGAAATCCATGCACAACCGCATGCCCAAGATGAAGCTGTTAGAGTAAGTACCCAGCGAGCTAACTTGTGTCTTGGGATTTATTGACTCTTATGTAAAACAATATTAATTTTAATAATTATTTTACGGTTGTATCCAATTATGACATTTAATTTATCTATACTCATGCAAGATGCATAGATAAAGTCCTTGAATATGTAAATGGTATTATGAGGTCTGCCTCTCAATGTAAGATCATGAAACTCATGGATAAAGGTCGCTTGAACTTTAGACTACAATATGTGATGTAAACGTAATGTTTCACTGGTAAGGGCATGGAGATTCCATTCATACAGATGTGTGATCATATGATAATCTACTGAACAACCCTCCCTCAGACTATCCAAGTTGTTATCACTTATCGAGTGAAAGACTCTGCGATTATGGTTGTACATCATTAGTCAAAGGACTTTGCATATTAGTATTCACTTTGATCTATATACGACTCTATTGAGAGTCATCAGGTGGTGGGTTTGAGAGTATTTTCGAAATATGTAGGAGGAAATACATTGTAGTCGGGATTCATCGTTCGCTTATGTGCGAAGATATCCTATGTGATATGATGAGTTAATAGTACAAAGAATCTTTGGCCAGAGTATGACACGTGAATTTTGGAAAAGTTTTTCTTCAGTTTCACATATAATGCCGTTGTTATTACTCAAAGATACATCATATCATTATTGAATTCATATAAAACTTGCAATATACCAATAATTGCATATTCTATCAGAATATATGGGATGAAAAAAATGTATTCTATGCTGACTATAACTTAAAGTTCTTGCAGATATTTTTAGTGATATCTAGGAGAGCATGGAGCGATAATACTAGACACTCTAACCATAATCTGATGGGTGCAATCACTCTTGACTTCTTATATTCTTGATCAAGGGATTGATGAAAAGAACGAGGCAAATTAGAGTAAGACCGAATAATAATAAATGTTATTATTAATCACATGAAGATGGTACTAGCTGTATACATGAATCATTGAAGGTCATACAAGTATTGAATTCTGTGTCTTTTGACATATTCAAGTTCAAATAGTTGAATTTTTGACGACTGTAGATTGATGTAGATAAAAAAAACTGCTTCTAAAGGAATTTATAATTTGATTCCATGTATTGGAAGAAGTGGACACTACAAAAAAAAGACTAAAGACAACGGTGAAAAACGTTGTTGTATGTCTTGAAAAACCGTTGCTAAAACCCCTGTGGTTAAAGGGTGCGCTCAAAGAAAACGGTGAAAAACCGTTGTCGTAGACATCAAATACAACGGTGGAAAACCGTTGTGGTATGTCTTGAAAAACCGTTGTTAAAGCCCCTGTGCTTAAAGAATACGCTCAAAGACAACGGTGAAAAACCGTTGTCGTAGACGTCAAATACAACGGTGAAAAACCGTTGTCGTATGTCTTCAAAAACCGTTGTTAAAGCCCCTGTGGTTAAAAGGTGTGCTCAAAGACATCGGTGGAAAACCGTTGTAGTAGACGTCAACGACAACGGTGAAAAACCGTTGTAAAATGATATTTGCGACGGACTCCATACAAAAACCCGTTGCCATTAGCGACAGTTTTGTAACCG
Source organism: Primulina eburnea (assembly GCF_022965805.1). NCBI lineage: Eukaryota > Viridiplantae > Streptophyta > Magnoliopsida > Lamiales > Gesneriaceae > Primulina > Primulina eburnea. The sequence continues at coordinate 26,689,163 of NC_133107.1, read as the reverse complement.
TTGGTAAACGTAGCGACGGTTAATAATAACCGTCGCTAACAGTAGCGACTGTTTATCATTAACTGTCGCTAAATATAGCGACGGTATTCATGTAAAATACCGTCGCTACTTAGCGACAGTTAATACATGAATTTCGTCGCTAATATTTTCGTTAAATAAAAAAATTAATAATTTAATAAATCTGTTTTGTTAATTAGTACAATTGTGTAAGAGATAAAAAAATTTAAGTGTCGTGAAGTGATAAAATCGTGTAAAAGATAAAAATTTTAATTTTTTTGAAGTGGTAAAATCATGTAAGAGATAAAAATTTTAAGTGTGGTGAAGTGGTAAAATCGTGTAAGAGATAAAAATTTTAAGTCTTGTGAAGTTGTAAAATCGTGTAAGTGATGAAAATGGAGTGAATTTGAATGTATTTATAGAGGACGTTTGTTACGCCTTAAACGCATACAAATCTCGAAGATGAGATTAATGTTTTTAATGCTGTAACATATCCCAAAGTTTTTGTTTTGATGATACCAAAACTTGGATTAAAAATGTACTAATGTTTTATATTGAGGCATGCAGGAAATTAAGAACAAGGTTACGTTCGGAAGATCCGAAATTTGGTTCGGACGTTCCGAAATTGTGCAAATCAGAAGCAAAATAGAAGCTGTTCGGAAGCTGCGAGGAGCAAGTTCGGACGTTCCGAAGACTGGATCGGACGTTCCGAACACAAGCAATCAAATCACTTTAATCCGGAGACAAATTGATCTGACTGTTGATTGAGTAGATTTCGGACGCTACGATGGACATGATCGGAAGCTACGAAGTGTTGAAGATTTCAAATCTCCGGAAACGCGGGAATGTTCGGACGGTACGAACTGGAGTTCGGACCTTCCGAAGCTGTTCATACACTGTCTGAAAGAATTGTTCGGAAGAAACGGAGTTTGATCGGTCCCTCCGAAGCATATGTTCGGACCCTACGAAGTCAAGATCGGAAGATCCGAAGTCATTCCAGAATTACGCAAATTGATTTCAATCACATCGGACGTTCCGAAGTATAAACAGAAGATCCGAACCTTGGCGTCCAAGACTAGTATAAATAGGCCTTTGAGGATGCATTCTCAATCATCCCACTCCACTCTCTCTTGTCTCTTACAAAGCTTTCTACTATCTCTTGTGTGCGTTGATTAAAAAAGTTGTAATATCAAAAGAGTTGTAGAAAAAGAGTGAAAGTAATACTCTCGAGTGGGTTGTAAAGTTCGTGGCTATCCTTGGAGCCCTCAAGGCCAAGTAGACGCATCGAGGCGTGGTTGTAAAAGCTAGCTTGGAGCTCCTAAAGCCAAGTCGTTATAGTGATACCTCGATCCTCATCGAGAAGGGGAGACGTAGACGATTCTTCGTCGAACTTCCATAAACATCTCTATCCCTCTTTACTTTACGCATTTACTTTACTACGCATTTATTTTACGCACTTACTTTACGCATTCATTTTTATTTGTGATTGTCCCTCAAGTCTTCCGCTTGCAATTTTTGCAAACTCGTTTTAAAAACGCTAAAGGGCCTTAAAGAACCTATTCACCCCCCCTTTAGGTTCTTCAAGTGGTATCAGAGCCAGATTTTTCAAAATCTTTTAAATGACCAATCTAGCAAGCGAGTATGCCCAAGGACAATCCACAAATCGTCCCCCTCTTTTCAATGGTACTAATTACGGATATTGGAAGAATAGAATATCTCTATACATCCAATCCGTCGATTGCGACCTTTGGAAAATAACGGTGAAAGGTCCCTATATCCCCATGAAAACGGTGGATGATAAGGAAATTCCTAAGGGAATGGATGACTTCACCAAGGACGATATGAAACTTATCTCTCAAAATGCTAAAGCTATGAATATTCTTCATTGTTCCCTAGATATGAATGAATACAACCGAATCTCGGCTTGCACCTCCGCCAAAGAGATTTGGGACAAATTGGAGATTTGCCACGAGGGAACCAATCAAGTCAAAGAAACGAAGATAGATCTTCTCCAACTCAAGTACGAGACCTTTGAGATGGAACCCAAGGAGGATATCGACACCATGTTCCGGCGGCTCACCCAAATCATAAATGAGCTTGCCCAACTTGGTGAGAACTACCCAACTAAACAAGTGTGGAGGAGAGCCCTTCGAGCACTACCGGCGGAATGGGATGCAAAGCGCACGGCTATCATTGAATCCAACAAGGGAGATGCGGCATCCTACGACCTTGATCAACTTCATGGGACCCTAAAGACCCATGAACTTGAAGTATCTACCCGAAAGGAGACAAAGAAAGATGACGACAAAGTAAAGGCGAAAGGGATCGTCTTGACCAGTCAACTTGAAGATAGCGACGATGAAGAAATGGCACTCCTCACTAGAAAGTTCAAAAGATTCATGCGGAGTTCCAACTTCAACAAGAAGGACAAAAAGATTGAGAAGGAAGTGACCTGCTACAACTGTCAACAAAAGGGTCACTATGCAAACGAGTGTCCCTCCAAGAAGAAGGCCGGCAAAGACAAGAAGAAGGCCCTTCTAGCCACGTGGAGCGACAGCGACAACGAAGAGGAGTCTACCCTATGCTTCATGGCGAAGGAAGATCATCTGACCGACTCGGATGACGACGAGGTACCCTCTTACGATGAATTACTCTCCGCTTACACTAGTATGTACAATAAGGCTAAGTCACTTAGAAATGAGAATAAGCAACTTAAAACTGAACTAGAAGCTAGGATGCATGACAACACTAAGCTCAAGACAAACCTAAGAGAATTAGAGAAAGCCTTCAACAAGTTCAATGTGAGTAGCGGTAAACTAGAAAACCTCTTGAGCATGCAAAGGTGTAACTTCGACAAAGGAGGTCTAGGATATGAAAAGAAATCAGTCAACTTCGCTAGTCTTATCGCAAAGGCAAAACCAAGAACACCACCAACATGCACTTACTGTTGTAAGATAGGCCACATAAGACCTAAATGCAAGAAACTTAGACACCAACACAACAAGAATAGTTATTGGAAATGGATCCCCAAATCCCCAACTACTACTAACCTCAAAGGACCCAAAGAAACGGGTACCAACTATCAAACTGTATCTCAATCTTGTAGGGACAAAGGGGAGACAAGTCATCGAGCACTTGGTATCTTGACAGTGGATGCTCTCGACACATGACGGGAGAAAAGAAGCTGCTACAATCCATTCGACCAAAAGAAAAGGGATCGGTGACCTTTGGAGACAACAGCAAAGGGATCATAGAAGGCATCGGCTCAATAGGTATATCTAACTCTACTATTATTGATGATGTACTTCTTGTGAAAGGACTTAAACATAACCTCCTAAGCATTAGTCAATTGTGCGATAGGGGTTATGAAGTCAAATTCACACCACACGATTGCACTGTATCACTCACTACTGACAAATCCATTAGTTTCAAAGTTTATAGAAGTGAAAATGTTTACAAGGTCGATTTAAAGATTTCATCTTTTTCAAAAATAAAAAGTCTTGTGACATTAAATGTTGATGACAACATTCTTTGGCATAGACGACTTGGTCATGTTGGGATGAGCACCATAGAAAAACTTTTAAAACTTGACCTAGTTTCCGGAATGCCAAAGCTGAATTTAAAATTAGATTCTTTTTGTGATGCTTGTCAACTTGGTAAACACACAAAGGAATCTTTCAAAAATAAAACTTTTGTATCCACTTCTATGCCCCTTGAATTACTTCACCTAGATTTATGTGGTCCCTCGAGGACAACTAGTCTAGGAGGTAAATCCTATGCTTTTGTCATTGTGGATGATTTTTCACATTTTACTTGGACATTGTTTTTAGCCCACAAAAGTGATGCCTTTGATCATTTCAAAATTTTTGTCAAAAAGGTTGAAAATGAGAAAAATCTGTTGATCAAACAAATCCGTAGTGACCACGGAACGGAATTTCAAAATGAAAATTTTTCAATTTTTTGTCAAAGCAAAGGCATTGGTCACAATTTTTCTTGTCCTAGAACTCCTCAACAAAACGGTGTCGTTGAGAGGAAGAATAGGACCCTAGTAGAGATTGCAAGGACCATGCTATGTGAGCATTCTCTACCAAAATATTTTTGGGCTGAAGCGATGAGTTCTGCTTGTTACATCATCAATCGCGTATCAATAAGGCCAATTCTCAAGAAAACTCCATACGAACTATGGAGAGGGAGAAAGCCTAACATTTCTTACTTACGCGCTTTTGGATCAAAATGCTTCATCCACAACAATGGTAAGGACAACATGGGTAAGTTCGATGCTAAATCGGACAAAGGTATCTTTCTTGGTTACTCTACTTCTAGCAAAGCATATAGAGTCTTTAATAAACGCACTTTACTAGTTGAAGAATCTATTCATGTCATATTTGATGAAACTAACCCTTGCTTGCCTAGACCTGTTGTTTCTGATGATGATGATATAGATATCCTTGGCGAAAAGTTGGAGTCCACAAGCCTAGAGGATGTTCCTAAAGATCAAGAGGACGCACCTCTTCCGAAGGAGTGGACTACGCACAAGGATCATCCCATGGACCTCATCATTGGTAGCCCATCGAAGGGAGTATCTACTCGCTCTTCTAATATGTGCAATTATCTTGCTTTTTTTTCTCACATAGAGCCTAAGAACATAGAAGAAGCTGTACTTGATGATTCTTGGACTATTGCTATGCAAGATGAACTAAATGAATTTAGAAGGAATAAAGTTTGGAATCTTGTACCTAGACCCACTGATAGACCTGTAATAGGAACTAAATGGGTATTTAGGAACAAGTTAGATGAGCATGGTACAATCACTAGAAATAAAGCTAGGCTAGTAGCTAAAGGATATAGTCAAGAAGAGGGAATTGATTATGATGAGACTTATGCCCCTGTTGCTAGACTAGAATCCATTCGCATGCTACTTGCTTTTGCTTGCTCTAGAGACTTTAAATTGTTTCAAATGGATGTTAAAAGTGCTTTTCTTAATGGTGATTTGAAAGAAGAAGTGTATGTTGAGCAACCTGTTGGTTTTGAAGATGTGCACTTATCTGATTATGTGTATAAACTTGATAAGGCTTTGTATGGTTTGAAACAAGCTCCTAGAGCTTGGTATGAGAAATTGTCTACTTTCTTGCTGTCTAACGGTTTTTGTAGGGGTAAAGTTGATATTACCTTGTTTACCTTGACTAAAGATAATGATTTGCTGATAGTACAAATATATGTAGATGATATTATTTTTGGTGCTACTAATGAACACTTGTGTAGAGATTTTTCTAAGCTTATGCAGGATCACTTTGAGATGAGCATGATGGGCGAGCTCAACTACTTCCTTGGTCTCCAAATCAAGCAATGCAAGGATGGTTTCTTTGTCAACCATGGGAAGTACATCAAGGAGATGCTCAAAAAGTTTGGGATGGAGTCTTCCAAAGCCTCATCCACACCTATGAGCACGACAGTCAGACTCGACAAAGATGAGGGAGGTAAACCTATTGACCAAAAGTTATTTCGTAGCATGATTGGCTCCCTACTCTATGCGACTGCTAGTAGACCTGACATTATGTTTAGTGTATGCTTGTGTGCACGATTTCAATCATGTCCAAAGGAATCACACTTATTCGCCTTAAAACGCATTTTCAAATATCTTTCAAATACTCCAAATCTCGGATTATGGTATTCTAAGAACTCATTTTTCGATTTAAAAGCTTACTGTGATGCCGACTTTGGAGGATATAAGGTGGATAGAAAGAGCACTAGTGGTACTTGTTTCTTTTTGGGAAATTGCTTGGTGTCATGGTTTTCTAAAAAGCAAAACTGTGTTGCACTTTCAACGACCGAGGCCGAGTATATGGCTGCCGGTAGTTGTTGTGCACAAATTCTTTGGATGAAGTATCAATTACTCGACTATGGTGTTACTTTTTCAAAAATTCCAATCTTTTGTGATAATACAAGCACCATATGTCTAACAAAGAATCCAGTTCAACATTCTTGTACAAAACATATTGACATTCGACATCATTTTATTCGTGATCACATTGAGCAAAATGATGTTGAACTTCACTATGTTGACACCAAGAATCAAATTGCTGATATTTTTACAAAACCACTAGATGAATCTACTTTTACTCGTTTGCGTGGTGAACTTGGCATGATTGAGTTGTAAACATTAGTCAAATACTCTCGTACATATTTGTTAAATTGAGGGGGAGTATTATTAATGTGAGCATTATAATGTCGGATAATACAAATTAATTGTATTTATCCATAATTATGGCTCAACATTCATTTATGTGCTAGATATTTTAAATTTTAGGTGTTCCTCATCTTGGCTACTTCGGAATCACCGTTCCTATTCGGATGCTTCGTTTCACTTCGGATCCACCGAACGTGTTCGGATCGTTCGGGGATGCGGATTCTTAGATTATGTTTTTGTTATTTTTGTTTATTTTATCTTTATGCATCATTGTATAAAAGACTTGCATTTATTAGTGGATATTTTACCTGTTTATTTGTCTCTCTTTATGCTTATGTCTTTTTGATTATCGCAAAAAGGGGGAGAATTTATTTGGTTAAAATTGCTATTAATTCAACCTCTTAGACTTGTTATTTGATTAAGAAGGAGTTATTTAATAACCATTTAATATTATGTTGATTATTGTTTCTCAATTTTTAACCAAGTTTTGTGATCATCAAAAAGGGGGAGATTGTTACGCCTTAAACGCATACAAATCTCGAGGATGAGATTAATGTTTTTAATGCTGTAACATATCCCAAAGTTTTTGTTTTGATGATACCAAAACTTGGATTAAAAATGTACTAATGTTTTATATTGAGGCATGCAGGAAATTAAGAACAAGGTTACGTTCGGAAGATCCGAAATTTGGTTCGGACGTTCCGAAATTGTGCAAATCAGAAGCAAAATAGAAGCTGTTCGGAAGCTGCGAGGAGCAAGTTCGGACGTTCCGAAGACTGGATCGGACGTTCCGAACACAAGCAATCAAATCACTTTAATCCGGAGACAAATTGATCTGACTGTTGATTGAGTAGATTTCGGACGCTACGATGGACATGATCGGAAGCTACGAAGTGTTGAAGATTTCAAATCTCCGGAAACGCGGGAATGTTCGGACGGTACGAACTGGAGTTCGGACCTTCCGAAGCTGTTCATACACTGTCTGAAAGAATTGTTCGGAAGAAACGGAGTTTGATCGGTCCCTCCGAAGCATATGTTCGGACCCTACGAAGTCAAGATCGGAAGATCCGAAGTCATTCCAGAATTACGCAAATTGATTTCCATCACATCGGACGTTCCGAAGTATAAACAGAAGATCCGAACCTTGGCGTCCAAGACTAGTATAAATAGGCCTTTGAGGATGCATTCTCAATCATCCCACTCCACTCTCTCTTGTCTCTTACAAAGCTTTCTACTATCTCTTGTGTGCGTTGATTAAAAGAGTTGTAATATCAAAAGAGTTGTAGAAAAAGAGTGAAAGTAATACTCTCGAGTGGGTTGTAAAGTTCGTGGCTATCCTTGGAGCCCTCAAGGCCAAGTAGACGCATCGAGGCATGGTTGTAAAAGCTAGCTTGGAGCTCCTAAAGCCAAGTCGTTATAGTGATACCTCGATCCTCATCGAGAAGGGGAGACGTAGACGATTCTTCGTCGAACTTCCATAAACATATCTATCCCTCTTTACTTTACGCATTTACTTTACTACGCATTTATTTTACGCACTTACTTTATGCATTCATTTTTATTTGTGATTGTCCCTCAAGTCTTCCGCTTGCAATTTTTGCAAACTCGTTTTAAAAACGCTAAAGGGCCTTAAAGAACCTATTCACCCCCCCCCCCCTTTAGGTTCTTCAACGTTGGAAGAAAATGGAGGGGAAATGAGGCGGGATCGAATTTTTGAAATTGGCGACGGTGTTTCTAAAACGGTCGCTAATATTAGCGACGGTATTAGTAAAACTGTCGCTAATATTTGCGACGGTTATAGATAATGCGTCGCTAATTTCAAATTAGCGACGACTGCACTTGATTCTGTTGCTTACTTTAGCGACGGTGTGAAGTCAACCGTCGCAAAGATGAATGTAGCGACGTTTATCTATTACCGTCGCTAATATTAGCGACGGTTTTATGTAAACCGTCGCTAATACCGTTGTGTTCTATTTTTAACCCATGCCAATCGACAACGGTTTTTCTAAAACCGTTGTCGATTGACCAAAAAACACGCTAATAGACAACGGTTTATGAAACCGTTGTCATAAAAGTTCAAAGACAACGGTTCTGTAACCGTTGTCATTGACCCTAAAAACCGTTGTCTTTGACCCCCAAAAGACAACGGTTTTTCTAAAACCGTTGTCGATTGTCCAAAAAACACGCTAATAGACAACGGTTTATGAAACCGTTGTCATAAACGTTCAAAGACAACGGTTCTGTAACCGTTGTCATTGACCCTAAAAACCGTTGTCTTTGACCCCCAAAAGACAATGGGTTTTATAAAACCGTTGTCAATTGTCCAAAAAAACACGCTAATAGACAATGGTTCATGAAACCGTTGTCATAAACATTCAAAGACAACGGTTTTACAGAACCGTTGTCATTGAACCTAAAAACCGTTGTCTTTGATCCCAAAAAGACAACGGTTGTATAAACACCGTTGTCGTTTGCTTAAAAAATTATCTACGACAACGCTTTTAGCTAAAACCGTTGTTAAAAAGTTTTTTAACAACAGTTTTAGCTAAAACCGTTGTCGTACGTATGTTGTTGATTCTGAAAATTCTTGTAGTGGGAAGTTAGCTTAAATGTTATATAAGTTAGGAGAGTGGAACTGCCTGTTTTGGTTAAGAAGTTCACAAAGTTGACAGCTAACAAAAATGGATCAGGAGAAATTTTGATCTTCGAAATTTTTTATTTTCATTATTTGAACATGATTTGTACACTCAGTACATCGGAACTGTCTGATCGTCGATCGAGGTTATAATGAGTTCACAATTTTTTTTAGTAAATTTAGAATCTACTAATTAAATAATAATGTTATTAGTAGTGACTACTCTATGTACATGATTTTCATGCAATATTTTAGAAAGGTCTAGAATTGATTAATAAAAAATTAAAAAATTAAATATTTGTTATTTAGTTTTACATATATACATGTGTGTGTGTGTATCATTCATTATCAAGTGTTGACTTGCATGACATATAAAACTAGAGAATTTTTTATTAATGAATGAAAATAGAAATCATAATGAGAGTAAAATTATGAATCATAATTAGAGAAGGACTCCTGATGTAATCAGAAATTAAAGTCCATATTTCATTGAGGATCATATGAATTAATACTATTTTGTGCCCGAATTTTATTCGCCAAAATTTTTCCTTCTCACTTCCCTCAATTCAAATTTCGGCCTTAATTTTTCACAAGAAAAATTCCACGGCCATCATCGCCGCTTGATCTCTTAAACTTCGATGACTCGGTCTCAATGCAAATTTTTTTAGGATCTCAAGTGCGATCAAAACAAGTAATGCAGTATCTGATCGCGAACTTGATTAGATGAACAAAAGAGGGAGATCTGTTAGTATAATATTACAATAAGTACTATATTTGCTTAAAAACCGGAATAGTCGGAGCCGACTTTAAATACGCAAAAGTAAACAATTCTAAACATCATATGGATGGTATAATTCATACGACGCCCAAGTAACGTTTTGAACGTCGAAACAAAAAATTTTAAACTTCAGCTGTGCCTTACCAATAGAAGGAGATCAACACAGAAAAGGTGTCCGCTTGCACCCGCACGTCAAGCATGCGCCCTCGAGAGCATTGCAGACTCACAGAAGTTGGACTCATCAGATTTTTGGATTTTGGCGAATATAAAAGGCATTGACCATGCCAATATAGACAAAGCAGCCGCATACCACATGCAATAGGGAGATATGAGAAAACACGAAGAGTAGTGGAAAACTCGAAGAATGAAGATGAAGAACGCATCTTCCAAGGACAAAGTCGTCTATTGAAATTCAATCTTTGCTTTTCCCTTCTTAGTATTTATTTATTCGATTAATTTGATGTTGAAAAGCATTATTTATGATATTCTTTATTTTTTCATGAACTAATTTAATTATCTAGAGGACAATGTACCTTGGTCAAAACTATAGTTTTGAATAATTGATTATATATTAGATTTATTTATTTGTGTACTTTTGTTTTCTTGAATTTACTACTTTCAATTATTTGATCAATCATTGAATTGTTATATTTTTTGTAACATATCATTCGGGAGAGGGGATTTTGAATAAGACCATAAGAAAATACTTAATTGGTATTTATAAAATTGGGGAGGCCTTTAACATCATCGAAGCCATTGAAAGAATTTTTATGAGGTTTAAATATTTACCTACCTTTAGTAGGCCCAATTGCTCTTCTACTTGAAGGACCAAAACCTATTGAAAACCTAGGGCTTTGGCACCCCATACCAGCCTACATCAGCACACACAGCACACACTAAATTTTGAAAAAAATGAGGAGTAGAAAGCTAGGGTTCTTTGTCGCCCATTCGTCCCTTTCCGCGCCTCTCGCCAACGATCGTATATTCGAGCGTTTTAAAATGCAAAGGCACGTTTTCTAAACCTTTTTACGCATCATTCATACCATAATATGCATGTTTTAATTGTTTTTGCATGAAAAATATTTATGCTTGATTTATTTTACGATGGAACGAATATTTCCAAAAGTTTAGACGATTTTCCGCATGTTATATAAACTTTATGATTTTCAAGGGATAAGCTGCAAACTTGGGACATTTTATGGATAGAATAAGGACGATTTAAGGTGGAAACAAGGCTGGAAGTCGAGCTTGGCTAGCCAAGAGGAGTCCTAGGGTTTTATAGGGTGCTACGGTGGTAAGGCTACAGCTAAGGGAGAGGCTGCTTGCGGCTCGACCAGGGCTGGTTGGGGCTCTATTTTAGTCATGGTCCACAGTTTGGGAGGGTCCTAGTAGGTTTGGGACCCTTGGTTTGCTGTTACGGAAGAGTCCATGATCACATGGACTCTTCCTATGTGCATGGATCGTGAGCCGCTATCTGTACTACATGAGGGTCAGGGCTTCGTCTAGGCTAGTTTAGTAGGGTATGGGGAAGGAGTCTAAGGGTGGGGACCAAGTCCGATGTAGCGACGGTCTGAGTTGGCTTGGGGTAGCTTGGGTCGCGATCACGCTCGGCTAGATGCGGGGGTTAGGGGATAGGTGCACGGTTTAGGGGTGGTCTAGGAGGTCTAGTGTCAGGTCTGGCTTGAGGTGGCTCGGCCGTGGCTTGATGGAATCGGGAGGTGGCTCGAAGTAACCAAGTTAGGGTTCGAATTCTCAAGTTTAATTGTTAAGGGCTCGAACCATAGTCCACGGGGGTCGTTTCATGGCTCACGAGGGTATTTTAGGTATAAACGGTTTATGTTTAAAATTTGGGAAGAAAATATAAAAGTTTGAATTAATTCGAGAATTAAACGCTTATCGAATTAATAATTAAATTGAAATCCACGAATTAACGTCAAATAAAAATATCTAAAATTTAATTTAGGCTTAAATAATTATTTGGGATGATCTAAAGTAAATAAAAATAAAAAAAATCAAAATCGAGAAATTTTACGTTTAGTGGTAAACTGTCATTTTACAACTGGATAGTACGAAAGGGTCAACAGGATCCCGAAGGGTCATAACGCATGTTAAATGATATAAAACGATGATTTTACTGAAAATATGATATATTTTTTATTTATGGTAAAGTTGTACAATTTTTACTGTTAAAATACTATTTTTGGAAAGCCATGATATTTTATGATTTAAAAAAGAACAAATATTTTGAAGGATGTGAATTGACTGTGACAAAGATATTAGAGGATATGTGAGGGATCTGTTTTAAGAAGGAAAAATGAACTTACAATTTTATGGGGATATCGTGAGGGAAAAGTCCCAGAGGGAGTCCGTTTACAGGACAAGGCCTAGATGGAGCCCGGCGATCGTATTTCTATATTTTACGGCGGTACCTAATGCCCGTCCCCATGCGCAATGGTGAGCTAAGACTGGTCAGTCGACCAGGGGATACAAGGCTAGTTACTTTCAAGGATCAAACTTCACATAAAATGATAAAAGATGCAAAACTTTACGATTAATGATTTTACAATTCATGATTTATTTAATCTTAAAATTATTTAAAATAAAAGTATGATTTAATGCATGTGCTTGTATATTTATTATTGGTTACTCATGTTTAGGACGTGCTGAGTCATTAGACTCACTAGGTTTGAATGCTGCAGGTGATGATGATATTGAGAGAGGTGCTGACGTTTGAGTGGATCGATTACGGAAGTACACTCCCGAGGGAAATTTATGTCCGCACTAGATTGATAGGAAAAGTTTAAAGATTTTTGTTAATGATTTTATTAGATATTTGATGCTTTATTTTGAAGTTAATTTTGATCATGTTAAAGGTAGAAGTCGAATTTTGGTATCTGTCGATTTTAGGGATTTTATGCACATGAAATTTAAATTGTTAAATTATTTTGATTTATTGATATGTTAAGTTATTTTTAATTGTGCGTCTTTGAATTAATAGATAAAAAAAAATTAGTAGAATTTTAAAGTTAAAAAGAGGGTCATTTTAGCTAATATCAGAGCGAAGGATCCTCAAAGGGCTGTGTACTGTCACTCCGAAAAGCTCATGAAGTCACGCCTCATGTATGTGAGCTTTTACTGCTTTATATTTTGTATGCTAACTTCTTTAATGCTTACATGATGCATGATATAAAAGTTTGGTGCATGATATTTTAAATATTAAGTGTATGTTGGTTACGTGGTTGGGACGAATTGTACAGAGATGCCTCCTAGACGTGTTCTTTGCAGTGGTAGTGAGGGTAGACATGAGGAAGAGATTCCACAGCCTCCACCTAATCAGGATGCTAGTTCCCGTGTACTAGCCGGTATGGCTTGTTTACTAGAGCACCACGTAGGAAATGGTGTGAGGGTTTGACCGAAGGCTGCATATGAGCGATTTAGGAGGATGAACCCCGAGGATTTTCATGGCACTACTAATCCATTCGTTGCTGAGGGATGGATTCGATCTTTGGTGGTTATTTTTCGTTAAATGGATATGACGGATGCTGACCGAGTTCGTTGTACCATTTATCTGCTGAAGGGAGACGCTTCCTTATGGTGGGAGCGGAGCGGAGCGAGGGGTTAACTTGGCGACACTAACTTGGGAAGACTTCAAGAGGGTATTCTACGACAAATATTTCACTTCTGACGTCTGTTCAAGGATGAAGAGAGAGTTTATGAATCTCTGCCAGGGTGACTTGTCTGTTGCTGAGTTTGTGCAGAAGTTTGATAGGGGCTGTAGACTACGTATAAGCAATGCATAATTCTAGTATTTTAAATTAAATTGATTTTATTGCATGAGTATTTAAATGCTTTTCTTTAAAGTTAATTATTTTATGCAGTAGTTTAAATTTTTATCTTTTCAGTTAATTCAGTGAGGCCGAACTGGAGTTGGAGTTTTGAGATAAAATTTAAGATTTAGAAAAACATTCCAAGAGTTTATTTTAGCTAGGTAATAAGTTAATTTAAGTTAAAAGAAGGTTTAAAAAATTATTTAAGTAACTTGAGGTAAGTAGGAAATAAGTTCATTTGGGTTCCATAATTAAGGTGTTAATTCACTAAATTATTTAAAGGATAGGTAAGGCTCTAAAGGTTTAAATATACTAAATAAACAATATTTTCCTTCCATTTATTAGAGTAATTTCGGCCACGCCCCCTTGGTGAGATAACAATTCTTTGACAACTCACCACCTTTGACCCTTTCTTTGTTATTTATTAGTAGGATAATCCTTTCATTTTGATCACTATTTAATTAACAATCAACCTATATCTAGCACGTATTATAATTGCTCATGATAAATAATCTCAACAGAAAATTTATGACATGCTATTTTATTAAAGGGCTCCAAGGAACAAACATTTTCACTGTGATTTTCAGTTCAGTTATGCACGTATTATAATTGCTCATGATAAATTATTTTCACATTATGCCTCTTGACATGATATTTTCACTTGCATGCAATTTTATTATATTATTTACTCGTTATTTACGATATATGCATGCTGAGTCTTTAGACTCACTAGACTTGATTGTTGTAGGTACTGATGAGGTCGGGACCGAGGGCGGGGACCAGTGAGCTAGCGTGGGTCGGCAGTAGTGGGACCCGATGACCTCATTTTTCAGCATTTATTATTTTATGATCATACATTTTTATCTGTTGTTGGATTATTTTTAAACGGTTGTGTCGCAAACATTAAATTCTTCCCCTGCAATTTTGAATATTAAACTTTATTTATCAGTTTAACTTATGAATGAGACATTTTAATTATTTAAAAAGAAAATTTTTAAATTTTTCCGCAAATTTTCAAACGCAAATTTTCGGGCCATTATAGCTGGTATCAGAGAAATGGTTCTTTAAAGGGTTGTACTACTACTGACCACGAGAAGCTCATGAAGTCACGTCTTCGGTCTGTAAGTTTTACATTTACGCATTTTATTCAAAGCATGAATTATTTAACAGCATGTTTTCATGAATTATTTTACGTCCAGATTTTTATTGTTCAATATTTAAATTTAAAAATATTATAGAGATTATGCATGTTGGTTACGTATGGGTTATGTATGGAACAGTATACCCCCTAGACGCATTCTCGAGCGCACTAGAAATGATGAGCCTCGCCAAGAGGACAGAGAGGAGTAGAGACAGGAGAGAGACTTACCACCTCCACCTCCACCTCCACCGGACATGAATGCCCAGATGCTAGCTGGGATGACTCAATTCTTCGCAGTTTGCGGGGAACCATGCTGTGGCGACCAGGCCGACAGGGCCCGAGTCTGTCTATGAGAGATTCATGAAGATGCGTCCTAAGAAATTTTCAGGGACGACGGACCCCATGATTGCATAGGGCTGGATCAAGTCCCTCGAGGTTATCTTCGAGTTCATGGAGCTTGGAGATGCAGACAGAGTCCGTTGTGCCACCTACTTATTCGGAGGAGATGCCCGCTTATTGTGGGAAGGAGCGTCAGTAGCCCTGAACTTGTCTGCGCTGAGCTGGACACGCGTCACGCAGGTATTCTACTCCAAATATTTCACTGAGGAGGTGCGCACCAGGTTGACCACGGAATCCATGAGCCTGAGACAGGGAGATCTGACTGTTACGTAGTTAATCCGTAAGTTTGGGAGGGGTTGTCATTTTGTGTCCCTGATCGCGAATGATGCTAAAGCCAAGTTAATGCAATTCCTGGTGGGTCTACGGCCGATCTTGTGTCGTGATGTTAGGGTGTATGACCCTACTACTTATGAGGCCGTCGTCTCCAGAGCTCTAGCCGCAGAGCAGGATCAGCGTGATATCGAGAGAGACCGCCAGGGCAAGCGCCTAGTCTAGGTACCACACCGCTCTCCTCCTCAGCAGCATCAGCAGTAGAACAAGAGGCCTTTTCATGGGCCGCCTAGAAACAGAGGTCAGCAGCAGCAGCGGGGACGCCCAGCCCCGAGGACCTTTGAGCACCTAGTCTGTCCTAAGTGCTCACGCTGCCATCCTGGAGCATGTATGTTTGGTTCAAGGAAGTGTTATAAGTGTGGTAGTCCAGACCACTTACTTCTGCAGTGCCCTCAGAGGAATCTGCCTACCCAAGGCAGAGTTTTTGCTCTCCATGCCACGGAGACGAACCCGGAGACCATGCTTATGACATGGAGAATTTTTATATCTTTTTCCGCTACGAAGGCCTTGATAGATTCAGTGGCAACTCACTCATTTAATTCGGAGGTCTTTGCTAATTTCCTCAAGGTCAAGACCGTTGGGCTGGATGTAGCCTATTCAGTAGTATTGCCTTCTGGTGAGGAGATGGCAGCTACCAATGTGATCCGAGACATAGATCTTGAGCTCCATGACAAATTTTGTTTATGCGGATCTTATCGTGCTGCCGATGCAAGAGTTTGACAATATTCTAGGGATGGACTGGCTATTGCGGAACAGAGTTTTGATTGACTTCCAGCAGAGATCTGTTCTAGTCCGACCGCCTGGAATGGCGCAGTTCTTATTTGAGTCAGACAGGTACTTTCCTCTACCGCGCATTATTCCTTATGTCCAGGCTATGAAGCTCATGCGTAGAGGGTGTCGAGCGCTTCTAGCGACCTTTGTATCTGTCCCCGAGCCGCCCAGTCAGTCAGCCTCAGATATTCCTATTGTTAGAGATTTCCTAGACATTTTTCATGAGGACGTCTCTGGTATGCCACCCGAGAGAGAGGTGGAATTTTCTATTGAGCTTATGCCTGGTACGGCTCCGATTTCGACAGCGCCGTACCGATTAGCGCCGACAGAAATAGCAGAGCTTAAGAAGCAGATTCAAGAACTTTTGGACAAGGAGTTCATTCGCCCGAGTTTTTCTCCATGGGGCGCGCCAGTCTTATTTGTAAAGAAGAAGGATGTCACGATGAGGCTTTTCATTGATTACCAGGAATTGAACAGGGTTACAATGAAGAACAAGTACCCACTTCCGCGGATTGAGGATCTATTTGATCAGTTGCAGGGAGCTTCGGTGTTTTCGAAGATTGACCTGCGTTCCGGTTTTCACCAGTCGAGGTGAACGATGCTGATGTTTCCAAGACTGCTTTTAGGACTCGTTATGGTCACTATGAGTTCCTTGTGATGACGTTCGGTCTGACGAATGCACCAGCGATCTTCATGGATCTCATGATTCGCATATTTCAGCCGTAACTTGACCAGTTTGTGATAGTATTCATAGACGACATTCTCGTCTACTCCAAGAATCAGGAGGATCACGGCAGACATCTGACCACAGTGTTGCAGACCTTGCAGAAGCACAAGTTGTTCGCAAAGTTCAGTAAGTGCGAATTTTGGTTAGAGAAGGTGGCGTTCTTAGGCCACATTGTTTCTAGCAGTGGTATTGAGGTAGATTCAACGAAAGTTGCCGCAGTCAGAGATTGGGTTGTGCCACAGAATGCATCAGAGATCCGTAGTTTTCTTGGACTAGCAGGATATTATCGGAAGTTCATTAAGGGATTCTCCTCTATTGTCGTTCCACTCACATCATTGACCAAGAAGAATGCTAAATTTGTGTGGAGCAAGGAGTGTCAGAAGAGTTTCGATACTTTGAAGCAAGCTCTTATCTCAGCGCCAGTTTTGGCCATGCCGTCAGGGCCCGGTGAGTTTGTTCTGTATACCGATGCTTCGAAGCTCGGCCTCGGCACAGTACTGATGCAGCATGGGAAGGTGATAGCATATGCTTCCCGTCAGTTGAAGACTCATGAGAAGAATTACCCTACCCATGATCTTGAGTTGGCAGCCGTTGTTTTTGCTTTGAAGATCTGGAGACATTATTTGTATGGAGAGAAGTGCCAGATCTTTCCCGACCATAAGAGCCTCAAATATTTCTTTACGCAGAATGAGCTGAACATGTGTCAGAGGCGTTGGTTTGAGCTTGTGAAAGATTATGACCGTGACATTAGCTACCACCCGGGTAAAGCTAATGTAGTTGCAGATGCATTGAGCGGAAAAGTCGCAGTGATGGCTCATTTGACGATTCAGAGACCTCTTCAGACTGAGATGCAGAGGTTTGGTCTAGAGACTTATCCTCGAGGTAGAGTTCCCCGTCTATCTACCTTGACTATTCAGTCCTCTCTTCTAGACCGTATTCACAGTGGTCAGTCAACATATGAGCAGTTAGCAAAGTGGAAGGAGAGAGATGAGGCCAATGGCAATGTCTTGTATTCAGTCAGCGACGGTATTGTGAGATACCGAGACACGATGTGGGTTCCCAGCAGTGGTTCTATTCAAGCAGATATTTTATCAGAGGCCCACATGTCGCCGTACTCTATTCATCCAGGGAGTACGAAGATGTACCGAGATCTGCAGTCAATATATTGGTGGCCGGGAATGAAGAGGGATATCAGACGGTTTGTATCCGAGTGTCTGACTTGTCAGTTAGTGAAGGCGGTGCATCAGAGACCAGCAGGTTTGCTCAAGCCTCTTCCTATTCCCGAGTGAAAGTGGGAGAATGTTACCATGGACTTTGTGACCGGATTGCCAAAGTCAGACAGAGGATCAAATGCTATTTGGGTTATTGTAGATCGTCTTACCAAATCAGCGCACTTCTTGCCCATTAAGACGACTTTCACCATGATTTAGTATGCAGAGTTGTATATCCGGGAGATAGTCCGACTTCATGGTATCCCAGTTTCTATCGTATCTGACAGAGACCCCAGATTCACTTCCTCGTTTTGGAAGAGTTTGCATTCGACCATGGGTACGAAGTTGCTGTTTAGTACAGCTTTCCATCCGCAGACAGATGGACAGTCAGAGCGAGTTATTCAGATCTTGGAGGATCTTCTCTGTGCTTGTGTTATGGATTTCTCTGGGAGTTGGGAGTCGAACTTGCCATTAGTGGAGTTCACCTATAACAACAGCTTTCAGTCGTCTATAGTTATGGCTCCGTATGAAGCACTGTATGGTCGCAAGTGTAGATCTCCTATTCACTGGGATGAAGTAGGAGAGAGAGCAGAGTTGGGTCCAGAGATTATTCAGCAGGCTGTCGATGTAGTAGTCAAGATCCGTGATAGGATGAGGACTGCTCAGAGTCGACAGAAGAGTTATGCAGATCAGAGGAGGAGAGACCTAGAGTTTGCCGTTGGCGACCATGTCTTTGTGAAGGTAGCACCTATGAAGGGTGTCATGCGATTTGGGAAGAAAGGAAAGCTCAGTCCGAGATTCATTGGACCATTTGAGATCCTCGACAGAGTTGGGACGTTAGCTTATCGTGTGGCTCTTCCGCCGAATCTGTCCGGAGTACATAATGTGTTCCACGTCTCTATGCTGAGGAAGTACATGGCGAATCCTTTGCATGTCTTGAACTTTGAGCCGTTGCAGCTTACTCCGAACCTGACTTATGAGAGGAGACCAGTGCATCTCTTAGACAGACATGAGAAGAAGCTTTGGAACAAGCTGGTTAAGCGAGTCAAAGTCAAATGGCTTAACCATTCAGAGGAGGAAGCTACATAGGAGTCTGAGCCAGAGATGAGGAGTCGGTACCCCGAGTTATTCGGTGAGTTTTAATTTCGAGGACGAAATTTCTTTTAAGGGGGGAGAGTTGTAGAACCCGTAAATTAGACTACGTATAAGCCATGCATAATTCTAGTATTTTAAATTAAAATGATTTTATTGCATGAGTATTTAAATGCTTTTCTTTAAAGTTAATTATTTTATGCAGTAGTTTAAATTTTTATCTCTCAGTTAATTCAGTGTGGCCGGACTGGAGTTGGAGTTTTGAGATAAAATTTAAGATTTAGAAAATCATTCCCAGAGTTTATTTTAGCTAGCTAATAAGTTAAATTTAAGTTAAAAGATGGTTTAAGGAATTATTTAAGTAACTTGAGGTAAGTAGAAAATAAGTTCATTTGGGTTCCATAATTAAGGTGTTAATTCACTAAATTATTTAAAGGATAGGTAAGGCTCTAAAGGTTTAAAATACACTAACTAAACAATATTTCCCTTCCATTTATTAGAGTAATTTTGGCCACCCCCCTTGGTGAGATAACAATTCCTTGACAATTCACCACCTTTGACCCTTTCCTTGTTATTTATTAGTAGGATAATCCTTTCATTTTGATCACTATTTAATTAATAATCAACCTATATCTAGCCATGTGGAATCGGTCATTTTCACTCCATCTATCCCTCCAAAAATCATTTTTGATATAAACCATTTCAAATTCAAAAGAGTGGTAGACTTGGTCTTGCCATCCCTTTTGTATTGCAACCCCTTCCCCTCATTCTCCTAACCATCATTCCCCATCCCTCATCACCGAAATTCAGAGCAGATTAATAGTAAAAATAGTGAGCCACATAGCAAGAAACAGGAGAGAAAACCGAGAAAGAAAACAAGGTAGCGAAGCACTCCGTCTCCTCCAAGCCGCGTCGTCGTTTCGTTCGTTTTCTTTTCAAAACGAAACCAGGCATGTTTATATTTTTCCTTGCTCTTAAATCAAGTCATATTAACATTTCTAAACATTATATGATCATCATTTCCATGGCATAACCGAATATATCAAGAATTTTTAAAAAATAAAAGATGCAGATTTCGGCCCTTCCTTGTGCTCCTCACAGTTCACTTGTTTTTGGTGTTTCAGGTGGATGGCTCGTGTCCAGGCTCCCAAAGCTGCATCTAGACATGTACTAGGACATTTTAGGATCATTTTGGTCAATTCGTTCATTCCCATACACGCTGGAAACTCGCATGTGACAGCAACACCCCAAATGTGTCCCTTTGAGTCTCGATTTGTATAGTTGCTGTCAAGAGAGGGAGTTTCTGATCTTGGCTGCCATAGGGGCCTATAGCCATGGTTAGAACTCTTCCCTATCATGTCTAAGACGTGATCAAGTCGTCCATTTGAGGCTTGGTCCATGGTGAGTTTTCAAATAAAAAAGAAACAAGAACAGATTTTCGGCCCTTTCCCCTACTGCATGTGTTGTTCGGTTTTTGGTGAAATGGTGTGGATCTTGGTTGGCCTCTGGCCCTTATCCATGGTTCAAAGCATACCCTAGGATGTTGTTAAGAGGTTCTAGTCGGTGGTTCAAGCCCCAATGGCCATTAGCCTCACAAACGACGCAAGGAAGCCAAAGCACAAGTGCTGTATTTTGTGGACAGCAACTTGCTGCTTCGGTTCAGTGGCTCGTTTGGGTTCTTGGTTGGCTTTTAGCCTATTGACTAGGACTGGACAGTGCCGCATTGAGTTAGGAAGGTCATGTTTTTGTCCGTTCGTGATTCGGATCATTTTAGAGGTTGTACGAGAAATTACGGTGCGATGTGCCAAATTGACTCTCGAAAAAGCATTTCATGTTTTGGCCTCCATTCACCAAAATTTCAGCCCTCACCATTTTAGGAGAATTATTTCATCATTTTAAGTGTATTTTAATCATGACT
This sequence comes from Primulina eburnea, assembly GCF_022965805.1. NCBI lineage: Eukaryota > Viridiplantae > Streptophyta > Magnoliopsida > Lamiales > Gesneriaceae > Primulina > Primulina eburnea. The sequence goes on along the minus strand of NC_133107.1, from coordinate 26,668,150 downwards.
AAATGATGGTTAGGTGTTGGTTCGGGTTGGCACGGAGTCATGATTAAATACGAAGTCGTTGGGCGTAATTGTCTCGTTTTTGGATTCAATTACAAAGTTTGGTCAAGAAAATCATTTGCATATTTTTCATGTTAAATTTAGGTCGCACGAGCCTAGGAACGATCCAATCCATGTGGTAAAATATACATTATATTTAATTATGCCATTTAATTATATTACGTGCATAAAAGTATAAAATATTCATTTTTGAGATTTATGCAATATTGCTTGTGGTCATTTCACTATCATGGGATCATTGTACCATCCTGTTGCCAGTTACCGGTCACTTCAGTTCAATTCCACCTAGTATATTGTGGGATTAGTCTGATCAGACGTTCATTACTTCACCCGGTCGCCAGTTACCGGTCAGTTCAGTTTAGTTCAGTGCAGGGGCCACTTGCGTAGACCATAATCTCAATAGAAAATTTATGACATGCTATTTTATTACAGGGCTCCAAGGAGCAAACATTTTCACTGTGATTGTCAGTTCAGTTATGCACTTATTATAATTGCTCATGATAAGTTATTTTCACATTATGCCTCATGACATGATATTTTCACTTGCATGCAATTTTATTATATTATTTACTCGTTATTTACGATATATGCATGCTGAGTCTTTAGACTCACTAGACTTGATTGTTGTAGGTACTGATGAGGTCGGGACCGAGGGCGGGTACCAGTGATCTAGCGTGGGTCGGCAGTAGTGGGACCACCCAAGAACCTCATTTTTCAGCATTTATTATTTTATGATCATACATTTTTATCTGTCGTTGGATTATTTTTAAACGGTTGTGTCGCAAACATTAAATTCTTCCGCTGTTATTTTGAATATTAAACTTTATTTATCAGTTTAACTTATAAATGAGACATTTTAATTATTTAAAAAAAAAATTTAAATTTTTCCGCAAATTTACAAACGCAAATTTTCGGGCCATTATACTGTCATTTTGTGCCCTTGTTTGCAAATGATGCGGCAGAGAAATTAAGACACTTCCTTTATGGATTGAGGCCCACGATCCGCCGCGATGTGATGCTCATTGATCCTGCCGATTATACTACTGCCGTTGCCAAAGCTTTTAGAGCCGAGCAGTCACTCAAGGATATTGATGGGGAGATGCAGCGTAAAAGGAATTGTGCCTATCAAATTGATCAGAAATTGAATCAGCAGAGTAAGAAACCATTCACGGGACCACCTAAGCAGCTAGGACACAAGGCTGGGGATTGCCCGAAGCTCAAGCAACCCACGACTGGTGTAAGGCCCGAGAATTTTATCCTATTAATCTAAAATGATTTGGGGATAATTGATGTGATTATAGACGGAAAGGATCGGACCGGGAAAAACGAGATAATGCATGAAAATGTGCGAGGACAGAACACCTCACGCATATGCGTGACAAAGAGCCGCGCACATGCGCGTGGCTGGCAGAAGACCTCGCGCATATGCGCGAGATATGGTCGCGCATATGCGCGAGATATGCGTAAGGTGAGTATCAAGTCCAGAAGGTAGGGCGCACATGCGCGATGTGATCCGCGCACCTGCGCGCGCATGGCAGAGAAGTTGGCGCATATGCGCCGGATGGAAACGCGCATATGCGCGAGCTGCATTGCACAAGACAGTAGGTCTCGCGCATATGCGCGACAATGGGGCGCGCATATGCGCGAGTTGTCGTGCTTGGAACGCGCCGAGACAGAATGTCTCGCGCATATGCGCGGAAGTTGGTCGCGCATATACGCGATACGTGCAATAAGCACACCGAGCCACTTGGCTTGTTGCATGTCCGAGATGTATATATATATATATATATATATATATATATAAATATATATATATATATATATATGGTAAACAAATTGTACGTCTCAGAACTCAGAACACGAGAGAAGGTACTGAAAAAAGTTGTTGAAAATCCTTACGCCTTTTGTGAAAGATCCGTCCGTCTGATTTTGATTCTGACTGCAGTACTGTGTTCCTATCGACGTAGGCTACAACTGTACGTAAGTTTTGCTACGCTTTGATATGTTTTGAAATTATGGTATTGTAAAAATCTGATATGATTCATATATGATGTTCTTGGCATGTTAGATATCGTATAATCGATACCGAACTGAGGAACAGATACCATATGAAATTATTATTATTTTTAGAGTTGAGTTAATTGAGAATTGATATCAGGATTGGAGTATTATCGAGTATGAGATGTAGGATTGATATCTGACTAATATGGTAGTGCTGGATATATTGAAATTATGACGTTATGTTGTTGAAACAGAATCTGATTGAATTCTGATTATGTCCAGTATTGATTGAGTGGAGTATTGATATTGTACCCTCGATATCGTTATTGTCAGATTTAATATTGACAGGCTTGGGGTTCGAGACTTCGACAGAGTTAGAGTATCAGAAAGAAAGGTATAAATTAATGTTGAGTTGGGATTGCACAACTCGAGTGAGGTTTGACTCGAGTTTCCCCAAATCACATACTTAGTTTATTGCATTGATATTTGTAATTGATGAGATTGATGTTTGTAGTCTATTGATTTATGCCAATGCATGTATTGACTACTGATTCGTTTAGTCAGTGGCTGATTCGCCTAGTCACCGGCTGATTCGTCTGGTTATTGACTGATTCGTCTAGTTATCGACTGATTCGTCTAAACTTCGGCTGATTCGCTTAATTACTGGCTGATTTGCTTAGTTATTGGCTGATTCGCTTAATTCTTGACTGATTCGTCAATTCTGCGATTGTTTCACCCAGACACTGGATATATGAATTATATCGATGCCGTTTAGGGATTAATTCATTCCTATCGACTGAGATTCGGTATATTTATCATTATTCAGACACCGAGATCCCTAGATTAGAATTGAGTCGAGTCTGAGACGACGCGTCAGTTGAGTCGAGTTTGAGACTACGCGTCGGTTGAGTTGAGTTTGATACGACATGTTGATTTACATTGGTTATATCATTCATGTTTGTTGAATTGCTACATGTTAATGATACCTTTATTATGCTGTTATATATGTTTTTATATGATTGCTTGTATACATTGTTTATACTGGGATTTATTCTCACCGGAGTTATCCGGCTATTGTCTTGTTTTGTATGTGTGCATGAAAACAGGTGGGGCTGGATCAGGGTCAAGAAGAAAATGAGAGAAGACAGTTAGCGTGGAGATCCGGACTTAGGAGTATATCTGTTACATCACCTGAGATGTAGTGAAGAAACAATAGTTATTATGATTTATTATTGTACATGACTTGTACTTAGATCTGGATAGTGATCTTGTAAATGAGATAAGATTTATTTCATATGCTGCGTACTCTCGTATTTTAAAAAAAAAAAATTTAAACCCTGTTTATTTTAATTGATTAATTATTCCCATAAAGTGATTAGGAATTGAATTAAGTTCGGGTCCCCACAACAGGAATGGCATATGTGATGCATTCTGAGCAAGCAGAGCCAGACACTACGCTTATTATAGGAAGAATATTGCTAGAGGGAGTAGCTACTTACACTCTATTAGACTCCGGAGCTACTCATTCTTTCATATCTGAATCCTTCGTGAAGAAATTGGGAATCATACCAGTAGATGTGGAGTCAGGATTAAGAGTTACTGTACTTTCTGGGGAGCATATGGTCCTAGTATCATGGTTAAGGACGTGGAACTAAAATTACAAAATTATATTATATGAGCGGACGTTATTGTACTACATATGCCCGAGTTCGATATTATTTCGGGCATGGATTGGATTACACTAAATGGGGCCACTATTGATTTTCGGCGGAGAACAATATCTATTAGACCACCAAATAGGAAAGCATTTGTCTTCGAGGCGGCGCAAAACAATCAAATGCCGCATATCATTTCATGCATGCGTGCGAAGAAGCTTATTCAAAAGGGTTGCCAACTTTTCTCGCTAGTATTATGTAAGGTCCAAAATTAAGACGACATAATCCAACTGCATGCAATTCTAGGAAATATGAAAAATGGTTAATTAATATATTTTAATTGCTAAATTGATTATATGACATGCTGAGCCCTTGACGTAGGCCAGCCCAAGCTGGTTCGGTTGGCTAGGTCCTAGGCAAGATGGGAGAGTCCTTGTTGAGTTGGGTGTTCTCGGCCACTCCATGTTCTGGTTGGGTGGTTCGGTTTTGGGGCTAGGGTCAGGGTCCTTGGGTTCTTAATGTCCAGTAGGGTCTAGAGAAGGGTTGGCTCGAGGTTGGCTCATGATGGCTCAAGAAAATAACAAGATGGCTCGAAGGGGCTTAGTTGATGCACTTAGGGTTTCTTTTTGAAATAAAATCGAAACATGGCTCACAAGGGGTCGAGTCATGGTTCATGAGGGCTAAAATAATATAAAAAGTCTAAGTTTTAAATTTAAGAATTTTATATTTAAGTTTGAAAATATTCGGTATTAAAACGCCTTAAATACGAATAATTAAAGATTAATTAAAAAGTCTACTATTTAAGCTAAATAAAATTATGAGAAAATTAATTTAAGCTAAATAATTATTTGGGATACGTTAGAGTCAATGAAATTAAGAAAGGTCAAAAACGTGAAATTTTACGTCTAGGGGTAAAACTGTAATTTTAAACCTGCAAATTAGTAAACGACATGGCAGTGCTCTGAATGCTGTTTTAAATGTTAAAATGATTATTTTAAATTTTTATCATGTATTGTGGACAATTAAAAGATATGTTGTATGCTTGGTTAAAAAAGAAAAATGATATTTTATGCATGATTTTTGTAAAGTTATGATAATATGAACGTTGGAAGAGGTGAAGTAATTGTGACTATTATGATGTTATGATGATATGATTGGGGAAGCGTCAGGGAAAAGGCCCCAGAGAGAGCCCATTTACAGGAGAAGGCCCTAGAGAGAGCCCGTTCGTGGGAGAATGCCCTAGAGGTAGCCCGTCTATGGGAGATGGCCCCCGAGGGAACCCGAAGATCCTATTTCCATATGATGATGATAGGCCAAGGCTCAGTTGACGGGTGAGAGTGTCGCTGATGTCCCCGCCGCCCAGTTCCGTGGTTACATGATAGATGGATCCATCGACCTTATGATGAAACGAAAGTCACAATTAATGATCCAAATTCAACAAAATGAAAACGTAAATGCTTATGAAGATAAAGGAAATGTTTATGATAAAATGATGAATGAACTATGGATATGTTTATGATATTATGAAATGGTTTATGTTCCATATGATCATGAAAATGTTATATTAAGTATAAGTATTTTCACTGTTGCATGTGATTTTTTACGCATTATTTGTTATCAAGAATATGTTGTGATGAGTCTTTAGACTTACTAGGTGTGATCGATGTAGGTGATTATTAAAATAATGATAATGGAGGTCTTGATGGTTGACCTTGTTGGACTGAAGGTGCACATAACCCGAGGACCAGCGCTTCTAGCTTTCCACATTTACGTTTATGATTTATGTTAAAGATTTTAAGACTATTTATTTATACTTTTGAGAGTTTTGAGATGTGATAGTATGGGCTATACTTTTCAAATTATCGCTTTTTAGGTTTGATAAAATATTTGATGATTTTATTCATTGAGATACTTCCTTTAATTTTCAAATATTAGTTGGTTGATTTATTTTTAAAATGGTGTAAAAATATTTTATATATTTGTATGAGTGTTCGGCATATGCAATAGTTAGGTTTTAAAAAAAATAAAAAAATCTAATACTTTTTAAGCAAAACGATTAGTGGATGTTACATATTATATCTGCACCCGACCCTTACAATCGATCTTTCGAGGATGTGGAGGTTGTCAAGGATTTTTCAGACGTGTTCCCTGAGGATGTTTCTGGTATTTCACTTGAAAGAGAAGTAGAGTTTGCTATCGAATTGATGCCCGGTACAGTGCCAATCTCTAACGCACCTTATCGATTAGCACCCACTGAAATGAAGAAACTAAAAGATCAAATTTAAGAGCTGCTAGACAAGGGATTTATGCGTCCTAGTTTTTCTCCATGGGACGCGCTAATGTTATTTTTGAAAAAGAAGGATGGGACCATGAGATTGTGCATCGACTACAAAGATTTGAATAGAGTGATAGTGAAGAATAAGTACCCATTACCTCGAATCAAAGATTTATTTGATCAATTGCAAGGAGCTTCAGTATTTTCAAAGATAGATATTAGGTCTGGATATTGCCAATTGAGGGTAATGGAATCAGATGTACACAAGACATCCTTCAGAACGTGTTACGGGCATTATGAGTTTCTAATGTTTCTGCTATTTTCACGGATCTCATGAATCGTGTATTTCAGTCGTATCTCGATTAATTCACTGTTGTTTTCATCGACAATGTCTTAATCTATTCCAAGAGCCGTGAGGAGCATGATCAGCATTTGAGGACGATCTTGCAAGTCTTACGAGAGCGGAAACTGTTAGAGTAGGTGCCCGTCGAGCCAAGTGTTGGCCGAGTGTTCACAATGAAACTCTATGTATAAATAATCTTTATTTCAATAATATTTGAAATTATTTCTTCGGCACATCTTTATCTGTATACCCATGCTAGTTGCATAGATAAAGTCCTTGAATATACAAATAGTAGAAAGAATATGAGATGCTCATATGATGAGTATCATGAAACTCATATTTGGAATACTGTATATTCTAAACAGTTCCTAGTCGATTTAGCCGCCACTAAGAAGGATATAGGCCGCTCGAGTTTGAGACCAGTATCTGCGATGTGAGTACCATGTTTCATTGGTAGGGGACATTGTGATGTCCGAGCATGCAGATAGGTGCTTCTGGTAGAGTGCACTGAATAACCCTCCATAAAGGACTTTCCAACTGGTTCTCACTTATCGAGTGGAAACGTCCTAGTTTATGGTTGTACACCATTAGTCCTTATGACCCGGGAAAACATTTAGACTCTATATGCTGGCTTGTTGAGGAATTTTTACACTTCTCAAAGAAAAATGCTCTAATTTTTCTAGTGCAAAATTAGAGTGTATTTAGCTTGTTGGTGGTGGACCTAATTTTGAAGGAAAGATTCAAGAACAATGGAAGCTTGTAGAGGGTCTTGCCTTTGAAGAGCTTAGTTGTTTGACAACTAAGTTGGAGCCACAATCAATCTTTCAAGATTGATAGGTACATTTCTAAACACACTATGAATGTCATATTTTGTGTTTTTGTATATGTTACATGCTAGTACATGAAGTGTTCAAATTTTTCTTTAAAAATTTTCGGTTTTCATGCCTTGAAAACATTTTTGAACTTTCGTTGCGCATTTGAACACCTAAAATCGATCTTCTTTCAGAAACTATGTGCAAAATTCAGCAAGTGCGAGTTTTGGCTAGAGAGGGTGGCATTCTTAGGCCACATTGTGTCAAAAAGAGTAGAATTCGACCCATCTAAGGTCGAGTCAGTCAAGCAGTGGCCAGTGCCTAAAAGTGTGACGGAAATACGTAGTTTATTGGGTTCAGCCGGTTATTATCGTAAATTCATCAAGTGTTTCTCGTCCATTGCAGTACCCTTGACACCTTTGAAGAAAAAGAATGTTAAATGGGGACCGGCATGTCAAAAGAGTTTTGATTAGTTGAAGCAAGCGCTCACTACCATGCAAGTATTAGCGATGCCGACAGAACAAAGGGAATATGTGTTGTACACCGACGCATCAAAGCTAGGATTGGGCACAGTTCTCATGCAAAATGATCAAGTTACAGCATATATGTCAAGACAATTAAAAATACATGAAAAATCTGACGCATGATCTAGAGCTCGCAGCAGTCGTATTTGCGTTGAAAATTTGGAGACATTACTTGTATGGTGAGAAATGAAAGATATTTACAGACCATAAAAGTCTTAAATATTTTTTTACCCAAAAGGATTTGAATATGAGACAAAAACGGTGGCCAGAGCTTGTTAGACTATGACTGTGACATTGGCTACCATCCCGAAAAGGCTATTGTAGTTGCGGATGCTTTGAGTAAAAAGGGGACAGTCTTGACACATTAATCAGTACAGAGACCTTTACAAGAGGAAATTCAGCGCTTCGATCTTGAAGTATATGCTAGGGGAGAGGCCCTTAATCTCGCTACTTAGATAGTACAGTCTACTCTACGGGATAGGATTCAAGTTGGACTGTCTGATGATGAGCAACTGCAGAAACGGAGATAGCGAGATGAATCAAAGGGCAGCATGTTATATTCAGTCGAGGATGGTATTGTAAGTATCGTGGTCGACGATGGGTTCCTAGTGGCGATTCACTTAGAGTTGACGTTATGCCTGAAGCTTACAGTACTTCTTATTATGTTCATCCCGGAAGTATCAATATGTAAAAGGAATTGAAACTTTTATATTGGTGGCCGGGAATGAAACGAGACATTATGCGCTTTGTATCTGAATGCTTAACATGTCATGTATCACCAGAAAAAAATCAGTCCACGTAAACCGCATCCATGCAAATGAATTTAAATATATAATTGTTTTTTAATTAATTTTAAATGCTTACTTGATGCATATTATATTACTAAAGGTATGAGTGCATGATTAAATGATTATATGACATGATTTCATGAAATTGTAGATTTTATCCGAATATTCGATAATAGACCGAGAAAAAGAGACTGAGGACGATAGAGATAAAATAAATTTTTTCCATTAAATATTTTCAAGGCTTCTTAATATGGTTAAAAATGATTAAATTTTTCTAAAAAATTCATAATTCGAATTATTTCACGGGACGAGCTCGATTTTTCCGGGAAGCCGGTTTTGGGCAAACAAGAAACTTTTAAAATATCAAAGGCATTATTTTTTAAAAGTAATTTTATAAACTTTTATTTTTAAATTAAATAAGTGTTATTGGGCAAAATTTAACTAAATTGAGTAGGCCCAATTGCTCTTATACTTGAAAGTCAAAACCAAAGCCCATTATCATACAAATTAAATATATAAAAATGAAAACCTAGCTCCTAAACACCTCATATTATCCATCCTACACACACATCACACACACCAAAAATTTCGAAAATAAGGAGGAGAAGAAAGCTATGGTTCTTCGTTTTCGTTCGTCCTCCTTCGCACCAAACGCTGACGATCGTGTATTCGAGCGTTTTAAACGGAAAGACACGCTACTAAACCTTTTTGAAGCATCATTGAAACCATAATATGCTTGTTTTTATTATTTTTGAATGAAAAATACTTGTGTTCGATTAATATGCTTGTTTTTATTATTTTTGAATGAAAAATACTTGTGTTCGATTACTTTTACGATAGAACGATTATATTCAAAGTTTTGATGATTTTACGCTCGTTGGTTAAACGTTATGATTTCTAAGGGTTACGCTGCCAACTTGGGTTGATTTATGGGTAGAAAATGGAAAATTTAAGGTAGAGTCGAGGTCTGGAATCGAAGATGGCAATGGAAAATGCACGTATGGTTTTCTAGTATAGCCGAAGGGAAGATGGTCGGCTAGGTGGCTTGGCACCATGCATGGCTCGGTCGTGGATGGGATAGGTGGTCGTGCTGGACATTGTTAATGGTTGGGAAGAGTCCTAGTAGGGCTAGGACTCTAGATCAGCGGCTGTGGAAGAGTCCATGTGAGTTAGGACCCCCCCCCCCCCCCATGAACGCACATGGAGGCTCCGGCTTAGAAAGTTTGCAGCTCAGTAGAGGCTTGGCTAGGGTGGTCTAGGTGGTGTATTAGGGTGGTACAGAGAGGGTTAGGATGGTTCGGGCTCGAGGTTAGCTCGAGCAAATGACCCTAGTCGAGTAGGAAACTCATAGGCAATACAGAGGGATACGCGTGGCTCTTGTTCTCATGCAGAGTTGCAGCATGGTTCACGGGCTCAAGGCCGGTCTGGGTCAAATTAGGCTAGTCTAGTGGTGTCTAGGAGGGCTGCTGATTGGTGGTTAAATAGATAGGAGAGTCCAGGCTCGGCTAGGACTCTGACTAACTAAAAGAAAAGGGCCGCAGGTAGAGGTTGCACGCAGGGGGCTCTAGCTTGGCTTGAGGGCTAGTTCAATGGGTCAGGACTGGTCAGCCAGGTCTATAAGGGGTCTATTCAGGGTTTGGCTCGAGGTGGCTCGGGCATGGTTCGACAAATTTGTGAGATGGCTCGAGGTAGTATGCTAGGGTTTGAAAAACCAAGTTAACGTTTAGGGGCTTGAAACGTGGGTCCAAGCTACATCCCCTTCTATATCATTTCATTCATTCTTCACCATATTGAAAATGCTCAGCTTCATCCGTTTTTTCAAAGTTATTGCAAGCTATATTTTTTATATGACTCCCGATGGAATGTTAGATATATGGAATCAAAGGAGGTCCTCGATTAAGGAATGTTTGATCATACGTGTGTTGTCAAGGGGTAAGGTTAATATTGGCTTAAAATTTAAGTTGGATGGTCCACGAGGTGGTTCATGACTCACAAGGGAATTTTACGAAGTAAAAATTTTATGTCTAAAGTTTGGGATTAAAATATTCAAGTTTGAATTAATTCGTGATAAAAACACTTTACGAATAATTAAATAGGAAATTAAATCGAAATCGTTGAATTTAAGCCAAATAAAAATATTAAAAATTAAATCTAAACTTAAATAATTATTTGGGATGGTCTAAAGTCAATAAAGTAAGAAAAAGTCGAAAGCGATAAATTTTACGTATATGGGTAAAACGACCATTTTACAACTGGGTAGTACGAAAAAGGCTTGGCAGCGTTCCGAAGGATCATAACGCATGACAAATTATATAAAATGATGATTTTCATGAAAATATGATATTTTATGATTTATGATAAAGCTGTACAATTTTTACTGTTAAAATGCTATTTTATGGAAAGTTAGGATATTTTATGCTTTAAAAAAATGTTTTGAGGGATGTGAATTGACTGTGACAAAAGGATAGAGGATATTTGGGGGATACGTTTTAAGAAGTAATGGTGAACTTACAATTTCATGGGAATGTCGTGAGGGAAAAGGCCCTAGAGGGAGCCCGTTTACGGGACAAGTCCCAAAGGAGGCCGTTTATGGGACAAGGCCCTAGAGAGAGCCCGACGATCGTATTTTCATGCCCGTGCCTAGTGCCTAGTGCCTGTCCCCCTGCGCAATGGGAGCTAAGACCGATCAGTCGACCAGAGGATAAAATGCTATTCACTTTCAAGGATCAAACTTCACCCAAAATGATAAAGGATGCAAAGCTTTACGATTTTATGAATTTACGATATATGATTTATTTATGCTTAAAATTTATTTAAATAAAGTATGATTTAATGCATGTGCTTGTATATTTATTATTTGTTACTCATGTTTAGGACGTGCTGATTCATTAGAATCAATAAGTTTGAATGCTGCAGGTGATGATGACATTGGGGGAGGCACTGACGCTTGAGTGGATCGAGTACGGCTGTACACTTCCGGTGGAAATTTATTTCCGCTCTAGATTGATAGGGAAAGTTTAAAAGAATTTGTTAATGATTTTATTAGAGATTTTATGCTTTATTTTTAATTTAAATAAAAGTAATATTTTAATGCATGTATTTGTATATATATTATTTTCTATTCACGTTTAGAACGTCCTGAGTCACTAGTCACTAGGTTTGAATGTTGCAGGTGATGATGACATTGAGGGAGGCGCTAACGCTTGAGTGGATTGAGTATGGCGTTTAACTCCGGAGGGACATTTATTTCCACACTTGATTGATAGGCAAAGTTTAAAAGATTTTGTTAAGGATTTTATTAGAGATTTTATGATTTATTTTGAATTAAATTTTGATTATATTAAAGGTAGAAGTCGAATTTTAGTAAGTGATGATTTTAGAGATTTCCTGCACTTGAAATTTAAATTGTTAAATTATTTTGATTTATGGAAATGTTAAGTTATTTTAATTGTGGTTTTCGATTTAATGGATATAAAAAAAATTTAGTAGAATTCAAAAGTTAAAAAGCAAGGGTCGTTTCAATTGTTATCAGAGCGAAGGATCCCCAAAGAGTTGTGTACTGTTACTTTGACAAGCTAAAAAAGTCACGCCTCAAGTATGTATTTTTTACTACTTTATATTTTATATGTTAAAATTCTTTAAAATGCTTACATGATGCATTATATAGAGGTTAGGTGCATGATATTTTAAAAAAAAAATTAAATGCATGTTGGTTACGTGGTTTGGACGGCGTATACAGAGATGCCTCCTAGAAGGATTTTACGTAGTGATGATGAGGATAGACATGAGGAGGAGATTTCACAGCCTTCACTTAATCTGGATGTAGTGACCGTGTACTAGCCGGTATGGCTCGTTTACTATATCAGCACCTAAGAAATGGTGTGAGGGTTCGACCGGAGGCTTCATATGAACGATTTAGGAGGATGAACCCCAATGATTTTCATAGCACTGCTGATCCATTCGTTGCTGAGGATGGATTCGATTTTTGCAGGTTATTTTTCGATATATGTATATGGAGGATGCTGACCGAGTTCGTTGTACCATCTATCTACTGAAGGGCGACGCTTCCTTATGGTGGGAGGGATCGGAACGAGGGGTGAAATTAGCAACACTGACTTGGGAAGACCTTAAGAGGGCATTGTACGACAAATATTTCACTTCTAACGTTTGTTCAAGGATGAAGAGAGAGTTTATGAGTCTCCGCCAAGGGGACTTGTCTGTTGCTTAGTTTGTGCAGAAGTTTGATAGGGGCTGTCATTTGTGCCCTTTATTGCGAATGATGCGGCGGAGAAATTACGACACTTCCTTGATGGATTGAGGCCCACCATCCGTCGCGATGTGATGCTCATTGATCCTGCTGATTATTCTACTATCGTTGCCAAAGCTTTTTGAGCCGAAATCTCACTCAAGGATATTGATTGGGAGATGCAGCGTAAAAGGAATCGTGCTCAGCAAGCAAATCAACAATCAAGTGAACAGAGTAAGAAACCATTCACGGGACCACCTAAGCGACCGGGACCGCTGGAACCACAAGGACAACCACCCACTCAAAACGTCCCGAAGACTACTGAAAAACCACAGTGCAAGGATTGCAATCGTTACCATTATGGCAAGTGCATTTGGGGCACCAACAAGTGCTTCAAGTATGGCGAGATGAGACACAAGGCTGGGGATTTCCCGAAACTCAAGCAACCTACGACCTGAAGGATCTATGTGATGCACGCTGAGGAGGCTGAAGCAGAGCCGACACAACCCTGATTGCTGGTAATCTAGTTGTTTAACGTTTTTTTCATTGCCTTTATTGTATGAGGTTATTGGAATTGAATGGGGTAATGAAAAACTTAGAGGAGAATATGTTGCATGCTCTACTTGAGCTAGATTTAAAAGATGACATTGGAAAAATTATTGAGATAGAAATGAAATTTTCGAGATTTTAAGGACTGAAATAAAAAGGAAAACTTAAGCCAAGTGGAACAAGTATGAGGTGAATGAAGGAGCCTAAGCTTTTCAATCATCAAGACAAGACAAATTTCGAGGACGAAATTCTAGTTAGTGGGTGAGGATTTGTAACGCTCGAAAAAAAAAATCAGTCCACGTAAACCGCATGCATGCAAATGAATTTAAATATATAATTGTTTTATTTAATTAATTTTAAATGCTTACTTGATGCATATGGTACGATTAAAGGTATGATTGCATTATTAAATGATTATATGACATGATTTCATGAAATTGTATATTTTATCCAAATATTCGATAATAGGCTGGGGAAAAGAGACCGAGACGACGGAGATAAAATAAATATTTTCAAGGCTTCTTAATATGATTAAAATGATTAAATTTTGGGAGACGAGAGACTTTTAAAATATCAAAGCATTATTTTTGAAAACTAATTTTTATAAAATTTTATTTTTCGGTTAAATTAGTATTATTAGGTCCAATTTAACTAAATTGAGTAGGCCCAATTGCTCCTATATTTGAAAGCCCAAAATCCAAGCCCATTATCATACAAATTAAATCTATAAAAATGAAAACCTAGCCCCTAAACACCTCATATTAGCCGCCCTACACACACATCACACACACAAAAATTTCGAAAATAAGGAGGAGAAGAAAGCTAGGATTCTACGTCGCCGTTCGTCCTCCTTAACACCCCATGCCGACGATCGCGTATTCGAGCACTTTAAATGCAAAGGAACGCTAATAAACTTTTTGACGCATAATTCAAAACAAAATATGCTTGTTTTTATAATTTTTGCATGAAAAATTATTGTGTCAAAGTTTTGACGATGTTACGCTCGTTGGTTAAACGTTATGATTTCTAAGGGTTAGGCTGCCAACTTGGGATGATTTATGGGTAGAACATGGAAAATTTAAGGTAGAGTCGAGGGCTGGAATCGAAGATGGAAAGGGAAAACGCACCTATGGTTTTCTAGTATAACCGATGGGAAGATGGTCGGCTAGGTGGCTTGGCACCATGCATGGCTCGGTCAGAGCTGGGCTAGGTGGTTGTGCTGGACATGGTTAAGGGTTGTTAAGAGTCCTAGAAGGGCTAGGCCTCGAGATCAGCGGCTGGGGAAGAGACCTTGTGAGTTAGGACTCCCCCACATGCACGTACATGGAGGCCACGGCTAGGAGAGCTTGTGGCTCGGCTAGAGGGTCAAGAGGGTTTGGGCTAGAGGGTGGCTCGAGCAAAGGGCCCTAGTCGAGTAGGAAATTAATAGGTGCATATGGAGGGATACGCGTGGCTTTTGTTTTCGTGCAGAGTTTCAGCATGGTTTAGGGGCTCAAGGTTGATCTGGGTTGAGACCTTGGCTGGTCTAGTGGTGTCTAGGAGGGCTGGTGATCGGTGGTTAAATAGCTGGGAGAGTTCCAGCTCGGTTAGGACTCCAACCAATTTAAATAAAGGGGTCGCGGGTAGAGGTTGCGCTTCGGGGGCTCTAGCTTGGCTTGAGGGCTGGTTCAATCGGTTAGGGCTGGTTAGCAGGGTCCATAAGAGGTCTGGTCAGGGTTTGGATCGAGGTGGCTCGGACATGGTTCAAGAAAATCGTGAGATTGCTCAAGGTAGTATGCTAGGTTTAAGAAAATCAAGTTAATGGTTAGGGGCTTGAACCATGGGTCCACGTGGGTGGTTCATGACTCACAAGGATAGTTTAGGAAGTAAAAAGTTTATGTCTAAAGTTTGGGATTAAAATATTCAATTTTGAATTAATTCGGGATAAAAACGCTTTATGAATAATCAAATAGGAAATAAAATCGAAATCCTCGAATTTAAGCCAAATAAAAATAAAAAAAATTAAATCTAAACTTAAATAATTATTTGGGATCGTCTAAAGTCAATAAAATTAAGAAAAGTAGAAAACGAGAAATTTTACATTTAGGGGCAAAACAGTTATTCTACACCTGAGTAGTACAAAAAAGGATTGGTAGCGTCCCGAAGGATCATAAGGCATGATAAATGATATAAAATGATGATTTTGATGAAAATATTATATTTTATGATTTAAGGTAAAATTGAGAAATTTTTACTGTTATAATGCTATTTTTGGAAAGTCTTGATATTTTATATTTAAAAAGGAAAAAGGAAAAAATATTTTGAGGGATGTGAATTGACTGTGACAAAAGGATAGAGGATATGTGGGGGATCTGTTTTAAGATGGAACAGTGAACATACAATTTTATGGGGATATCGTGAGGGAAAAGGCCCAGAGAGAGCCCGTTTACGGGAAAAAGGCCCTAGAGGGAGCCCGACGATCGTATTTCCATATTTTACAGCAATTCTTAGAGCCCGTCCCCATGCGCAAAGGTGAGCTAATACTGATCAGTCGACCAGATGATAAAAGGCTAGTCACTTTCAAGGATCAAACTTCACCCAAAATGTTAAATGATGCTAAGATTTACGACTAAATGATTTTACGATTCATTATTTATTTATGCTTAAAATTATTTTAAATAAAAATATGAATTAATGCATGTGCTTGTATATGTTTTATTTGTTACTCATGTTTAGGACGTGCTGGTTCATTAGATTCACTAGGTTTGAATGCTGCAGGTGATGATGACATTGAGGGAGGCGCTGACGCTTGAGTGGATCAGGTACGGCAGTACACTTACGAGAGAAATTTATTTCCGCTCTAATTTTATAGGGAAAGTTTAAAAGATTTTGTTAAGGATTTTATTAGAGATTTTATGCTTTATTTTTAATTTAATTTTTATTTGTTAAAGGTACAAGTTAAATTTTGGTAAGTGACGATTTTAGGGATTTCATGCACTTATTGTTTAAATTATTAAATTATTTTGATTTATGGAAATGTTAAGTTATTTTAATTGTGGTTTTTGTATTAATGGATATAAAATAAAAGATTAGTAGAATTCCAAAGTTAAAAAGTAAGGGTCGTTTCATGTCAACAAGTGAAGGCAGAGCATCAAAGACCAGCGGGAATGATTCGACCACTCCTCATTCCTGAGTGGAAGTGGGAGAATATTACTATGAATTTTGTAGTAGGATCGTTTGTGCTAGTGCCTTTGAAGAGTTTTGTCTTTAATGCTCTGATGCAACGTCCATTATTGTCCTTTGACTGTATAATGGCTTTGTACCTTCACGTACATCTAGAATCCACTTGAGAAAGTTTGTCTTCATCCACAATTGAAGGATTCTAACTGATGATTCGAACTGGTCAGTTGAACTGATCTTTCAGTTGGGCTAGTGAAATCAGTTGATTCATCAGTTGAACTGATTTCACACATCGTTCAGTTGGGTTTCTTCATCAGTTTAACACTCCTTCGGCTGGCCAGGCTTATGAGGTTTTCCTGCTGAATCTCCTATCAACTGGACAATCAGCTGTACTGCTCAATTGACGTAACCAGTTAGACTGATTCATTTTGTTCGATCAGTTGGGTCTTAAGTTTTGCGATGTAAACATCTAGTGAGTGATCCTAGATGCTGCACACTAAGGTAGACTATTAGTAACAAAATTAACAAGTTTTGTGATGGATCGTTTGTGCTAGCGCTTTCGAAGGCATTTCGCACACAACAACCTTCAATGAGCTTCAATAACTCGTGTTCTAAGAATATTAACACCGATGAATTAAATCGAGTTTGGTTTTAAACCAAGCTAAAGAAACTCAAAGTAATCCTTCGTAAAGAAAGCTGAAATGTTAGAAAGTATTTTAACTTATGTAAACTAACTAACTGAATGAACACATATTAGTTTTTGCATTTTTGTATTTCAGTTATGGTAACAATTGAACACACGAACACTCTAACTAATCAAAACGATTTTAAAGCGATAGTTAATATGTTAAATACCCAAGATATGTTTATGTATGTTCAGAGACTTCAACTGCTCCTACGTCACCCCTTATATCTCCACGGATAGGATACACTAGAAAACTTTGGTTTATACAATTACATGTGCAAGCCCACTCAGCTAGGACTTATCCACTGCCTAAACTGAACTCCTAGCTACGGCTGAAAACAGCTACTTCCAGTCAACACTTATTTAACGTCTATGTGAGAAAGACTACATACACAAGTTTAAAGTCTTTGTGCAAGACTGTTTCGGGTGGTATTGAGAGTAAGTATGTGTGTGAGAACTGAACAAGAATGTTCTCACACACTGAGGGAAATTGGCTTCTAAACTAAGCTGATACAACGATGAAGAATTCCCTCTGTGCTTAAGTGCTTCTGAAAGCTGATATGCAACTGAGCATGCCCTTTTCTCTCTAGTATTGTTTGTGCGCTCCCTCTGTTCTTTGAGTCTTCACTGATCTTCTCTTTATATAGGTGAAGGAAGCTGATCGTGCATTGAGACTCATTTATTGTATCCGTGGCATTTGAATCGGCTTCTTGGACGATGTGTCTCGTCTTTTTTACTGTCCCTCTGAAGAGTTTTGTCTTTAATGCTCTGATGCAATGTTCATTATTGTCCTTTGACTGGATAATGGCTTTGTACCTTCTCGCACAGCTGGAATCCACTCGAAGGAATGTATCATCAACCATAATTGAAGGATTCTAACTGATGCTTCGAATTGGTCAGTTTGAACTGATCTTTCAGTTGGCCGGTGAAATCAGTTGACTCGTCAGTTGAACCGATTTCACATTCGTTCAGTTGGACTGATCAGCTGGGTTTCTTCATCAGTCGAACACTCCTTCGGCTGCCAGCTTCTGAGTTTTTCCTGCTGAATCACCTATCAACTGGTCAACCAGCTGTACTGCTCAAATGACGTAGCCAGTTAGACTGATTCAATTTGTGCGATCAGTTGGGTCTTCAGTTTTACGATGTAAACATCTCGAGCGTGATCGTAGATACTGCATAACTAAGGTAGATCATTAGTGACACAATTAACAAGTTTTGTTAACATCAAAATTAAGATTGCGAACTTAACACAATTAACAAGTTTTGTTAACATCAAAATCAAGATTGTGAACTTAATACAATTAACAAGTTTTGTTATCATCAAAATCAAGATTGCGAACTTGAAAAGTTCGAACATTTTGTTATCATCAAAATCAAGATTGCGAACTTGAAAAGTTCCAACAGACAGTGAAAGGACTCAATGTCATTTGGGTGATAGTAGACCGTCTTACTAAATCAGTACATTTCCTACCAGTGAAAACCACTTTTTCCATGACACAATTTGCCGAGCTATATATTCGAGAGATCGTTAGACTACATTGTATTCCAGTGTCTATGGTGTTGGACTGAGACACATGTTTTACTTCATCATTTTCGAAGAGTTTGCATGAGGCATTGGGTAATAAACTACTATTAAGTACCGCATTTCATCCTCAGTAAGACGTTCATTATGAGAGAGTCATATAGATATTAGAAAATCTACTCCAAGCATTCGTGATCGATTTCCAAGGGAGTTGGGAATCGATACAACCTTTAGTGGAGTTAACATGCGATAACAGTTATCTATTATCTATAGGAATGACTCCATATGAGGCACTATATGTAAGAAAGTGTGGATCACCCATCCTTTGGGACGAGGTAGGAGAAAAAGCTACATTAGGACCCGAGATAGTTCAGCACACTGCAGAAATGGTAGCCAAGATCTGGGAGAGAATGAAAACTGCTCAAAGTCGACAGAAGAGCTATGTAGACCAAAGGAGACAAGATCTCGAGTTTGCAGTAGGTGATCATGTGTTCATAAAAATATCACCTATGAAGGGTGTTATGAGAATTGTCAAGAAAAGAAAACATAGTCCAAGATTCATTGGACCATTTGAGATACTTGAAAGAGTAGGAGAGAGTGGCGTTGCCACCTAATCTTGCGGGAGACCACAATATCTTCCACATATCGATGCTTCGCAAGTACATATCAAACCCTTCACATGTACTGAACTTTGAGCCACTACAACTTACATCAAATTTGTCATATGAGAAAAAGCCTACCCAAATCATGGTCAAAGTCAAATGGCTAAATCACTCGGAGGAAAAAACCACTTGGGAGACAGAGTCAGAGATGAGGAGTCGATAACCCGAATTATTCGGTACGTCTTAATTCGAGGACAAAATATTATTTAAGGGGCGAAGGATTTGTAACGTCCAAAACCACCTACGTAAACCACGTGCATGCAAAAGAATTAAATTGCATAATTTTTTTAATTAATTACTTTGAAATGCTTACTTGAGGCATATTATATGATTAAATGTATGATTGCATGATTAGAGGATTCTATGACATGATTTCATGAAATTTTTGTGCCCGAACATTCGCTAATAGGCTGGTGAAAAGAGACCGAGGACGACGAAGATAAAATAAATATTCAATAAATATTTTCAAGACTTATTAATATGATTAAATTTTTCTAAAAATGACAGAGTTCAAATATTTTACGAGACGAGATCGATTTTAACTGGGAAGCCGGTTTTGGGCAAACGAGGGATTTTTAAAATATCAAATGAATTAATTTTGAAAACTAAATCTTATAACTTCTATTTTTCAATTAAATAAGTGTTATTGAGCTCAATTTAACTAACTTGAGTAGGCCCAATTGCTCCTATACTTTAAGACCCAAAACCTAAGCTCATTATCATGCAAATTAAAAACCTAGGTCTTTTGAACCCCATACCAGCCAACACCAGCACACAAATCACACACTAAATTTTGAAAAAAGGAGTAGAAGAAAGCTAGGGTTATTCATCGCTCATTTCTTCCTTTTTGTGCCCCACGTCGACGATCATATATTCGAGAGTTTTAAAACGCAAAGGCACGTTTTCTAAACCCTTTTATGCATAATTCAAACCTTAATATGGATGTTTTGATTATTTTTGCATGGAAAATATTTATTCTTAATTGATTTTATGATGGAACGGATATTTCCAAAAGTTTTGACGATTTTGCGCATGTTCTATGAACGTTGTGATTTCCAAGGGATAGGCTACCAACTTGGGACATTTTATGGATAGAACAAGGATGTTTAAGGTGGAAACGAGGCTAGAAATCGAGCTTGGCTAGCTAAGAGGAGTCCTAGGGTTTTATGAGGAGCTATAGTTGCAAGGCTTCGGCTAAGGGAGGGGCTGCTTGTGGCTCAGCCAGGGATGGTTGGGGCTAGGTGTGAGTCATGGTTCATTGTCTGGGAGGGTCCTAGCATGGCTAGGACCCGTGGTTTGCTGTTACGGAAGAGTCCATGATCATGGACTCTTCCCATGCGCATTGATCGCGAGCCACGATCTGTGCTTTGTGATGCTCAGGTCTTGGTCTAGGCTGGTCTAGTAGGGTCTAGGGAAGGAGGCTAAGAGTGGGACCAGGTCTGGTGCAGCGCCGGTCTGATTTGGCTTGGGGAAGCTTGGGCCGCGTTCTTTGGTGATAGGAGGGAACTCGTGCGGCTGGCTGTGGGGTTATGGTCTAGGTGCGCTGGTCAGGGGTGGTCTAGGAGTTCTATGGTCAGGTCTGGTTCGAGGTGGCTCGGCCATGGCTCAATGGAATCGGGAGGTGGCTTGAAGCAACCAAGCTAGGTTTCGAATTATCAAGTTTAATGGTTAAGGGCTCGAACCATGGTCCACGGGGGTTGCTTCATGGTTCACGATGGTATTTTAGGTATAAAAAGTCTATGCTTAAAATTTGGGAAGAAAATATAAAAGTATGAATTAATTCGGGAATTAAACGCTTCTCGAATTAATAATTAAATTGAAATCCTTGAATTTACGTGAAATTAAAATATATATAATTTAATTTAGGCATAAATAATTATTTTGGATGGTCTAAAGTCAGTAAAAGTAAGAGAAAGTCAAAATCGAGAAATTTTACGTTTAGGGGGAAAACATTCAAATTATACCTGGGTAGTAAGAAAAGGGTTGGCAGCGTCCCGGAGGGTCATAAGGCATGATAAATGATATAAAATCATTATTTTGTTGAAAATATGATATTTTACGATTTATGGTAAAGCTGTACAATTTTCACTATTAAAATGTTATTTTTTGAAAACCATGATATTTTATGATTTAAAAAGGAAAAAATATTTTGAAGGATATGAATTGACTATTACAAAGATATTAGAGGGTATGTGGGGGATCCGTTTTAAGAAGGAACGGTGAACTTACAATTTTATGAGGATATCGTTATGGAAAAGGCCACAGAGAGAGCCCGTTTATGGGACAAGTGAAAGGGATCGATTTTTAGTTGCCCGGAAGTGCAACGGAAGTTCAAAATTAATTTTCAACAAGAAAATTTCGGCCACATATGTACTAGTGTTGTAGCATATACAAAAACACAACTATGACATTCATAGGGTGTAAAGAAATCATACCTATTAATCACAAGGATTGATGATGGCTCCAACTAAGGTGTAAACACCTTAGCTCTTGAATGGATGAGTTGATCTACAAGCTTCCAAAGAGCACTCCTTGCTCTAAAATAAAGCCCACCACCAACTAGGTAGATCCCCTCATATTTTGCACTAGAAAAATATGAGGATTTTTCAAAGAGAAGTGCAAGATTTCCTCAACCAAAATGAAGAGAAAATGGAGAGAAAAACTTTTGAAAATTTTCGGCCAAGCTAGGATGGAGTGGAAGAGTGATGAGTTGTCTAGGTTGTGGGAAAAGTAGATATACCTTATTGCATGCCATGCAATTTTTTAATCAAAAAGTAATCCACAACTCTTCACTCTCAAGCATGCAAAACCTAGTGGGCTTGTAACATTTACAAAGGGCCCATGGACTTTTTAATTTAATTGTCTCAAACATATTTGAGCTCAATTAAACTTTACTTGATTTTACTCAAGCCCACTAGTTAATAATTATTTCCAATTGGGCTCTACAAGGCCCAATGTTATTTAATTAATTCAACACATGAATTAATTTAATTATTTGGACTCTACTAGGCCCACTAGTGTTTAATTAATTCAACACTTGAATTAATTTAATTTAGTCCATAATAATGTTTATAAAAATCACAATTTTCAAATACATTATTCATTTGGCCTACTTTTAATTTTGGAACACATTCATAAATTAAAAGTTACATTTCTCTCATAGAAGTCATACTTTTATTTTTTCTTACGCTTATAAACTCATTTATAAGTCGTTCAACACATTGAACTATTTTAACTTCTCAACGGGATCTAGAAAGTTAGCACTTGTGTGGCCCTCAATGGTTCATTGATACAACTAGCCGTGGGTTCACATCTCCATGTGATTCAGACTAAACATGCACTATGTGAAAAATGACATTTTAATTCGCCAGACGTTACTTCGGCAAAAATAATTACGAAGTAATACGTTACCAATAACTTCATTAATAACACAAGCGAAGTAAAATAATATATATTACTTCGGTTGTGTAAAAACACGGGCTTCACTTTAATTTTTTTTTTTATTTTACTTCGGCATATTATTTTTGATGAAGTAACAAACCAATAAAAAAAGGTCTTACTGAAGTAAAAAACTGAACCGATAAATTTTATTAATTTAATATCGAATTTGAGCGACGGTTAAAGAAGAACCCGTCGCGATATTATAAATCAGCGACGGTTTAAATTAAACCGTCGCTAAAAATAGCGATGGATTGGCATAAACCGTCGCCGATCTGAAACACAAGCGAATTAAATAGATGAGCCGATAAGTTCTACGTAGGGTCTCAATTAAGTAAAGAGGTTGTGCCAGTCTGAGAGGTAAACAAGTAACTTCGTTCTTTCCTCCTAAATTTCTGTCGTTCTCGTCTGCCTTACGCCCATCTCTTTCTATTGTCCTGTGCGAGACTCAATCTCTTTTGCTACTCTCCTTCGCCTCGGAAAGCGATATTTGGGTGTGTGTTTGCCTTGGACCTGCTCGAATATGGTTTTCGACTTGTGTTAATTTCATTACCCAGCGCGTTCTTCCTTCTTAATATTTTTATTTTAGCGTTGCATAAATTCGAGATTATGTGCTTATATGTTTTCCTCTGTTCTACTCATATGTTTAGGGTTTTGAAGCACCGGTTTCCATTTTGCTGTGGAGTGGAAGAGAAAAATAAGTGAGTTAATCCTACTGCTGGCTTGCTCCTAAAATGAACTACTTTGGTATATGATTTGGTTTGGTGTTCTGCTTGTGTTACTTCCTCTACCCGACGTGTGCGTCCCTTAAAATTTTTTGCACTTAGTGTTGCATTATATTCGAGATTCTGTGCTTATATGTTTTCCTACCAATGTCGTTGTATTTGAGATTCTGTGCATTATGATTTGGTTTGGTGTTCTGCTGCCTTGTTCCTAAAATGCACCTCCTTTGTATATTATTTTGTTCTGCTGCCTTGTTCCTAAAATGCACCTCCTAATTTTTAAATATCAGTCATAAAAGTTAAGACATATATGCTTCAGTTTTAAAAACACAGATATGCAGAACCCCATATCTCCAAATTAACCATGCTTTCTTGTACTAATTTTTTTTTTTATATATCCGAGACAAACTAAAATATGTTTATTCAGAATTCAGAAACCTATAACTGGCGCCCATATCTCCAAATTAACCATGCTTTCTTGTACTAAATATCTTATCATTTCGAGTTTTAAGAGATAAAAGAAATATTATTTGATGTTATTAAAATAATAAGCTTCCCTACAGCTAAGCTAGCAAGGGTCCAACAGAATGGACAAAAGAGAGTGTGAGAAGAGACAGCCCGAAGAACCTTGTAGCTTGTCGTCTACCATAGTCTCTTTGATTCTTTGATCCTCTAGTTTTTTTTTTTAATTTTAATCTCTAGTCGTGTAGTTAAACAGGGAAAGCTAGCGTGCCTTTAATATATTAGTAATTAATTGCCAGGAACTAATTTGGATTTTATAGAAGGGGTTTGAAGTCTTTATTTTGCTTGTAAAGGTTTTTAAGCTAATTGTTATTGATCTGTAAAATTCGCCTTCGTTGTGTTTGAGGAAATAAACCATTTAAGTTATTTTATTGTTTTTTTATTTTTCTTAAAGAAAATGTTTAACTTTTTCTTTTTTCGGAATCGGCATGATTTGTGTACTAATTTTTCTGATTAAAATGTCTACTTACCAATGTTGCTTTATTTTCATCAATAGGTAGTCTTATTTCGTTTTTTTTGCGTTCAACAAATTAAATTGAAAATGACATTTAAATGTAATATTTTCAGGTTTAGATCAAATTTATTGTTATATATTTCTGGTATTTTGCTGTATTGAAATGGATAAATCTTGGATTCACTTGGATAGAAGGTCAAAACAGTACGAGGAGGGTGTGGAACTGTTTATCAGAGGTTGTTTAGAGAAATCTCATATTGACCCCAATTTAATTCATTGTCCTTGTTGCAAATGTAAAAATCTTAAAAAAAGACCAGCTAAGTCCATTCGAGAGCATCTTTATTTCCATGGTTTTAGTCAAAATTATGTGAATTGGATTTGGCACGGTGAGTCTGCTGAAAGTGACAAAGTAAATTGGAGCACGAACAAGGAGCCAATTGGTAAGTATCACGGAAACTTTGAAACCACTAATATGTGTGAGGCAGCATATGATAACTATACAGAAAATCCAGAAGCGTTTATGGAATTTTTGGAGGAAGCAGAGAAACCTTTGTATAATGGATGTAAGCGTTACACAAAGTTGAGTGCAATTGTGAAACTATACAACAACAAAGCAAAGCATGGGATGAGTGACGCTCTATTTTCCGATCTACTAATGGATTTTGGGGATATGCTACCAGATAATCACAACCTGCCAACCAAAATGTATGATGTAAAAAAGACATTGAGTTGTTTGGCGTTGAGTCATGAAAAGATTCATGCTTGTTCCAATGATTGCATTCTTTATAGGAAACAATATAAAGATTGCGTAAACTGCCCTAAATGTGGCTTGTCACGGTGGAAGCTAACCAAGAAGAAAGGTGTTCCTGCAAAGGTGTTGTGGTATTTCCCTCCCATACCAAGATTTAAGCGCATGTTTAAATCTCTACATACCTCCAAAAATTTAACATGGCATGCAGAAACCATAGGAGTTCCCGGTCAGTTGCGTCATCCAGCTGATTCACCATCTTGGAAGTTGGTGGATCATATGTGGCCCGACTTCGAAAGTGAACCAAGAAATCTTCGCCTTGCACTTGCAGCTGATGGCATTAATCCTTATAGCAACCTTAGTAGTCGGTACAGTTGCTGGCCAATTATGTTGGTCACCTATAATCTGCCTCCAAACATGTGTATGAAGAGAAAATTCATCATGCTAACTATGCTCATTTCAGGGCCTAAACAGCCAGGAAACGATATAGATGTATATCTTGATGTGTTAGTTGAAGATTTGCAACGACTGTGGGATGGAGTTGATGGTGTGTATGATGCTTATCGAAGACAATTTTTCACTCTTAAAGCAGTCTTACTATGGACCATCAATGACTTTCCAGCCTATGGTAACCTTAGTGGATGTACTACACATGGTTATTATGCATGCCCAGTATGCAAAGAAGATACTTGTGCAAAGCATTTGGAAAATGGGAATAAAATGTCATTTGTTGGTCATAGACGATTCCTACCACGGTTTCATCCATATCGGAGGCAAATGAAAGAGTTCGATGGTATGGAAGAACATGGAGAATCATCTACACCATTATCTGGGGTTGCTTTGTTTGACAAACTTTCTGAAATAAGGTGTGTTTTTGGAAAGAAGATTAGTAAAAAGAGAAAGAATGCAAAGGACAATAATTTGGAAGATAGTAAAGAAGAAAAAGATTTTGGATCAACAGATTTCAGAAAATGTTGGAAGAAGAAATCAATTTTTTTCAATCTTCCTTATTGGAAACACCTGCATGTTAGGCATTGTCTCGATGTGATGCACATAGAGAAAAATGTCTTCGAATCTCTCATTAATACTTTGATGAATGTTAAAGGAAAAACCAAGGACAATGTGGCAGCTAGGTTGGACATGGTTCAAATGGGAGTTAGGCCTGAATTGGCACCTAAATTTGGTGAAAAAAGAACATATCTTCCTCCTGCTGCATGCTCATTCACAAAAAAAGAAAAGTTACAAGTTTGTCAGTCGATAATGGATATAAAAGTCCCAGAAGGTTTCTCATCGAACAAAGATAATCCTGAAAAGTTGATTTCTCCACCAATTCAGTATCAACTTCCACTAGCGGATTGGAAAGAATTTGTGGATGCGAGATTGGATCCATCATGGGAGGTACTTTAATAATTGATATGTTTCCTCACGAATATATTAAATTCAATACTTAACTGAGCCAACATAATGATGCAGGTTATCATGAAAAACAAAAACAACGGACCATGCATTGTAAATATCACCACAGAATGTCTCGCAAGGGTTACATCGGATTGGAGGCTGAACTGGTAAGAAACAGAGCAATATGTTTGTAATTTTTAGCATGTTCTTCATGTTATTAAACATATGAGTTTTAAAATTGTAGCGGAACAAAAAATTGGTAGCTGAAGATGAGGAATTTGATAGATCTGTGCTTTGGCGTAAAGCTCGAGAAGACAAATCCGGCAACATAACATGTTCGGAGACATCCGAAGTAGCTGGAAAAATTGTAAATGTTTAGTTTTATTCAATCACCATATTGCCTAGATAAATAACACTGTAGATTGTGAATTGATTTGTCATGTCTCCAATTTTAGGATGAATTGTTGGAAAAGAAAGGCAAAGGAGAGTTCAAATCTTCTGGAATGAATGACGTGTTAACCGCTGCCTTAGGAAGCCAAGAACACTATGGAAGGGTTCGAGGTGTGGGAGGTTTCGTAAAACCACAAGTATACTTTAAAACTCCAAGGAAGAAGAGAGAGACAATATCAAAAGATGTGTTTGAAAATGTAAAAGCACAATCGGAGGAGACTAAAAGTTTGAAAGCTGAATTGGAGATGCTGAGGTCTCAACTTGCTGCTGTGCTTCCATTAATCAATGATCGATCTTCTGAAACTGTAGCATTAAACAAGTTCTCAAGAGTGAAAGACTCAAAATTGTCAGATGTTGTGCAAGAAGTTTATGATTGTGGCACTTCAAATATGAAGGTTGTATGTTTCTGAATTTTGATGTCAATTAAATTCTATTCACCTCCATATCAAAATATATCATGTCTTTTTGTTCTTGACAGGGGAAAAAATGTCACCTGGTTGTAAAGGAACGCGAAAACGTGGTGGCTTATGGCACAATAATATCAGAAGGAGGTCCAACCAAATGTTATGATTCACCATGTTCCACTTGGGGAAGATAACTTCAAGGTATCTGTTGATGTTGTCTTAGATGCAAAAGCACAGCTTCCGATCCCAATTAAGTTTGGACCAACAATCATCAATGAAGCTGTTGGAGTCATTGTTGGTTGGCCTAAAGAGTGTGTTATTTTTCCAACGACAAAAGTACTTTCGGTTTTCATTTGACTTTGTGTTTGTAACTGTCATATATGTTGCTCGAATAATGTTTTATTTTAAAGCACTTTTATGAATAATATTTTAAATTGTAGAGGAAGGGGAAACCTCAATCAGATGTGCTTGCGAATGTTCCTGGTCAGCGCGACAATTTCAAAGAAATTGAGAAAACATTACCCATGTCGTGCAAGTATATCTACTCTCATGTTGTTCGATTGCTGAATGAATCGGATACCATATGTATTAATTTTGAGGACGCTTTGTTTGGACGTCCTAAAAGCATAAGTTTGCTAAGAGAAGATATCGTACGCTTTATGGAGATGAGGGAGATCGGTGCCAGACAAATTTTAGTTTACATGGGGTATATATAATGTCTAACTTACAATATTTGTGCATTTATATAATATTTTTTGTGGTAGTTGTTCATATTTTGAAAATTTTCTAAACGATATATTTGTGCATCTATATCATGCAGTCACCTCTACAAAGATTTGAAGAAAAAAGACAAAGCTGATTTTTTTTCGTTTGTGGATCCCGGTAATATTCCTACATGCCCGATTGGCACAGATGGCCGTGACTTGTCACAACATATTGCTGACCAATTGGAAGCAGTGTGTAGAGATAGCATATGCTTCATCCCCTACAACACTGGGTAAGAATTTAGTTATTTATAGATGTCTACTTCATGGTACTCAATGATGTAATTTCATTTTTCAAGGTATCATTGGATCTTGACAATCGTTAACGAAGATAAGAATATGGTATATTTATTGGATTCTACGTCTAACAGGATCCGAGATGATACATGGAAAACTATTGTGACAAAGTAGGTAGTAGCTTATGTTGATTTCGAATACATTAACTTAAAAATATGCAAAAAAATAACTTCTTACTTTTTAAAATGTAGTGGGGTGAAGATGTACAATGCCTCTCAGGGTATTTCTAAAGGGCCAGGTTATAAAATATTGACGGTATGTATCGTACTTATTTGTGAATACATGAATTGGTAGTGGTTATTAATTAGATTGTGATTGTTGCATTAACTTTAAAATTCCATTATAGGGTAATATGAAACAAAGTGGTTCGGTTGAGTGTGGATATTGTGTCATGAGGTACATGAAAGAGATTGTCGATTGCGATGATCCACACTTGGAGAAGATGGTGAGTTTCTTCTTCGGATAAATTTGTTGATTGATTGAGATGAATTGTTGTCATTAAGATATATTTTATTGTTGAGATAATGTGTTGCCATTGGTCAATATTTTATTGTTGAGATAATGTGTTGCCATTGGAATATGCTTTATTGTTGAGATAATGTGTTGCCATTGAGATATATTTTATTGTTGAGATAATTGCTTGAGATGAGTTGTTGTCATTGTGATATATTTTATATTAGTGTTAAAAAAGTTAATATATGTTAATATATTTGATACATTGGGGGTTGGTTTGGGATCACGTCTCTGGGACATTGGGAAAATGCTATCATTGTAGTTGATAGAATATTATAATATTCATTGTATCCTTTATGTGATGCGAATCGTTTCCATTGCTGCTACATAATTATAGTCAATGCTTTATAAGAACTGGTTTTACTTGCATGATTTGTCCACTGTGCATATGGGCGATAAGGTAGTGGCCTAATTCTAGCATTTTCTTTGGGGAAATGATAAAATGTTCATCTTAAATCTACTCAAGTGCTTACATTCATTTTTCTTCCAAGTTCCAATGAAACAAACCTGTCATTGACATCCACGTGTCCTTTATTTTGTTCTAGTAATTTGCTTAAACAAAAAGCACTATTGAAGGCATAGCCAAATAATCACTGTCTATTGGTCTTCCTTTCCTGTATATGTATGTATTAATTTCCAGTCCAGCATCTACTTTCAATATTTTCTTTGTTTATTTTTCTTCTTCTCTGTCTTTTCTGGTAAGACTTGTTCATAACGTTTCTGTTTTTTTTTTCCTTCTGTTTTTCCTTATTTTTCTTCTCTGAATGCATGGTGATTGGGGTGCAGTTGAAGGGATCAAACATATGATAAAAGTTTGAATTCAGCATATGATTTGTGATTGATTGCTTGTTTTGGTGGAAACAATTTGTGGGCAAGTGCAAAAGTTTAGTGTTTTTTTCTTTGATTGGATGGATCACTCTGTTCTTTCATAGATCAATGCTTACATTTGCCACCTTGTTTTATATTCCTCAAAACTGAAATCGAGTTGATTGAATTTGTTTCCCTGTTGTGCGTTAATGGTCCATGGATAAATAAATTTGCTTGGTGTTCGATATGCTACATCATTTTTCTATTTGGGTGGTTTTTATTTGAAATAGAAGAATCTAATGTATTTTCTTTTTCACATTTCAGTTTGCAGGATGCATCAAGAATCAATATTACACCCAATGTCAATTTGACGAGGTCAGAAGTGAATGGAGTGAATTTGTTTACTCTCATGTAGGTGCTTAGATGGAAGGTGTATGTTGGGATAAATATTTTGTTTGTCATTGTGGATTTTTGGATATACTTTTGGTTTTCTGGATGCATTTTTTGGGTTACAATTGTGGATTGATGAATATGTAATTACGGATTCGTGGTTATTAATTATTTTTAGATGGATAATTTATGAATTTAATTATAATAGTGTATTAAGTCATATATTGCAATTATGGATTCTGTACAAACGAAGTTGTTTTGCGCAATTACTTCACCAAAATATTAATTACTGAAGTATTTAGAACTAATTACTTCGTCACTAAATGATAATTGTGAAATACCATCATATAAGATGAAGTTATATATAATATATTACTTCATTATTCACTATAATCAATGAAGTAAAACACATTAATTACTCCGTCACTAAATGTTACTTGTGAAGTAACATAATATAAAATACTTCAACAAATAGGATAAATGCTGGAGTTATAGAATAAATTTACTTCAACAAATAGGATAAATTGTGCAGTTGTTTGAATGTATTACTTCATTAAAATACATAATTACGAAGTATTTCAGCTGAATTACTTCTTCTATTATTGAAAATAATGAAGTAAAATATTATAAATTACGTCGCTAAATAATAATTAATATGAAGTTATATATAATATATTACTTCCTTATTCACTATAATCAATGAAGTAAAACACATTAATTCTTTCGTCACTAAATGTTACTTGTGAAGTAACATAATATAAAATACTTCAACAAATAGGATAAATGCTGGAGTTATAGAATAAATTTATTTCAACAAATAGGATAAATTGTGAGGTTGTTTGAATGTATTACTTTATTAAAATACATAATTACGAAGTATTTCAGCTGAATTACTTCTTCTATTATTGAAAATAATGAAGTAAAATATTATAAATTACGTCGCTAAATAATAATTAAGATGAAGTTATATATAATATACTACTTCATTATTCACTATAATCGCTGAAGTACAACACATTTATTACTTCGGCACCGGTCCAATTCCGGACCGGTTTTCCTCCCAAAACCGGCCAAAAGACTTCGGTATTTTCAATACTACAACTTCAGGTATTATGCGAAGTAAAAGGTACATCTATTACTTCACGTATATATACTTCGGCACTTAACTACCATATTACTTCAGATAATATCCGAAGTAAAAACCCTTTTTTCACATAGTGATGTCCTTATATAAGCATACCCCAATAGCTCCATTCTTACTTATCAACTTCTTGATAACAAGAACGTCAGAACTCAAGTCTGATAGTACCCAACCAATCATGTTATATGCCTAGCAGCATCGCTTACATGATTCCCTAGGTATCAAATGATAGTGCCTGCAAGAACCATTCAATTATGGTTAGCGTACAGTACGGTCTCTTCAACTCATATATCCCGAACGATTCGACAACCATTGGTTTATCGAGAGTTGTCAATGAATCGATACTATGTGTCATGTCGTAGTTGCATCGATGGGTAATCTATGAAACCCCTTTCATAATTACCACCATATTCTGATCAGAGATTTCAACCTACATACACATGAGAACACATAGGATATCCATACCCGAAGGTAAGCGGTGAATCCCTGACTACAATGCATCGACTCCTATATGTTTCGACAGAACACCCAACCTTGCCACCTGATGACCCCATGAGAGTCGGTAAACAAGTCAAAGTGTAATTCTAGCACATAGAGTCTCAATGTTGTTTTGGGACATAAGGACTAATGGTGTACAACGATAAACTAGGACTTTTCCACTCGATAAGTGAGAACCACTTGGAAAGTCCATTATGGAGGGTTGTTCAGTGCACTCTACAAGGAGCACCTATCTGCATGCTCGGACATCACAATGTCTCCTACCAATGAAACATGGTACTCACATCGCAGATACTAGTCTCGAACTCGAGCGGCCTATATCCTTCTTAGTGGCGGCTGAATCGACTAGGAACCGTTTAAAATATACAGTATTACAAATATGAGTTTCATGATACTCATCATATGAGCATCTCATATTCTTTCTACTATTTGTATATTCAAGGGCTTTATCTATGCAACTAGTATGGGTATACAGATAAAGAAGTTCCAAAATGATAAATTCAAATATTATTAACATAAAGACTGTTTATACATAGAGTTTCATTGTGAACACTCGGCCAACACTTGGCTCGATGTGAACCTACTCTAACAATCTCCCACTTGCACTAGAGCCAACTACCCATATGCTTCAAACCCATCGATTCGTGATGCTTCTCGAATAATGGTCCAGGTAAAGGCTTAGTTAGCGGATCAGCAACATTATCTGCGGAGCCGACTTTGTCAATCGTGACATCTCCTCTTTCCACGATCTCTCTGAGGATGTGGTACTTTCTCAATACGTGTTTGGACTTCTGATGAGACCTCGGCTCCTTTGCTTGAGCAATGGCTCCCGTGTTGTCACAAAACACCGGGACAGGAGCAACCTCATTAGGAATGACGCCCAAATCTTGGACGAAATTCCTTATCCAAACAGCCTCCTTTGCTGCAGCTGATGTAGCAATATATTCTGCCTCAGTGGTGGAATCTGTTGTATTGTCTTGCTTGGAACTCTTCCAAGAGACAGCAGCACCATTGAGCATGAATATGAACCCAGAGGTTCACTTCGAGTCATCGATATCGCTTTGGAAGCTAGAGTCGGCATAGCCTTCCAATTTCAGTTCTCCACCCCCATAGACCAAGAACAACTTATTAGTCCTTCTCAAATACTTGAGGATGTCTTTTAGAGCTTTCCAGTGTGGAAGCCCGGGGTTGGATTGATATCTACTAACTACACTTAGCGCAAAAGCCACGTCAGGACGTGTAGATATCATCCCATACATGATGCTACCAATCGCAGATGCATAAGGAATGCTTGTCATCGCCGCTATCTCTGCATCAGTCTTGGGAGACATAGACATGGATAGGGACACGCAATGACACATTGGTAGATGTCCTCTCTTGGACTCATCCATCGAGAACCGCTTCACGATAGTATCAATGTATGTGGACTGGGTGAGACCAAGCAATATTTTTGATCTATCTCTATAGATCTGTATTCCCAATACAAAAGATGCTTCACCCAAGTCCTGCATCGAGAACTTACTCGCTAACCATATCTTAGTTGATTGCAACATTCCTACATCATTTCCAATGAGTAAAATGTCATCAACATACGGCAGCAGGAATGTCACAGTACTCCCACTGACCTTCTTATACACATAGGGTTCCTCAGGATTCTTAGCAAAACCAAACTCTTTGATTGTACTATCGAATCTGAGGTTCCAACTCCTAGATGCCTGCTTTAGACCGTAAATAGATCTTTGAAGTTTGCATACCATATGCTCACTTCCGATAGACGTAAACCTTTCGGGTTGAGACATGTAAATCTCTTCCTTAATATCCCCATTAAGAAAGGCTGTCTTAACATCCATCTGCCATATTTCATAGTCATACCATGCAGCTATGGCTAGCAAAATCCTTATGCACTTGAACATTGCAACTGGAGAAAAGGTTTCCTCAAAGTCAACTCCTTGTCTTTGAGTATATCCTTTTGCAACCAATCGCGCCTTGAAGGTCAATACCTTCCAATCCGCCCCAAGTTTCCTCTTGTAAATCCATTCATACACTATGGGAACAATTCCCTCAGGTGGATCCACGAGATTTCACACTTGGTTCGAATGCATGGAATTCATCTCAGATTCCATCGCTTCAAGCCACTTGGATGAATCGGCATCAGATAACGCTTCCTTGAAGGTCCTTGGAGCACATCCATGGATAGGCTCATCATCGCCCTCTTCAAGAAGCAGACCATACCTCATAGGTGGTCTCGAGACTCTCTCGGATCTTCTAGGAGCTTGTATCTCCACTCTTGGCTCTTCAGGTGTGGGTTCTATAATTGTGGGTATCTCTCAAACCTCTTCGAGTTCTATCATCTCCCCTTCTCTATCCAATAGAAATTCCTTTTCCAAAAAGGTTGCATTCCTAGAAACAAACATCTTTGTTTCTTGGGGATGATAGAAGTAATATCAAACGGAATTCTTTGGATATCCCACAAAGTAACATAAAATGGATCGACTATCCAATTTATCTCCTACTACCTGCTTCACATAAGATGGGCACCCCCATATTCTAAGATAAGAATATTTGGGTGGCTTACCAATTCATATCTCATATGCTGTCTTGTCAACTGCCTTTGAATGGACATTGTTCAACAACAGTGCCGCTGTCTCAAGCACATATCCCCAAAAGGATGGCGGCAACTCCGTGAACCCCATCATAGACCGAACCATATCCATCAAAGTCCAGTTACGATGCTCCAAAACACCATTCAATTGTGGTGTAGCGGGCGGAGTCCATTGCGAGAGAATCCCATTCTCCCTAAGATACTCTTGGAACTCAGCACTCAATTACTCACCACCTCGATCCGATCGAAGTGTCTTGATGCTTCGTCCCAATTGCTTCTCTACTTCGCTTCTGAATTCTTTGAACCTTTCAAAGGCTTCAGACTTGTAATTCATCAAATACACATACCCATACCTCGAAAAATCATCGGTAAAGGTGATGAGGTAGGCATGTCCATGCTTAGTGGTGATGCTAAGCGGACCGCACGCATCGGTATGGATCAAATCCAATAACCCTTTGGCTCGCTCCACATGGCCCTTAAAGGGAATCTTGGTCATCTTTCCTTTTAGACAGGATTCACAAGTCGTGAGAGCATTAATATCAGACATATCAAACATGCCCATTCCCACTAGCTTGTTCATCCTTCTTAGGGAAATATGTCCTAATCGATCATGCCATAATTGTGCCGAATTTAGAGTATCTTGTTTGTGCTTGTTTGTTGTTGTTATAGCTTGGACATTATTAAGTGGAATATCTTTCAATTTTAAGGTGTAGAGATCGTTTTCAAGTTCTCCAGTACCAATTAAACATTCATTCTTGTAAATATTGCAAACACCTTTGCTAAATAAACAAGAAATTCCATCTTTATCAAGCATAGAAATGGAAATAATGTTTTTCACCAAATCTGGTACAAACAAAACATCTCTAAAAAAATAACTTAAAATCATTGTTCAAATATAAGCAAACATCTCCTACGGCCTTGGCAGCAACCCTTGCTCCATTGTCCATCCTCAAGAAGGTCTCACCTTCCCTGAGCCTTCTATTTCTTCCCATTGCCTGCAAATCATTACAGAGATGTGAGCCACATCCGGTATCTAATACCCAAGAAGTAGAGTTAATTGAAATTTTTACTTCAATATAAAACATACTGTTTCCAGAACTCTTCTGGGCAAGATATTCCCTGCAATTACGCCTCCAATGTCCAGGCTTCTTGCAGTAATGACAGATGTCAACAGTCATGTCAGCCTTCACTGGTGTGGCTGCCACAACGGGACCTGGAGTCTGCCTCTTCAAGGGCACGTTCTTCTTGGGACGTTGAAAAGAACGCTTCTTTCCCTTCCCAGGTGGACCGGTCTTCGTACGAGATGAAGAGCCCACAAAAAGAACCGGTTTCTCTTTCTTGATGGTGGACTCAACGGTTACAAGCATGTTCACCAACTCCTCAAGGGTCGGCTCCATCTTGTTCATATTGAAATTCACCACAAAAAGATCAAATGAGCTAGGCAGCGACAACAGCAACACGTCGGTGGTCAACTCCGAAGGCATATCAAATCCATGCCAACGAGCTTGTCCACGAGCCCGATCATCTTTAGGCCATGCTCATGGACTGAGGCCCGATCTCGCATGCGCAAAGTGATCAGCTCCTTGACGGTAGCATTCCTAAGAGGCCGAGTCTGCACACCAAAGAGCTCCTTGAGATGAAAATGAATGTCAGCAGCATTTTTTGCATCCTTAAAACGCCTCTGCAGCTCATCATTCATAGAAGCCTACATATAACACCTGGACTTCAAGTCATGGTCACACCAATCCTTGTAGGTCTGCAATTCCTCAGGAGTGCAGCTAGTCGGAGCCTCAGCAGAGGGCGACTCAGTCAGTGTATATGCAATCTTTTCCGAGTTCAATACGATTTTAAGATTTCTTAGCCAAGTGATGTAATTAGGTCCGGTTAATACGTGTTTTTCGAGAATGGCAGAAAGCGGATTGCGAATTGAAGACATTGTCAAATTTTGTACTGAAAAGTAAAACAGATAAATGTTAATGACTATTTTAAAATATTTTGTAAGATATAAAGTATGGACTTTTACTTTATAAATTTTTCGCTCCCACTGTTTTGAAATTTTCACTACCCTCTAGTGAAAACGGGAAACTCTTTTCCTCAGTAGGTACGTAAGGTCTACTTAGCGAATTATGATCCCGAATAATATCAGCCAATCACAATTCCTAAAAGGTAGTTTCCAATTGCATCACAATGCAACCCTCTACGTAAACTTTTGTCTCACGTTTGATTAGGACCCAATAATATGACGTCGTTCATCTTCACGTGTCAAGCCTTACCCATTGATGTTGAACCTTAATGGACGGTCGCCATGAGTTCCCCCAATAATATGAGCTGAAATCATGTGAGTTCCACGTAGTTCACATCACCATGTCAATGGATGTCACAGCTTTCCGGCAACCAGGGCCCCCCCAATAATATGAGCCGAGCCCCGAGTACGGATAGCGTTCATCATGCACCCATTGTCGATGGAAGACATGGAAATTATAAACAAATTTATAATTCTCCTTTTCGGGCGTGATATTAATTTTGAATCTTATTCAAAATGAGGGTTTTTAATTTTGAAAGGTTTCATCATTAATTTTATTTAAAAGCTCGCCATGTTTGATCATATGTTTTCCGGATTCATGCAACTTTGTTATTATCATAATAATAACGCACATACTCATTATTTATAACATATCATGCATATATTATAAACAGTAAACAAACAAGGATGACCAATCGCCCCAATTCTAATGGCCCGTGTGTGGGGACCCGGACGCTAATCATGTTCATAATCATCATTGGGACTAATTAAACAATTATAAAACAGGGTCTAAATTTTTTTTTAAACTGCGAAACTTAGTGAAATAAAACGTATATACATCTCAGTATAGAAGTACAAGTCCTGTACCACATACATTTATTCAACTAAGTTTTAAAAACTAATCTCAAGTGTACAAACCCTATCTCTAATCCAAGTTTGGAGCCTCCACTCTAATCAAGATCTCTCCTCATCTCCTGGACCCTGAACCTGTCCCACCTGTTGTCATGCACACATATAAACACGACAACAGCCGGATACTTTCGATGAGAAAATAATCCCAGTATAAATCAACGAAACATGCAATCATATGATAAACATAAAAGCATGGATAGATAAGTGAAATATATATCAAAAGCTGAAATATAATCAATATCAAACTGTCGACAATGTTCGTAACTCCACGACTCAGACTAGACTCAATCCTAGTCTAGGGATCCCGGTTTCCAGATGTGGGTATTCCTATATCGACCAACAGTAATAGAAAAGACTCCAGTTCTATCCACGTCGATATAACCAAACATCCAGTATCCTGACCTAACCGTCATGGACTGTGGCCCTATCGCCAATAACCTATCTTGTGACATCGTGCAATGTGCCCGTGGCGATCCCGCCACTATCAGGCACATCTGTCCCAAGATTCCTATACTATCTTTTGACATCGTGCAATGTGCCTGTGGCGATCCTGCCACTTTCAGGCACTTCTGTCACAAGATTACTCGTCGAGACTCGTCTAACACATGCTTTCTATAAATCCATAGAATAAGCATATCAAATCAAGTCAATTCAAATAACAACAAATAGTATGTGATTTAGGGAAACTCAAGTCCAAGCCGACTCAAGTCGATCTCTCAATACCACATTGACTTATACCTTCCGTTTGTAGTCTCGGTCTGAAGCAATATTAGTTCTGAACTCAAGACTGCCTCTGTAAATCTGAAACGACATATTGAGAATCATAATATCAATATTCCATTCCCAATTCAACACTGTATCTGATTAATCCGATTTTAATTCAAATCACGGCATAATGGCACAATCTCTGTATCCCCGTCAATACCATATCAACAGACAACAATTACAAATCATTACTCATATTCGATACAATTTGTAAGTCATTCATAATCCAAATCTGTTCGATTTCAAATCAATATGATCAGAAAATCATAACAATTCCATAATCAGTCCAATTCTTAATCTGACTTCGATTCTATGATGTCTAACATGTCAAGAACATCATATATGAATTCTATTCAATTCAGACAATAGCATAATTTTAAAATATATCAAAACGTAGCAAAACTTACGTCCAGTTGTAGCCTACGTCGATAGGAACACACTACTGCAGTCGGATACAAAATCGGACGGACGGATTTCTCGTAAATCAAATTCTAAAATCAAAATCGTAAGTTGGCCACGTTTTCCCCTTTTACTCTTTTGTTTCCTTCGAAGACTGAATCCTATATATATATATATATATATATAGACATACCTACGTTGCATACTAAGCCAAATGTCAATTTCTCCTTTTGCATGCCAAGACGCGCATATGCGCAAGACCTACTGTTGCAACATGTGACTTCCTCGGCAACTCGCGCATATGGGCGCCTCACTTTCGCGCATATGCGCGAGGTTCTCTGGACTCGGCTTGCATAGCTCGCGCAGATGCACGTCCTCACGTCGTACATATGCGCGAGACTCTCTGCCCCTTTCGCGCATGTGCGCCCGTCTGGTCGCGCATGTGCGCGAATGGTACTGTCCTCGCACCCAACTTTTCACATGTAATCTTATTTCGTGTCCCGATTAATCCTCTCATAATCCTATCAAATTTTAAATCAATAATTACAGATTACTAGGATTAAATTTCCGGACATTACATTTCTCCCCCCCTAAGATATGATTTCGTCCTCGAAATCACAGATAGTCAAATCATATAATTAAGAAGGAATGTAATTAAAACCGAATAAAAATTTACATCAGTGAAATAATGTTGGGAATTCTTGTCTCATATCTGATTCAGTCTCCCAAGTAGCTTATTTAATGCCATGACGAGTCCATTGAACTTTCACAAGAGGAGTCGTCTTTGTTCTGAGCTGTTTTTTCTTTACGATCGATAATCCGAATCGGTTTCTCGACATAACTCAATGTCTCATCCAGCTCAGTCTCGTCTGGCTGCATAATATGAGAATCATCGGGGAGGTATTTTCGCAGCATAGATACATGAAAGACGTTATGTATCCCAGATAATGAAGGCGGTAAGGCGAGTCGATAGGCACGATCTCCTATCTTTTCGAGAATCTCATATGGACCAACGTATCGTGGAGACAACTTCCCTTTCTTTCCAAATCTGACAACACTCCTTAAAGGTAAAATCTTCAGAAACACTCGATCTCCAGTCTCAAATAACAACGGTCATCGTCGAACATTGGCATACTTGGCCTGTCGGTCCTGAGCTGCCTTCATTTTCTTCTGAATCAGTTTCACTTTTTCAGTCATATCTCTGATCACAGGTCCAGTCTCCGGAACTTCAGAGATATCATCCCAATAAAGAGGGGATCGGCACTTCTTTCCGTACAACGCTTCAAATGGAGTCATTTCAATACTCGTTTGATAGCTATTGTTGTACGAAAACTCGCAAAGTGGCAATGCATCTTGCCAATTAGTGCTAAAATCCAGCACTACAGCTCTCAGCATATCTTCCAATGTCTGAATCATCCGCTCTGAATGTCCGTCAGTCTGTGGATGATATGCAATACTCAGATGTAACTTCGTACCGAGAGCTTGCTGCAGGCTCTGCCAGAAGTGCGAAGTAAACCGAGGATCACAGTCTTAGACAATTGACTTCGACACTCCGTGCAATCTAACCACTTCCTTGGCGTAGATATCGGCCATCTGATCATATCGGTACGTCATCTTGTATGGAATGAAACATGCAGATTTGGTTAATCGATCGATCACAACCCAAATCGCATCACAACCTGGGGAGGATCGTGGCAACTGTGTCACAAAATCCATGGAAATGTGATCTCATTTCCATTCAGGAATGGACAAACTCTGTAACAATCCTCCAGGTATCTTCCTTTCAGCTTTCACCTGTTGGCAATTCATACACTTGGCTACAAATTTAGTAACATCAGATTTCATTTGTTTCCACCAATACCGTGTCTACAAATCATTATACATTTTCCTGCCACCGGGACGAATGCTAAAATGGCTGTTGTGCGCTTCTGTCAGTATTCACTGTCTTAAATCCGAAACATTCGGCACAACAAAACTATTATTCACATACAAAATACAATTTTAAACCTGATATTCCGATCGATGTCCAGCTCTGACCATAGGAATCGACTTCTGTATATTCTGATCAACTTTCTGAGCTGCTTTAATTCTCAAAATCAGCTCTGGTTCAGCTTGAATAGTATATAATCTCATCGGTCTTCGATCTGTCTCAAATACTAATCCAGACAAACAGCAGTCTTTTATCAAATTTGAGACACCTATCGTCGATAAGGATAAAGAACATACCTTTCGAATCAGTGCATCAGCTGCTGCATTGGACTTTCCTAGGTAGTATTTGATTTAACAATTAAAATCCTTTTAAAAATCAAGTCATCTTCGTTGCCTGATATTCAATTCTGATTGTGAAAACAGATATTTCAGGCTCTTATGATCAGAATAAATCTCAAACTTCTCACCATACAGGTAATGTCGCCATATCTTCAATGCAAAGAGGATGGCTGCCAATTCAATATCATGAATTGGATAACGAGATTCATGGGGTTTCAACTGTCTCGAGGCATAAGCAATCACATGCCCCCACTGCATCAAAACACAATCCAATCCGCGGTGAGATGTATCACAATAAACAACAAAATCACCATTACCTGACGGGATAGTCAACACCGGAGCACTGGTCAATATTTTCTTCAATTCGAGAAAACTGGTCTCACATTCCTCAGACCAAACAAATGGAGCATTCTTCTGAGTCAACTGTGTAATCGGTTTGGTAATACTCGAAAAATCTTTAATGAACCGGCGATAATATCCTGCCAAACCCATAAAGCTGCGTATCTATGGTAGAGATGTCGGTCTCGGACAAGAAATCACTGCCTCAACCTTACTGGGATCAACGGATATCCCGTCTCCGGATATAATATGCCCCAAAAATGCCACCTGTTTCAACCAGAACTCGCATTTCGACAGTTTAGCATATAATTTCTCCGCCCTCAAAATTCTCAACACAGTTCTTAAATGCTCAGCATGCTCCATCACATTCTTTGAATAGATCAAAATATCATCGATGAAAATAATCACAAATCATAGAGATATTTCTGAAAGACACGGTTCATTAATCCCATAAATAACGCTGGTGCATTCGTCAAACCAAATGGCATGACAATAAATTCATAGTGTCCATAACTGGTTCTGAATGCTGTCTTATCAGTTGATGGTATCCAAATCTCAGAACGATCTTGGCATACACCGAAGAACCCTGCAACTTATCAAATAGATCATCAATACAAGGCAATGGATATTTATTTTTTACCGTTGCCTTATTCAGTTGCCGGTAGTCGATACAAAGTCTCATGGGACCGTCTTTCTTTCTCACGAACAGTATTGGAGCGCCCCAAGGAGAAACACTCGGTCTGATATATCACTTGGCAAGTAAATCCTCCAGCTGTTCATTCAATTCTTTCAATTCGATCAGTGCCATCCTGTACGGAGCCCCCGAAATCGGAACTGTTCCTGTCATTAACTCAATGCTGAAGTATATCTCTCGAATCGGAGGTAATCCAGGAATCTCATCTGGAAAGACATCAGCAAACTCACACACCACTGGCAAGTCCGCCAATGATGGGCTCGACTTCAGTAAACAGTTACTTGCCACAACATCATCAGGTGCATCATGTGCCTGCTCCTCGGTCAAAGAAAAAACTCGGGCTTGCTGTCTAGGAGGCTGGATCACTGTCTAGCTTCCTCCTGGCCTCTGCTGTGACTGAGTAGACGGTGCTAGCTGGAAAGAATGAACAACAGATGGTCATCTACCTGTCTGAGCCACTGATCCAGGTGACTCAGCTGCCTGGGATCCCTGGGCACTTCTCTGTGGACACACTCGGGTAAAGTGTCCTTGTTGTATGCAGATACGGCAGCTGCCAAACACTCCTCGGCACTGCTCAGTGGAATGCTTCCCTCCACAAGTATTAAAAATAGGCACAGTATAGCTCTGGCTTTGTCGAGGACTCCCAGAGCTAGAAGAACTGCTTCCGGACTTCTTGAACTGCTTCCCTCTAGCCTTCAAGAAATCCTTCTTTCCGCCACTGCTGCTGCCACCTTCGAATTGAGGAGGTGGTTGTTGTGGTCTGGTGCTGGAAGCACAAACGAAGCTCCTCTCTGTCTCATCAGACCGGCTTCGGCTCC
Source organism: Primulina eburnea (assembly GCF_022965805.1). NCBI lineage: Eukaryota > Viridiplantae > Streptophyta > Magnoliopsida > Lamiales > Gesneriaceae > Primulina > Primulina eburnea. Next base: position 26,625,506 of record NC_133107.1, on the reverse strand, counting down.
CTTGGCTCTGTTCAAGGCGTCGGTAAAATTGTTCGATCTCCCAGTATTTACCGACTTAAATATTTCCGGATTTAGGCCATTTATGAACTGGTCCGCAACGGCCTCATCATGTTCAGCCACATGAGGAGCAAATCGCAACAGTGAAGAGAACTTGGCCACGTATTCCTCAATATTAAGCTGGCCCTGTCTCAAGTTTGCAAACTCGGCTCCTTTGTCTTTCCTGTATGACAATGGAAAGAACCTCTGATAGAATTTAGTTCTAAAAACATTCCAGGTAATGGTCGTACCTCGGTGTTCCAATGCCGTCTTCGTCGTTATCCACCAATTCTTTGCAACGTCATGTAACTGGTGTCCTATCAGCTTTACTTTCCGCTCATCCTTATATTCCAAGGACTCAAACAACATTTCAATATCATCCAGCCAATTCTCAAAGTCCACAAAAATTTCCGTCCCCTTCAAAGTCGGTGGATGGAATGACTGAAATCTTTTCAATAGTGTCTCCATTGGAGTGGCTGTAACGTCCATTGGAGGATTAGAAGTACTACCCTGTTCAGGTACTCTTCTCGGAGGCATATCTGATAATCAAAAAGGTTAGCAAACCCAATACACAAATATGTTTCAGTCCTCCTCCGATCATCTTACTGCTGATCCAGAATCGGCTCTGATTCATACTTAATAACACATGTTTTCACATCAAACCAGATAAACATGCATTATAAAGCAGTAAATCATGCTAGCAATCAAAAGCAGGAAAGAAAACTCAATCTACCCCGCTCACTAGCTTCTATCTCAATCTAAAGGATCTATCGCTCTGATACCACTTGTTGTGGGGACCCGGACGCTAATCATGTTCATAATCATCATTGGGACTAATTAAACAATTATAAAACAGGGTCTAAATTTTTTTTTAAAATGCGGAACATAGTGAAATAAAACGTATATACATCTCAGTATAGAAGTACAAGTCCTGTACCACATACATTTATTCAACTAAGGTTTAACAACTAATCTCAAGTGTACAAACCCTATCTCTAATCCAAGTCCGGAGCCTCCACTCTAATCACGATCTCTCTTCATCTCCTGGACCCTGAACCTAACCCACCTGTTGTCATGCACACATACAAACACGATAACAGCCGGATACTTCCTGTGAGAATATAATCTAAGTATAAATCAACGAAACATGCAATCATATGATAAACATAAAAGCATGGATAGATAACAGCAATATATATCAAAAGCTGAAATATAATCAATATCAAACTGTCGACAATGTTTATGACTCCACGACTCAGACTAGACTCAATCCTAGTCTAGGGATCCTGGTTTCGAGATGTGGGTATTCCAATATCGACCAATAGTAATAGAAAAGACTCCAGTTCTATCCACGTCGATATAACCAAACATCCAGTGTCCTGACCTAACCGTCATGGACTGTGGCCCTATCGCCAATATCCTATCTTTTGACATCGTGCAATGTGCCCGTGGCGATCCCGCCACTATCAGGCACATCTGTTGTGGGGACCCGGGCTCTAATTCTTTTCTTTGGGATTAAAACGGATCATTAAATATAAAAAGTGGGTCAAATTTTTGCTTTTACATTAACTCAAATGAAAGCTAACATAAGAGGTCTCTATGTTATTCAACAACATAATATACAAACATAAGATACAAATATGTCTGGTTCCAAACCATATTTGACAACTAGTAATTAAATACAGTACATGCCAAGAGTACAACTACTAGTTCTTCTGCTATGCCCGAGATCACCACCCTATGTCCATCTCTCATCCTCTGCGTGACCCAGATCCTGCCCCACCTGTTGTTATGCACACATACAGACATAACAACAGCCGGAAAACCGGTGAGAACAAATCCCAGTATAAACATGTATACATGCATATAACCAATCATAACATATAAAACATGCTATTATGAATAATGTACATATGCACATGTAATGCGAATCAAAACATGTCTGGACTCGACTCGACTATAACTCTAGGGATCCCGGTGTGAATAAGGCGTCACTACCTACCCTCCAATCGGGGTAATGTACGTCTCATTCCTAGACTTCGGTCTGAGCTGTATCAACGGCGGCAATAAGAGTAATACCTACTCCTATGCTGAGATACACCGAAACATCTAGCTATTTGACAATGCCTGTCAAAGACTCTCCTATCTTAGATGCAATGAATATCAATATGTAAACAAAGTATAATCATATTCATTTCTGAATATCACACTGATCATACATGCTTGAATACAATTCTGAAATCAAAGCATAAACATGTTAAAAGATTGAATATAATGCTATACACAATTCATAAACATGTTACAAAATATCTAATAATACTAGTATGTGATTTTGGTTGGGAAACTCAAATAATATCTTATTTGAGTTACATCTCCCCAAACAAAACATGACTTATACCTTTCGTCGTAGAATCGTTGTCACGGTCGCCAATACGAATCTGAAATGGAAATGTGGATACGCACTCTATCAATTTCTAATCTAAATCAACATATATCCAAGTCACTACGTGATCTCAATACATTTCGACGGCATAATAACGTAATTCTCGATACCGGTCAATCAATTTCTCCACAGATATCAACACTATCTTATTCTCAATCATAATCCAATACACAATAATTCTATCCCAACAATTCACAATCCATACTGAAATTCATAGGAAATGCATATGATATCATTTCTTTGATCCGTTTACAATTATATCATGCTCAATATGTCAAGAACACAATATAACTATCATATTCTAATTTCCCAAACATCTGAATTTCGAAACCTGTTGAAATTACATAAAACTTACATCACTTTGTAGCTAGTAACGAGAGGATCTCAAAACCGAAGTCGGATTTGAATTTGGATGAGTAAATCTTGCAAAATCACAATTTGAAAATGGAAAAGAAGTTGGAAGCTTTCCTCCTCTGAAACTATCGATTTTTGTTGCTGAAATGAAGAGAATTTCGAGGCCAATCTATATATATACTTTGCATGTTCCGAACACATGGCTTGTTCTTTGCAATACACGTCTCGCGCATATGCGCGGACACCACTCGCGCATATGCGCCGAACCTACTGTCTCGGCAGATTTAGTACTCGCGCATATGCGCCACTAATCTCGCGCATATGCGCCACAGCTACTGGAGGTGCCGCGCATGTGCGCCATTTCCTGCCGCGCATGTGCGCCAATCTTACTGGAAGCTCCGCGCATATGCGCCACCATTCTCGCGCATATGCGCCAAAGCTACTGGCCTGCTCGCGCATGTGCGCGCCTTTCTTTGCGCATGTGCGCCAAGGCTACTGGAATTCCCATGCATATGTGCGCATTAATTTCGACCTTACTTATTCTTTTGACTATCTTTCACATCTTTATTATACATTTTCCTTTCTTTTCTAGTCCAATAAAATACATCTACAATCATCTTAATTATCAACAAATCCATCTGATTATGATAACTAATTCTTCGAGCCTTACATTTCTCCCCCTCTAAGAAATGATTTCGTCCTCGAAATCGCACATCATCCTATCAATGCAAGTATAAACAATGATAACATTAAAGTTAAATCAATACTTACATCATTGAAATAATTCGGGGTGTTTCTGTCGCATGTTGGCTTCTGTCTCCCATGTCGCTTCTTCAGCGACGTGACGACTCCATTGGACTTTCACTAGAGGAATATTCTTCGTTCTGAGTTTCTTTTCTTTCTGATCAAGAATCTGTATCGGTTGTTCAACGTAGCTCAACGTTTGATCAAGCTCAGCTTCTTCAGGATGAATGACATGAGAAACATCAGGCATGTATTTACGCAACATTGATACATGAAAAACGTCATGTATCCCAGATAGAGAAGGAGGAAGTGCAAGTCGATAAGCTCGATCGCCAATCTTCTCAAGAATCTCGTAAGGACCAATGTATCGAGGAGATAGTTTCCCGCGTTTGCCAAATCTTACAACGCCTCTAAAAGGAGAAATCTTCAAGAATACTCTGTCTCCTTGCTCGAATACTAACGGTCTACGTCTGATGTTGGCGTATTTCGCTTGCCTGTCTTGCGCCGTTTTCATCCTCTTCTGAATGACTTTCACTTTCTCTGTCATGTCACGAATCATATCGGGCCCAAGTTCTGGTACCTCTGCAACGTCATCCCAGTATAGCGGAGATCTGCACTTCTTACCATATAATGCTTCAAACGGTGCCATCTCGATACTCGTCTGATAGTTATTATTGTAAGAGAATTCGCAAAGAGGCAGATAATCTTGCCAACCAATGCCAAAATCTAGCACGACGGCTCTCAACATATCCTCTAATGTCTGGATAGTCCGTTCTGACTGTCCGTCTGTCTGAGGATGGTAAGCAGTACTCAGGTGTAATGTCGTACCTAAGGCCTGCTGTAAACTGTGCCAGAAGTGTGAAGTGAATCGGGGATCACGATCTGATACGATAGACTTCGGCACTCCATGCAATCTGACTACCTCTCGAATATAAATCTCCGCCATCTGATCCTGTCTATACGTCATTCTGTATGGAATGAAACAAGCGGATTTGGTCAATCTGTCAATAATAACCCAAATCGCATCGCAACCTCTGGATGATCGAGGTAACTTCGTCACAAAATCCATGGAAATGTGATCCCATTTCCATTCTGGAATGGCTAAACTTTGAAGTAATCCACCAGGCTTTTTCCTCTCAGCTTTCACCTGTTGGCAGTTCAAACACTTAGCCACAAATTCGGCAATGTCTGACTTCATTTGTTTCCACCAGAACTGCGTCTTCAAGTCATTGTACATCTTCCTGCCACCAGGATGAATGCTGAACCGACTACAATGTGCCTCTGACAGAATCTGCTGTCTCAAATCTGCAACATCTGGCACAACTAGACGGTTATTCACGTACAACACATGATCTCGTACCTGATATTCTGACATATGTCCTGATCTGACCATTTGAATCAATCTTTGCACGTTCTGATCTCTTCTCTGTGCTTCTTTGATCCTCATGATCAAATCTGGCTCAACTTGAATAGCAGCAATTCGTAGTGGTTTACTATCTGTATCAAATTCTAATCCAGATGTACAGCAATTTTCAACTAACTTGTTAACACCTATCGTCGATAAGGATAGGGAACAAATCTTTCGACTCAAGGCGTCCGCTGCTGCATTTGACTTTCCTGGATAATATTTGATTTCACAGTCAAAGTCTTTCAGAAGATCTAGCCATCTACGCTGCCTCATATTCAGTTCTGATTGAGAAAATAGGTACTTTAAGCTCTTGTGATCGGAAAATATCTCAAAATTTTCGCCGTAGAGATAATGACGTCAAATCTTTAATGCAAATACGATAGCCGCCAATTCCAGATCATGAATGGGATATCGCACTTCATGTGGCTTCAATTGTCTCGAGGCGTAGGCGATCACATGGCCTCGCTGCATAAGAACACATCCCAAACCTCTATGAGAAGCATCACAATACACAACAAAATTAGCCGTACCTGAAGGTATAGTCAGTACTGGAGCACTGGTCAGCCTTTTCTTCAACTCTAGAAAGCTAGACTCGCACTCCTCTGACCAAACAAATGGTGAATTCTTTTGCGTCAATTGAGTTATTGGCTTTGCAATACTGGAGAAATCTTTAATAAATCTTCTGTAGTATCCGGCTAAGCCCATGAAACTGCGTATTTCTGGCACAGAAGTCGGTCTCGACCAACTGATCACGGCTTCCACCTTACTTGGATCTACAGAAATACCATCTCCCGAAATGATATGCCCCAAGAATACAACTCGATTCAACCAAAACTCACACTTTGACAATTTAGCATACAGTCGCTCGTTTCTCAACGTCTGCAAAACAATTCTAAGATGCTCTGCATGCTCATTTCTGTTCTTCGAATACACCAAAATATCATCGATGAAAACAATGACAAATTCATCCAAATATTTCTGGAACACTTGGTTCATCAAGCCCATAAATACCGCAGGAGCATTGGTTAAACCAAAAGGCATGACAATAAATTCGTAATGTCCATACCTGGTTCGAAATGCTGTCTTCGGTATATCTACATCTCGAACTCTGAGCTGATGATAACCAGAACGCAAATCAATCTTCGAATACACGGAGGATCCCTGCAACTGATCAAATAAATCATCAATCCTAGGCAAAGGATATTTATTCTTGATCGTTGCCTTGTTCAATTGCCTGTAATCAATACATAAACGCATCGAACCATCTTTCTTTCGCACAAATAGCACCGGAGCGCCCCAAGGAAATACACTAGGTCTGATATATCCCTTGGCTAGAAGATCTTCTAATTGTGCTTTCAATTCTTTTAGCTCAATAGGTGCCATCCTATACGGAGCTCTCGAAATAGGAACGGTACCTGGTACAAGTTCAATGCTAAAATCTACCTCTCGAACCAGAGGTAATCCTGGGATTTCATCTGGAAAAATATCTGGAAATTCCCGTACTACTGGCAAATCTGCCAACGCCGGGCTCGACTTCTGCATATGTACAGCATAAATAAAGAAACCATCTGCTCCTTTTTGTAGCAATCTGTTCATAGTAAGAGCCGAAATCAAGGGAATCCGAGATCTGGAACCCTTTCCGTAGAATTTCCACTCGTCTGTCATCTCGGGTCTGAATCTGACAATCTTATGGAAACAATCCACGGTAGCTCTGTACTTCGTTAGTATGTCAATACCGACTATGCAATCAAAATCAGCTAGACCCAACACTATACAATCTAGGTCAATCTCATGCCCCTCAAACTGTAGAATGCAATGTCTAACCGTAGTTACAGATATCAATCCACTTCCCAACGGAGAATTAATCGACACAACATCTAACAAAGACTCAACAGGCAGTGAATGCAATAATGCAAATCGTTCTGAGATGAATGTATGCGATGCACCAGTATCTATCAATATATAAGCAGGATAACCGCAAAGGGAACAGTTACCTGCAATGACATCATCTGGGGCATCCTGTGCTTGCTCTTCAGTCAAGGCAAACACCTGAGCCTGTTGTCTCTGAGGCTGACTCCCTGGCTGGCCACCTCTGGCTCGAGGCTGGGTCTGTGCTGGTGGCGGCTGAAATGAGTGAACAGATGAAGCTTGCCTCTCAGGCTGAGTCACGGAGGCAGACGATCCTGCAGCCTGGAATCTCGATGCACCACTTCTCTGAGGACAGACCTTGGCATAATGCCCCGGTTGCTTGCATACGTTACACCTGCCCACTACACCTTGACACTGTTCTGTGGCATGCTTACCTCCACAAGTACTGCAATATCCACTTGCCACCTCTAGACTCTGGCCAAAGCCTCTCTGTCTTGACCCGCTGGAGCTCGAAGAACTGCTCCCTGCCCTCTTAAACTGTTTACCCTTTGCTTTCAATTGATCTTTGCGTCCGCTGCTGCTACCACCACTTTCGAATCGAGGAGGAGGTTGTACTGGAGGTAATGGCGGTCTTGGACTCGGAGCCATATACGGAACACTCCGTTGTCTCAGCAACCCTGCTTCAGCTCCTTTGGCCCGATTCAATGCATCCGAGAAGTTGTTGGGTCTCCCCGTATTTACCAACGTAAAGATATCTGGATTCAGGCCATTTATAAACTGATCTGCCATGGCCTCATCACTACCTGAAACGTGAGGTGCAAAGCGAAGCAAAGAAGAAAATTTAGCAACGTACTCCTCAATGTTCAATTGCCCTTGCCTTAGGTTTGCAAATTCAGCGCCTTTATCTTTACGGTAGGATATAGGAAAGAATCGCTGATAGAACTCCGTCTTGAATGCTTTCCATGTAACCTCGGTGCCACGCTGTTCTAGTGTTCTCCTTATATTCACCCACCAATACTTAGCCACATCTTGCAGTTGATGGCCAATGAGTTTCACTCGTTTCTCGTCACTATATTCCTGAGACTCGAATAACATCTCGATATCCTCCAACCAGCTTTCACATTCAATTGCATTTTCTGTACCCTTTAAATTCGAGGGTCAGAATGACTGGAATCGTTTTAATAGAATCTCCATGGGCGTAGCAGTGATGTCCATCGTATCTCCGGATGTGCTACCCTGCTCTGGCGCTGGTGGTCGTAAAGGAACGGCTGCTCTTCTAGGAGGCATGTATCTAATAATCCAACTGATTAGAATACAGGATATACAACTATCTCAGCCCTCCTCTAGTCTGTTACCTCGGATCTAGAATCGGTTCTGATTCAGTCTTAACCAATACATGCTGTAATCAGTCAAATAACGAACAACATGTAACAAGGAAAGAAATAAACATGCTAGCACATCATAGAGTAAAGAAGAAGACTCGATCTACCCCGCTCATTCTATTCTATCTCAATCTATAGAACCTATGGCTCTGATACCACCTATTGTGGGGACCCGGGCTCTAATTCTTTTCTTTGGGATTAAAACGGATCATTAAATATAAAAAGTGGGTCAAATTTTTGCTTTTACATTAACTCAAATGAAAGCTAACGTAAGAGGTCTCTATGTTATTCAACAACATAATATACAAACATAAGATACAAATATGTCTGGTTCCAAACCATATTTGACAACTAGTAATTAAATACAGTACATGGCAAGAGTACAACTACTAGTTCTTCTGCTATGCCCGAGATCACCACCCTATGTCCATCTCTCATCCTCTGCGTGACCCAGATCCTGCCCCACCTGTTGTTATGCACACATACAGACATAACAACAGCCGGAAAACCGGTGAGAACAAATCCCAGTATAAACATGTATACATGCATATAACCAATCATAACATATAAAACATGCTATTATGAATAATGTACATATGCACATGTAATGCGAATCAAATCATGTCTGGACTCGACTCGACTATAACTCTAGGGATCCCAGTGTGAATAAGACGTCACTACCTACCCTCCAATCGGGGTAATGTATGTCTCATTCCTAGACTTCGGTCTGAGCTGTATCAACGGCGGCAATAAGAGTAATACCTACTCCTATGCTGAGATACACCGAAACATCTAGCTATTTGACAATGCCTGTCAAAGACTCTCCTATCTTAGATGCAATGAATATCAATATGTAAACAAAGTATAATCATATTCATTTCTTAATATCACACTGATCATACATGCTTGAATACAATTCTGAAATCAAAGCATAAACATGTTAAAAGATTGAATATAATGCTATACACAATTCATAAACATGTTACAATATATCTAATAATACTAGTATGTGATTTTGGTTGGGAAACTCAAATAATATCTTATTTGAGTTACATCTCCCCAAACAAAACAAGACTTATACCTTTCGTCGTAGAATCGTTGTCACGGTCGCCAATACGAATCTGAAATGGAAATGTGGATACGCACTCTATCAATTTCTAATCTAAATCAACATATATCCAAGTCACTACGTGATCTCAATACATTTCGACGGCATAATAACGTAATTCTCGATACCGGTCAATCAAATTCTCCACAGATATCAACACTATCTTATTCTCAATCATAATCCAATACACAATAATTCTATCCCAACAATTCACAATCCATACTGAAATTCATAGGAAATGCATATGATATCATTTCTTTGATCCGTTTACAATTATATCATGCTCAATATGTCAAGAACACAATATAACTATCATATTCTAATTTCCCAAACATCTGAATTTCGAAACCTGTTGAAATTACATAAAACTTACATCACTTTGTAGCTAGTAACGAGAGGATCTCAAAACCGAAGTCGGATTTGAATTTGGATGAGTAAATCTTGCAAAATCACAATTTGAAAATGGAAAAGAAGTTGGAAGCTTTCCTCCTCTGAAACTATCGATTTTTGTTGCTGAAATGAAGAGAATTTCGAGGCCAATCTATATATATACTTTGCATGTTCCGAACACATGGCTTGTTCTTTGCAATACACGTCTCGCGCATATGCGCGGACACCACTCGCGCATATGCGCCGAACCTACTGTCTCGGCAGATTTAGTACTCGCGCATATGCGCCACTAATCTCGCGCATATGCGCCACAGCTACTGGAGGTGCCGCGCATGTGCGCCATTTCCTGCCGCGCATGTGCGCCAATCTTACTGGAAGCTCCGCGCATATGCGCCACCATTCTCGCGCATATGCGCCAAAGCTACTGGCCTGCTCGCGCATGTGCGCGCCTTTCTTTGCGCATGTGCGCCAAGGCTACTGGAATTCCCATGCATATGTGCGCATTAATTTCGACCTTAAATATTCTTTTGACTATCTTTCACATCTTTATTATACATTTTCCTTTCTTTTCTAGTCCAATAAAATACATCTACAATCATCTTAATTATCAACAAATCCATCTGATTATGATAACTAATTCTTCGAGCCTTACATCTGTCCCAAGATTCCTATACTATCTTGTGACATCTTGCAATGTGCCTGTGGCGATCCCGCCACTATCAGGCACTTCTGTCACAAGATTACTCGTCGAGACTCGTCCACTCGTGCATATGCGCGCCTCACTTTCGCGCATATGCGCGAGGTTCTCTGGACTCGGCTTGCACAGGTCGCGCAAATGCGCGTCCTCAAGTTGCGCATATGCGCGAGACTCTCTGCCCCTTTCGCGCATGTGCGCCCGTCTGGTCGCGCATGTGCACAAATGGTACTGTCCTCGCACAAAACTTTTCACATGTAATCTTATTTTCTGTCCCTATTAATCCTCCTATAATCATATCAAATTATAAATCAATAATTACAGATTATTAGGATTAAATTTCCAGGCATTACACTGTGTGAGCTAAACACGGGCATAGGTCCAATTCTAGGGAAATGCAAGGGATGCAAATGCAACTATTACATATGCTTCCAATATTTACATGTCTTCGATCTTCATAATCATAATGGCCACCATCTTCCAATCTTGATCATCCACTATACTAATATTTACAAATAAATATCCATGACAAATAGGGATACATCTCATGGGGGTGGGAACGGGCCATAAACTAAGCCCACTTTATAAATTGATAATTATTACAATCATTCAACACAAAATATTCTAGCATACACCTAGCAAATTGGGCTTGGGCTTTTGATCATTCTTCATGCATAATATCATATATCATACACCATCAATTAATTATCACAATATTTAATTGATCCAATATTATATATCTTGAACCAATCACTAACCACCACGATTATAGACTAAATTAACAAAGTATACAAACACCTTTGTCTACTTTCCAATTAATTTATTTATAACCGAATTTCTTGTAAATCATAATTTACTATAAATAATTAAAGTCCAACTTCAATTATTTATTTTATGAGAAAATTTGCAACTTTTGTGATTTTAAACTTAAGGGCCCAAAAAAAACTCATTTTTCACCTAAAACAATTTGGCCCATTTAAAATTCACAAATATGTTAGCCATCCAATGGCCTAACAACTCAAGTCCCATGACACTTTGATATTTCAAAACACCTTTTGAAAACCCTAGTCGTCATCGCCATCGCCGGAGCACCGTCGCCGGATTTCGGCCAACATGCCAAATTTTTTTTTTATTCTTTTACCCAAAAATCCCTTGCATTGCCTTGATTTTTGTTGCAAATTTTCATCTCAATCGGTTAGAAATTGCCCTCAATATAATATTATGTATATGCTACACAAAAACTAGTACCCTTAGCTCATGATACCACTTGAAAGGAATCGATTTTTAGGTGCCCGGAAGCACAACATAAGTTCAAAAATTAATTTTCAACAAGAAAATTTTGGCCACCTATGTACTAGTGTTGTAGCATATACAAAAAAAACAACTATGACATTCATAGGGTGTAAAGAAATCATACCCTATCAATCACAAGGATTGATGATGGCTCCAACTGTGGGGACTCGGACGAGCGTCATATTTTTATAATCCTCATTGGGACTAATTAATCAATTATAATAAACAGGGTCTAATTTTTTTTTTTTTAAATACAAAGCGGAAACGTAATGTAATTTACTTCAAATTACATACTAAACATAAACATACAAATCTTGTGTTATCTACAAGAATTCAACTAGGTTCAACTATATCTATCGGTGCTGAATCCTAAGTTGCTTTGAAGCCCGGATCTCCACGCTATCTAGTCCAGCCTCGTTTTCTTCTTGACCCTGATCCTATCCCACCTGTTGCCATGCACACATACAAACAAGACAACAGCCGGATAACTCCGGTGAAAATTACATTCTCAGTATAAACCATGTATACATGCAATCATATAATCAATATAAATGTATATAACAAACATTCATAACCTGTATTCAAATCAGAACATAAATTCATATCAAGAATAATTCCTATTCTAAACATGTACCATCATCAGGAACATAAATCGACATGTACCATATTCAGGAACATATAAAAAATATATCAATATAAACTGTCAATTAGACTCGTGACTCCACATTTTAGACTAGACTCAATCCTAGCCTAGGGATCCCGGTTTCCAGATGTGGTATTCCTATATCGACCAACAGTAATAGAAAAGACTTCAGTTCTATCCACGTCGATATAACCAAACATCCAGTGTCCTGACCTAACCGTCATGGACTGTGGTCCTATCACCAATATCCTGTCCTGTGACAGAGTGCAATGGGCCAGTGACGAGTCCTCACTATCCGGCCCTTCTATCACAAGATCAAATGTCTACGACTAAGCATATCCGCCTATGACTCAAGACATACATTGTCTATAAATCCATAGACCAAAAATATCAATCGTATTCAATTGCAAATAACAATGCAATAAAATAAAGTATGTGATTTAGGGAAACTCGAGTCAAACCTCACTCGAGTTGTGCAATCCCAACTCAACATTAATTTATACTTTTATCTTCTCGCTCTGACGAAGACGAAGTCCTGGATTCAACTCTGTCCATTCTCAATCTGGTAATAACAATACCGAACAGACAAATTATCAAAATATAACTCAATTCAGAACATGTTCTGATCAATACTCAAGTCAAAACATAATCTGATCTATCAATTTACGGATGTTTCGACGGTCATAACAATACATTCTTGATAACCCCGTCAATCTCAACATCACAGATATAATACCAGAACTCATAATCAGTATTAGTACAATTTATAATCTCAATCACAATACAAATCTGATATCGAATCCCAGTCAAACCAACTTCAAAAATCATAATAATTACATAAACAGTCTGTTCTTCAATCTGACTTCAAATATACGTATATATATATATATATATATATATATATATATATATATATATATATATATCACATACGCATGGCATGACAAGTTGTAACGTACCGTAATTTTCATACTCAAAATTTGTGGAAAAATTTTAAAAATTTACTTAAACATACAATAACATTCAAGGTTGCCATAAAATATCTCAACCAAGTCCCCCATAAGACATGGTTGTTCAAAATAACCACAATAAAATTGCTCACAAAAGATTTGCTCAAATTGTTTCCCTCAAAACATAAAATCAGAGTAAATTAATTTTTCATAAAAACATAAACATTGCCGTCCTCGGGTTAGCCTCTCGCTCAGTCCATGCCTGCCCCTTGGTCGCCACCTCCTGTCTCCTCATCAACATACTCACCTGCATCGATCAAGTCTAGTGAGTCTAAAGACTCAACACGTATAAACTGGAATAAAGAATACTACGTAATAAATTCGCATGCACTTTAAAATAGGACATACATAACTTGAAACTTGAACTTGAATAATAACTTGGACATACGTACGTACATAACTAGACGTGCCATCAACATAAACTTTCATAAACATACTGCATATTTGGATATACATAACTTCATCATTTTGCGTAGAGGCATGTTTCAAAGCAGGTGACCCATACATAATAAACGCCTGATGAGACAAACCACAGTACTGGGCTGACAGGGACGTATCCACTGCCACATACATGAGATCCCCGTTCATAATTTAACGGGCTGGTTGGTCCCCGTTCATAATTTAACGCTTTTCAACCACGATCTAACCCGTTCATAATTTAACGGGGTGGAGAGGTCCTCGGCCACGTTCACCGACTTCCAAACCCATTCAATTTGGTCACAATACATTTAGCATACCTCAAAACTTAAAATATTTTCTTGCACGTCAAACATACTTACTTGGCGTTGAGGGATTTGTTTGACGTCGATAGGGTCATTGCTGCAACATACTAACATGGATTCAAAGGCTTAACTTGTAAAGCTTAGACGTAAATATCATACTTACTCTCAAGCTCAATCATTTCTTAGGACATTCCATAATTTCCCATGACACGACCTTGATAACCCTTGCACTAAACCATGACATCGAACTTCATAGCATGCTAAAATCTTTTCCCCAAATTATGCAAGACACGGACCCCGTGCCTACCTCCGTGTAGGGGTTCGTGTAGACTCGGGTGAGAAGATTCGAAAGGAAAGGTGGACACGGACCCCGTGTAAGGGTCCGTCTAGACTCTGTAAAAAGACACTACGGAAGAACAAAGGCACGGACCCCGTGTCAAGGTCCGTCCCCGGCTCCGTGTACCTGCGGGACGTGCCCACACGTGAAAATTCTGAACCTGATATGCTTAACACCTAACTCAATCGTACGGACTACGAACAGACACCACGAGACTCTTCTTAGAACGCTAAGGCATTACGTCAAACCCAAGTGAACATTAAAAATAACCCCAAGAGTAACAATCCACAACCGACAACACGATTCGGATTTCGACACCAACTTTCTTCCTACGACGCTTAATTCAACTTGGTGCCTAATGACGCGAACCCACACGTTAATAACCATCCCAACATCATAAAAAAAGTACCTATACGTAGCAGCGATCACCCGTTGATTTCCAACGAAGCCTCCAACACAAAAACTTCAAGAACACAATTTTCGTAAAAGTCGCAGTTTGAGCAGTTCCACAAAAATCACCATAACTTACTCAATTATCGTCCAAAAATCTCGAATTTTATATCAAATCGAAAGCATCGAAAAGTTCTACAATTTTCTAGTTGAAAGTTTTCTCAAAATCCCGACGGAAATATCGCAGTTTTTAACAGAACAGTAAGTTACAATATTTCAGATCTAAAAAGTATTTCAAAACGCATTCAAACCATTTTCTCTCAAACGACGAATGTCACATATGAATTTTTACGCATAAAAATGACATAACACATAATATGACAAGATCGATGCAGAAAATACAGAATATACATGCCTTTAGATAATAAACGTTACCGAACGACGTCACTGAAGCGGAGATAGAAGCGAGGTTGATCTGGGACGATAGTGCAACGATTTTCTTGCAATAAAATCCACCAAAAGCTTGATGGAAAATAAGGGGGGGGGGGGGCTGCTTGAGGGAGTAAGAACCCTAGGTTTTCTCTCTCAAAAATAAATAAAATCTGAATGTGAAGTGAGTGTGTATGTTTAGTCGTGTACAGGTGTGTGTAAAAGTATGTGTGTGCGTGTGCTTTAATAATTAGGGAGTAAATTATGCTTAATTAAATAATTAACAACTAACTAAAATACTAACACTCTTTAAATTTAAATAAAATCACTCAATTAAAATAACGCACACCAAAAATGCTAATTTTAAAAGTTTTAACCTCTTAAATCACTAAACACATAAATAAAGTTTTAAACTGCTAAACTTAATAAATTATTTAAAATGCCCCTTCCTAACTTATAAAATAAAAATACCACATTTTAATTTTCCAAGAATCGTCCCCGGTCTTCTCCTCGATCCCACCTCGAATGAACGCCTGAAACATGAAACTCGAAAAAACATTTTAACGTGCATCACTTAAACATACATAATTTAAAACAATGCATTCAAATAAATCATGCATGGCTTAAAACTCATTTTAAAATTTATTAAATGATTTACTAATTAAATAAATGCATGGGTTACACGTGTACTGAATTTGGGCACTACAGTTCCTCCCCCACTTATAAAAATTTCGTCCTCGAAATTAAATCTTGCCGAATAACTCCGGGTAGCGAAGTCTCATATCTGCTTCGGCTTCCCAAGTGGCTTCCTCCACTGATTGATTTAGCCACCGGACTTTGACCAACTTGGTTACTTTGTTCCGAAGTCTCCGCTCCTATCTATCTAGGATTTGGACGGGTCTTTCCTCAGAAGACAGGTCTGGAGCCAACTGCAACGGCTCGTAGTTCAGAACATGCGAAGGGTTATCTAGATATTTCCTCATCATTGAGACATGGAACACGTTGTGTACCCCGGCCAGATTCGACGGAAGGGCTACACGATAAGCTAGTATCCCAACTCTGTCAAGAATCTCGAAGGGTCCAATAAACCTCGGACTGAGCTTGCCTCTCTTCCCAAATCTCATAACACCCTTCATGGGTGCTATCTTCACAAAAACGTGATCACCAACGGCAAACTCGAGATCTCTCCTTCTCTTATTAGCATAACTCTTTTGGCGGCTTTGGGCAGTCTTCATTCTGTCACGAATCTTGACCACCACGTCTGCAGTCTGCTGAACTATTTCTGGACCAAGTTCTGCTCTCTTCCCAAATTCATCCCAATGAACTGGTGACCTGCACTTCCTTCCATACAACGCCTCATAGGGAGCCATACCAATGGATGTTTGGAAGCTGTTGTTGTATGTGAACTCCACTAGAGGTAGTCTAGACTCCCAAGTTTCTTGAAAATCAATCATGCAGGCTCTCAGCAAATCCTCTAAAATCTGAATCACTCGCTCAGACTGACATCTGTCTGCGGGTGAAAAGCTGTACTGAAAAGCAACTTCGTTCCCATGGCTGCGTGTAAGCTCTTCCAGAAGGACGACATAAACCTCGGGTCCCTGTCGGACACAATCGAAACTGGGAACCTATGCAAAGGGACTATCTCCCGGATACAAAGCTCCGCATACTGTGTCAAGGAGAAGGTCGTCTTCACTGGTAGAAAATGCGCTGACTTGGTGAGTCGGTCCACTATAACCCAAATGGCATTAAAACCCCTGACTGATCTAGGCAGTCCAATGACGAAGTCCATCGTGATGTTCTCCCATTTCCACTCTGGGATGGGGAGTGGCTTAACCAATCCCGCTGGCATCTGATGTTCTGCTTTCACTTGCTGACAAGTGAGGCATTCAGACACAAACCTGCGGATGTCTCTCTTCATCCCTGGCCACCAATAAAGAATCTGTAGGTCCTTATACATCTTGGTACCTCCTGGGTGGATAGAATACGGAGATGCGTGTGCCTCTGTCAAAATATCCTGTCTGATCGAACCACCACTAGGCACCCACATTCTACCTCTGTATCTCACAATGCCGTCTGAAACTGTGTACAAAGCACTGCCCTTAGCTTCATCTTTCAGTCTCCATTTCTGTAACTGCTCATCTGAAGACTGCCCTGCTCGGATATGGCCTAGCAAATCAGATTTGACTGTTAGATTAGACAGCCTAGGGGCTCTGCCTTCACGATAAATCTCTAGACCAAACTTCTGAATCTCAGATTGAAGAGGTCTATGTGCTGATAACTGAGCTATGACGGCAACTTTTCTGCTCAACGCGTCTGCGACAACATTAGCCTTTCCCGGATGGTAGCTAATTTCACAGTCGTAATCTTTCACAAGTTCCAACCACCGTCTCTGTCTCATGTTCAACTCTTTCTGCGTTAAGAAATATTTGAGACTCTTATGATCGGTGAAAATCTGGCATTTCTCGCCGTATAGGTAGTGTCTCCAAATTTTTAGTGCGAAGACAACGACGGCTAACTTAAGATCGTGCGTCGGGTAGTTCTTCTCGTGCACTTTCAACTGCCTGGAAGCATAAGCTATGACCCAACCTTGCTGCATCAATACTGCACCTAACCCGAGCTTAGATGCATCGGTGTATAGCACAAAATCACCTTGTCCCGTCGGCATGGCTAGCACTGGCGCCGAAATGAGAGCTTGCTTCAACGTATCGAAGCTCTTCTGACAGTCATCACTCCACACAAATTTGGCATTTTTCTTGGTTAGTGAAGTGAGTGGCACTGCTATGGATGAAAATCCCTTAATAAACTTACGGTAGTAACCAGCTAAACCCAAAAAGTTGCGGATTTCTGATGCATTCTTCGGCTCAACCCATTCCTTGACAGCTGCTACTTTCGCTGGATCCACCTCGATTCCACTGCTAGATACTATATGCCCCAAAAATGCGACTTTCTGCAACCAAAACTCGCACTTACTAAACTTCGCAAATAACTTGCGACTCTGCAAAATCTGCAAAACTGTCCTCAAGTGCTGGTTGTGCTCCTTATGGCTCTTCGAGTATAGAAGGATGTCGTCAATGAATACTATGACAAATTGATCGAGGAATGGCTGAAATACTCGGTTCATGAGATCCATGAAAATTGCTGGAGCATTCGTCAATCCAAACGGCATCACTAAGAACTCGTAATGCCCATATCTGGTCTTGAAAGCTGTCTTGTGGACATATGTATCCTGCACTTTCAGCTGATGGTACCCTGATCGAAGATCTATCTTAGAGAACACGGTAGCTCCCTGCAACTGATCGAACCAGTCTTCGATTCTAGGCAACGGGTACTTATTCTTTATCGTTACCTTGTTCAAATCACGGTAATCGATGCACAGCCTCATGCTTCCGTCTTTCTTTTTCACAAAGAGCACTGGTGCACCCCACGGTGAGAAACTCGGGCGGATAAACTCCTTGTCTAAGAGCTCCTGAATCTGGTGCTTGAGTTCTAACATTTAAGCTGGAGCTAATCGGTACGGTGCCTTAGAGATTGGCACTGTGCCTGGTATGAGATCAATAGCAAACTCCACCTCTCTCTCTCTCTGGTGGAAGACCTGAAACATTGTCTGGGAAGACGTCTGGAAATTCACTGACTACTGGCACTTCAGATAAAGATGGAGTGGGCACATCAGGCGATGAAATAATACTGGCCAAGAAGGCCTGACACCCCTTGGAAATCAGCCTCCTCGCCTGCATGCACGAAACCATGCGGGGGAAGCTCCTCCATCTCGCTGGCTCAAAAAGAAACTGATTCATGCCCAACGGTCTAACCAATACTGACCTCTTCTGAAAATCAATCAGAACTCTGTTCTTTGTCAGCCAGTCCATTCCCAAAATAATGCCGAACTCTGGCATCGGCAAGACGATCAAATCAGCATACACCAGGTGGCCGTGCAATTCTAGATCAATATCTCTAACCACACTAGTAGCTGACAGCTCTTCCCCTGATAGGACGGTTACTGAATAATTCACGTCGAGTTCAATGGTCTTGATATCCAAGTGATTGGCGAATGTTTCCGAGATAAAAGAATGGGTGGCTCCTGAATCTATCAGGGCCTGAGTAGCTATTCTCTTTATGAAAATATTTCCTGAGAGACGTTAGCACAACAAACTAACTTATACCCCAAAATTACTAACATAAACCTTAAGCATAGAAGAACCCAATATCTCGAGTTATTCAAAAATACTACTAGCACACTAATAATCCCAAATAAAAATCCACATGCAAGGCAAAATAATATTGAACTTTGGTAGGAAAGTTTACCGGTCAGCAAAGTCGTGTCTGGATTCGCCTCATGTGCATGCATGGCGAATAATCTCCCTTGGGTGGACTGCTTCCAGTGTGGGCACTCTTTCAACATGTGGTCCGTAGCTCCACATTTAAAACATTTCCCGGATCCCCATAGGCACTGTCCGGGATGCTGGCGATTGCACTTCTGGCACACTGGAAAGTTACCGGGCTTCTGAGGCGCCCCTTGCTGCTGGATAGGACCCTTGCCTTTCGGCGGTCCCTGATAGGGTTTCTTCCCTGGCGGCCCCTGAAACGGCCTCTTAAACTGGGACTTCTGATGCTGCTGCTACGGATGTTGTGGTGGTGCCTGATAGGGCCTCTTTCCCTGCCTATCAGCCTCTATATCCCTCAGATCTTGCTCTGCTGCCAATGATCTTGACACAGCAACTGCGTAAGTTGTAGGACCAGCAACTCAAACGTCAGGGCGCAAGATCGGCCGCAACCCATCCATAAAGTTCATCAGCTTACTCTGGGCATCATTAGCTATGTTGGGCACAAAGTAACAACCCCTCTCAAACTTCCTGACGAAGTCTGCTACGCTGCTGTCTCCCTATCGTAGCGACATGAACTCTCTGATAAGACGTGATCGTACTTCTTCAGTGAAGTACTTGGCGAAGAACGCTTCCTTGAATCCAGTCCAAGACAAAGTCGGCAGATTAATTGCCACCGACGCACTTTCCCACCAACGTCTGGCATCTCCTGGTAAAAGGAATATGGCACAACGGACTCGGTCTGCATCTTGTAGCTCCATGAAGTCAAAGATCACTTCGATGGATTTAATCCATCCCTCTGCCACCATCGGGTCAGTAGATCCCGAAATCTCCTTAGGGTTCATCCTATGAAACCTCTCATACACTGCCTCTGGTCTAGGCCTTGCCCCTGAATTCACTGCAGCCTGGCTCCCGGCAAACTGCGCGAAGAACTGCGTCATACCAGCAAGCATCTGAGCCTGCATGTCCGGAGGTGGGGGTGGAGGTGGAGGATTAGCCCTCTCCTCACCTTGATGCTCCCTGTCCTCAATCCTAGCTTCCCGGTCAACTACACGTCTAGGAGGCATTTTGTTCCAATAAATTACCCAACACGTAAACCCACTATGCATGATTATAATATAAATGACATACGATGCACGAAATTTGAACTTAAACATGAAATGCTGAAATCATGGCATAAATCATATTACATAGCATAAAGTTTGGAACTTTAAAGACTTACAGACTTGAGGTGTGACTTTGTGAGCTTCTTGCGGCTGGCGGTAGGCGTAACCCTTTACAAGAACACCGCTCTGATACCAACAGTAACGTACCGTAATTTTCATACTCAAAATTTGCGGAAAAATTTTAAAAATTTTCTTAAATATACAATAACATTCAAGGTTGCCATAAAATATCTCAACCAAGTTCCCCATAAGACATGGTTGTTCAAAATAACCACAATAAAATTGCTCACAAAAGATTTGCTCAAATTGTTTCCCTCAAAACATAAAATCAGAGTAAATTAATTTTTTCATAAAAACATAAACATTGCGGTCCTCGAGTTAGCCTCTCGCTCAGTCCAAACCTGCCCCTTGGTCGCCACCTCCTGTCTCCTCATCAACATACTCACCTACATCGATCAAGTCTAGTGAGTCTAAAGACTCAACACGTATAAACTGGAATAACGAATACTACGTAATAAAATCGCATGCACTTTAAAATAGGACATACATAACTTGAAACTTGAACTTGCATAATAACTTGGACATACGTACGTACTTAACTAGACGTGCCATCAATATAAACTTTCATAAACATACTGCATACTTGGACATACATAACTTCATCATTTTGCGTAGAGGCATGTTTCAAAGCAGGTGACCCATACATAATAAACGCCTGATCAGACAAACCACAGTACTGGGCTGATAGGGACGTATCCACTGCCACATACATGAGATCCACGTTATAATTTAACGGGCTGGTTGGTCCCCGTTCATAATTTAACGCTTTCCAACCACGATTGTGGGGACCCAGACGCTAATCATCTTCTTAATCATCGTTGGGATTTAATTATCAGTTCTGATAAACAGGGTCTAAAAATTTGTCTTTTTTTAAAATACAAGTGCGGAAGGTAATGGCATCTAAATAATATACATATCTGTATAAAACTACAATTCAGTAGAAAAGTACAATACTGTACAACCTAAGTCTAAGGTTCAATTACTAAATTCAAGTAATAAACCAAGTCTGCTACAAGTCCGGAATCACCACGCTAACTCGTCTTCTCTCATCGTCATCTCGACCCTGATCCAGCCCCACCTGTTGTCATGCACACATACAAAACAAGACAACAGCCGGATAACTCCGGTGAGAATAAATCCCAGTATAAAACATGGTAAACATGCATATACACATAATAATTCATGAAACATGCTGTCATGAAGAAATTAAAACAATAGTAATAGATTTCATGATCTATGAAATCTAATCTAACTAAACATGCATCTCAAATCAGATAAACATGCACATACACAGTCTAAATCATAAAACATGCTATCATAACTGAAGGCAATAACAATGGGTTCCATAATCTATGAATCCCATTCATATAAGCATGCAGTTCTAGTCAAATCATGTCTAGACTCGACTCAACTATAACTCTAGGGATCCCGTGATGAATAAGACGTCACTGCCTGTTACCTACTCAACCGATCGTGGTAACCGTACGTCTTATTCCTAGACTTCGGTCCGAGCTATATCAACGGCTGGCAATAGGAGTAATACCTGCTCCTAAGTTGAGATACACCGAACGTCTAGAAGTCTGACAATGACTGTCAAGACTTTCCTATCCTAAATGCAATGAATAACAATCTGTAAACAAAGCATAATCATATTCATAACTGAATATCACTTACATGCTTGAATACAATTCTATAATCAAAGCATAATCAGGTAACAATATAAACAATAATCTAGTATGTGATTTTATTGGGAAACTCAAATTAATCTTATTTCAGTTATGCTTCCCGAATATCACATGAATTATACCTTTGTCGTCCCGGTCTGACGAAGACGATGACCTGTATCCAACTCTGTCCATCTCGAATCTGAAATGACAATATCGAATACTCTGTATCAATGAATAACTCAATACATAATCTGTTCTGACCAATACTCAAATCAGTATACAATCTGATCAATATCTGAACAAGATACAATCTAATTCATGTCATCGACATTACAATACAATCTGAATAATTACAGAGTCTGATCAATCTCAATCAATACTGAATCTGATCAATATCAATCAACTGATGTTTCGACGGTATAATAATACAAGTCTGAATAACCCCGTCAATCTGAACATCACAAATATAATACTGAACTCATAATCTGTGCCCACATAATTCAAACTCTGAATATTAACACAATTCTGATATAAAATCTCAGTCAATATCTTTCAAAAATCATAACAATTACAGGAACAATCTGTTCTTTAATCTGACTTCAATTCTATAATGTCTACGGTAGCAGAAACATCATATCTGAATCACATTCAATTCTAGCAACATCATATTTTCAAAACATCTCAAAACGTAACAAAACTTACGTCCAAATGAAGCCTGCGTTGATAGAAACACAGTACTGAAGTCGGATTTGAAAACAGACAGACGGATTTTCGCAAATTCCAAAATAAATATCGAAGAACCCTTAAAGCTTTTCCCTTGAAGCTCTCGTCTTTTCCCTCTGAAGGAATAGGCTGATATATATATATTTACATATATACATACACGTTTCATAACCCAAGGGCAAGTGGCATTGTGCATGTTCCGCACGTTTCTCGCTAGGGCGGTCAAAACCTACCGCTAGGGCGAGTCAGTTTCGGTCGAGATCCTCGGCTGAATATCTCCTGTCGCTCGGGCGGTCAAATGTTGCTCGCTAGGGCGAAGAACTCTCGGCCCTCACAAATTATACATGCGCGCTCGGGCGGTGCTTTTCTGCCGCTCGGGCGCGAGATGTTCGGCCTAACATCTTGAGATGTTCGGTTCAACATCTTGGCTTAACATAAACCAACGCCCGGCTTCGTCATTTGAATTCCTATGACTTCCATTACGTCAATTAATCAACGTCTGATTAAAATGATTAAATCTCGGGCATTACATTTCTCCCCCTCTTAGATCTGAGTTCGTCCTCGAACTCACAAACAATCAATTCAGATATATTAGAAGAAATGTGTACAGAGTTTAAAATAAAACTCAAATATCTGATTCCAGTCTGGAATAAGAATTCACGAAGTATAATGTCATAATACCCCTCAAACTAGTTCTGACAAAATCAATCTCATCATACTGGCTATACAACATCCGTATAAACCAATCTATAGCTTATCACCTATCAGTATCATCAGCTGTTAACAAATCTGTTTACCTCAAACAAAGACATAAACAATCTTTAGCTTCAACTACCAATCGTCATCATCCGACGTTGGTTTCTTAAATCTGTCTATTCTGAACTATCTGCATTTTCCTTCGAATTGTCTTCAAAAGAAATCTGTAGTACTCATCGTATACTGTCTTGTCTATACTATCTCATTACTCTTCTGATAAGCTGATAGCTATTGTCACACAGTAATACTGAATTATATCAATTAGTGCTAACATCCAGCACTAAAGCTGTACAAAAATCTTCCAATCTCTGGATAACACATTCTGACTGCCTGTCAATCTATGAAACAATCTAAGAGAGAATTCATGATATACTCTATCACGAATACAATTTCAAGCAAAATCACAATCTGATATAATCTACTTAAATTTTATGTTCCATCTGAACCTTTCTTTGACATCGATCTATGTCATCTAGTTCTGTTTGTACGTAATCTGGTACAAACTGATAGATATAGATTGAACAATCTGTCAATCTTAATCATAACATATCACAATCTGTAGAAAATGGCAGTAATGTCATTACGAGAGCCATAGAAATGCACTCCCATTCCTATTCAGAAATATACAATTCTGTAATAAATCTTCTGATTCCTATCTTTCTGCCTATTCTGTTAGTAATTATGACATATCAGTACAATTTCTGCCAACATTTCCGTACCTATTCTGTTATAACTGATTTAATCTGTCTATAGCAACACTGTCTGTTATCCGCACGAAAACTGAATCAATCACTGTGCATGTCTGACACTACTTGTGATAGCTGATTCAAACTATTCGGTACCAACCAATCAGTTAATAACATAAATTAAGGGAGAAATACCTACCTGGTATTCGGCTCTGACTATAGATATCAATTCTGTTACAAAATTCTGAAACATTCTGATACCACAATAGAATTAATCTGATACAACCACCAAATCACATATCTGTTACTGTAGGCGTTACTCTGTTCTGATTATCTTGTCAAAATACAAGTCTGAATAGTCTGATCACATTTCTGAACTGTTTACACGAATCTGTATCAAACACTGACCCAAACAGCAGTAATATCAAATCAGATTCGAAATAAAAAAAAAACAACCTATACAATCTAGTGAGTTTAAGAAAACTCATAAAACAGCAAGTTCTGGCAATACTGATAATTCTGACTACTGATCAATCTTCACAGCGCCCAGATCAACTGTCATACCTCATCTGTGTCGTTTACAGTCGCTGATTTCTGTAGTATCCCGATGCCTAATTTGAGTTAATTATTGGATTAATTATATTTCAGTGAGATCGGAAGGACCGAATAGGGTTCGGATCGTCCGATCAGGGTTCGGATCGTCCGATCAGGGTTCGGATCGTCCGAAGACAGGTGGCTGGACACGTGGAAGACATGCAGAGTTCGGATCGTCCGATCAGGGTTCGGATCGTCCGAGACAGGTGGCTGGACACGTGGAAGACATGCAGGGTTCGGATCGTCCGATTTGGGTTCGGATCGTCCGAAGTGTACCGGATCGGATCTTCCGAAGTGGATCGGATCTTCCGATCGTTGTCTATAAATAGAGGCGCGAGGCTTCACTTTTTACTCGCCAATTCCGAGTGTTCCAGAGCGTTTTAGTCGTTTCTGATGGGTTTCTAGTCTTTTCCCGAGGTTTAGGCACTAGCAGGGAGCTACTGGTTTTGTAGCGGAGCTGTGCTCTAGTTGGGAGCTAGCGGCATCAGTGGGCTGACTACGGACGCAGGCTTGATTCTAGGGCTGATTTCTAGGATCTACTGGTTTGAGGTACGAAAGTACTATCCGAGATAGCAGGATTGAGTATGCTTTACTATGTGTTGCATGTTTATATGTTGCATTATTATCTGTCATATGATGCATGGTTTATTATGCGGCATTTGCATAATCATGTTGAGCCTGACTATTTTTGAGATAGCCTGTTGAGAGGGTGCTCAGCCCTCGTTTATTGTGGATGGTTGGACCCCGTTGGCCGACGGTGGTCAGGTCACCGGTATATCCACAAGGTTTATTTTGGTATGGGAGCCACCTCCTGGTGCGACGGCGCAGAGTGCTACATACCTTGACGTCATTTACCTGAGCAGTCTTTCGTTATACCCAGATCCTGGTATCCAGTACATTTTGCATACATGCATGTCATAGTCTTGTATACTCATGCTTTCGGTGCTGAGCGTTTTATGCTCACGTCCTCGGTTTATCTCTGTTTTGGACACCCTATTCGATGGGGCAGGTCTCAGGTTGGATGGTCCAGGAGGGAGTGGTCAGGGAGCTGGCAGAGGTTGACCTGTAGTTGTTGGTATTTGTTCTTGGTATTTAGTTTGATCTGGTTGTTTAAGTATTTTGTACTTACAGATTCGATTGGGTTGTATTACTGTTTTTCCGCTGTTTACCTGATTCAGTTTTAAATGTTAATTTTGCATGCTTAAGTTCTGATTAGTAGGTGATTCTGGAACGGGTCACTACATTTATGGTATCAGAGCATGCATTAAGATTTTGGGATTTGGAACTGTTCTTTTGGGTTTAATCTCTGGTAACTTTTGTAGTTAGAGATGTCTGGTTTTGACGACGATGCTAGTAGTCATGGCAGCATTGGACGCTAGGGAGACCGCGACGATCGGGAGCGTCGTCGAGAGCATCGAGAACGTCGTCAACACCGTCGTGATGAGCCTTGGAGTCTTAGTATGCATCGGTTCTTGCAGATGGGGCCGAAACCTCTTTCGGGCGGTGAGACTCCGGATGTTGCAGAGAACTGGCTTGAGAGGATGGAGAGCTGTTTCAAGGCTTTTCAGTGCTCGGCGGAGCAGCAGATTGATACCCTTGATTTCTTGCTGGAGGGTGGTGCGCGTAAGTGGTGGAGGTCACTACATTTTTGGGAAGAAGGGCCCGTGTCAGCCTTGCGGGAAGGATCATCCGAAGGAGCGTTGTCGCAAGGTTGCGGGTGCTTGTTACAAGTGCGGTGAGATGGGCCACATGAAGAGAGATTGTCCACAGACGGGCGGAGGATCAGGATATGGTTCTCAGGCTTCAGTTCATCAAAGGCCACAGCAGGGACAGTCTACTCAGGGTTCTAACCTCCGACCGCGTACTCAAGGGCAGGTCTTTGCTCTTAACCAGGATCAGGCTGCTGAGGAGAACGAGAGAGTTATCGCAGGTGCTTTTTTTATTATGTGGATTACCTGCTTACGTTCTCATTGATACTGGTGCATCACATTCATTATTATCTGCGAGATTTGCTAAGCGTCATGCGTTACCCTTCACTTCTTTGGACGTTGTGGTATCTGTTTCCACACCGATGGGTCATTCGGTGCTAGCTAAACGTCTAGTTTTGGGTTGTCCTCTAGAGTTTGAGGGTAATGTTTTAACTGCTAATTTGATGATTTTTGCGATGGAAGATTTTGATTGCATTCTGGGAATAGATGTGCTGACTGTGTTTAGAGCTACTGTGGACTGTTATCAGAAGTTTGTGCAGTTTCGTCCAGTTGAGGGCGACAGTTGGTTTTTCTATGGAGAGGGAGCGCGACCCCCGATGCCCGTGGTTTCTGCTCTGAAAGCCTGTCGTGCTTTAGAGTCGGGCGGGGAAGGCTACCTTATCTATGCTATTGATTCGTCCGCAGATAGTGTCGGTATCAGTGACATTCCAGTGGTTTGCGATTTTCCGGATGTTTTTCCCGAGGAGACTCCTGGTTTTCCTCCCGTTCGGGAAGTGGATTTCGGCATTGATTTAGTGCCAGGCACGGCACCAATCTCTAGAGCTCCTTATCGATTAGCTCCATCGGAGATGCAAGAATTGAAACAGCAGTTGCAGGATCTTCTTGACTAGGGGTATATTCGACCCAGTGTGTCCCCGTGGGGAGCACCAGTTCTTTTTGTCAAAAAGAAGGATGGTTCTATGCGGCTCTGCATAGATTATCGGCAGTTGAATCGTGGTACGATAAAGAATAAGTATCCGTTGCCACGGATTGATGATTTATTTGATCAACTGCAAGGTACCTCTGTGTATTCCAAGATTGATTTAAGGTCTGGTTATCATCAGCTTCGAGTTCATCAGGGAGATATATCGAAGACTGCATTCAGGACCCGGTATGGGCATTATGAGTTTCTGGTTATGCCTTTTGGGGTGACGAATGCACCAGCAGTTTTTATGGATCTGATGAATCGGGTATTTCGGGATTTCTTGGATAAGTTTGTTGTGGTGTTTATAGATGATATCTTAATCTATTCGCATGATCAGCAAGAACACGCACAACACTTAAGGATTATTTTACAGACACTTCGCGAGAATCAGCTTTATGCGAAGTTGAGTAAATGTGAGTTTTGGATTGACAGGGTTGTATTCCTTGGTCATGTCATTTCTAGCAAGGGAGTTTCAGTTGACCCGAGCAAGGTGGAAGCGGTATTGAACTGGTCGCGTCCGACGACAGTAGCCGAGATCCGCAGTTTTCTGGGATTGGCTGGGTATTATCGCCGTTTCATTGTCAACTTCTCTCAGATTGCTAAGCCACTCACTCAGCTCACTCGGAAAGATGTTTCATTTGAGTGGACATCAGAGTGCGAAGAGAGTTTCTTGGAACTTCGCAGACGTTTGACATCTGCGCCTGTTTTGGCTTTACCGTCTGGATCTGGTGGTTTCAGTGTTTACACCGATGCCTCTTTACAGGGACTAGGGTGTGTTCTGATGCAGAATGAGCATGTGATTGCTTATGCGTCGAGACAGTTGAAGCCTCATGAGGAAAACTATCCTGTTCATGATCTGGAATTAGCAGCGATCGTTTTTGCTTTGAAAATCTGGCGCCATTATCTGTATGGTGAGCGATTTGAGATTTTCACTGATCATAAGAGTTTGAAGTATCTGTTCACTCAGGCTGAGTTGAACATGCGTCAGCGTCGTTGGATGGATCTACTCAAGGATTATGATTGTGAGATCAAGTATCATCCAGGATCTGCGAATCTCACGGCCGATGCTCTTAGTCGCAAGGTGAGATTGTCTGCTCTTCAGACTTGTGCTGTATCTGGGATTATTCAGGATTTCTGTTCGATGGGATTCAATTGTAAGCATCGGAAGGGAACAGAGAGTATCCGTGTAGCTACTATTTTGTCTGAGCCAGTTTTGTATTCTCGGATTAGAGATGCTCAGATGTCTGATTCTAAGGTTCAGAAATTAGCTCGGTTGGCTGATGGAGATAATACTTCTGGATTCCACTATCAGTCCGAGGGTCTTTTGTGCTTATCTGGTCGTGTTGTTGTACCGGAAGATGACACTTTGAGGGAGGAGATTTTGTCCCAAGCTCATCGTAGCAAGTTGAGTGTTCATCCGAGGAGCAACAAGATGTATAAGGATTTGAGGACTCGATTTTGGTGGAAAGGTATGAAACGTAATGTTTATCAGTATGTCTCCAAGTGCCTAGTCTGTCAGCAGGTGAAGGCTGAGTATCGACGACTTGGAGGTTTTTTGCAGAATCTTCCTATTCCGGAGTGGAAGTGGGAGCATATCACGATAGACTTCGTGACTCACTTGCCTATGTCTGTGGGGAATAGAGATGCTATCTGGGTGGTAGTGGATCGGCTTACTAAGTCTGCCCATTTTCTTCCGTATAACAGAGATTTCACTTTCGATCGGATGGCACGGTTGTACATTCAGGAGATTGTACGGTTTCATGGTGTGCCCGTGAGTATCGTTAGTGACAGAGATCCTCGATTTACATCTAGATTTTGGGGCAGCTTTCAGCAAGCTTAGGGCACTACCTTGAGTTTTAGTACTGCATATCCTCAGAGACTGACGGTCAGTCAGAGAGGACTATTCGTACTCTTGAGGATATGTTGAGATCTTGTGTGATGGATTTCGGGCCAGCTTGGCAGGATCATCTGCCACTGATAGAGTTTGCATACAACAACAGTTTTCATAGGAGTATTGGTATGTCTCCATTTGAAGCATTGTATGGTCGACGTTGTCGTACTCCTCTGTTCTGGGAGGAAGTCGGAGAACGACAGGTCTAGGGTCCAGAATTGATTCAGCAGGCCATGGACAAAGTTCTTGTGATCAAACAGCGGATTAAGACTGCTCGGAATCGGCAAGCGAGTTATGCGAACACCAAGCGCAGACCTCTTCATTTTGATGCAGGCGAGAAAGTGTTTCTCAAGGTATCACCTTTTCGGAGGATTCTGAGATTTGGACTCAAGGGTAAGCTATCTCCGAGATTCATTGGTCCTTTTGAGATCTTAGAATGTGTGGGAGATTTGGCCTACAGATTAGCTTTGCCACCGTATCTGTCTAGTGTTCACAATGTGTTTCATGTGTCCTTGTTGAGACGATACGTAGCGGATGAGTCTCATGTTTTGCATCCGACAGAAGTTCAGCTGAATCCGGATTTGTCTTTTTTGGAAAGACCGGTTTCGATCTTAGACCGGAAGGATAAGGTACTGCGGAATAAGACTATTCCTCTTGTCTTAGTGCAGTGGCAGCGCCGAGGTACTGAAGAAGCTACTTGGGAACTAGAGAGTCGCATGCGGTCAGAGCATCCAGAGTTGTTCTAGTTGTAGTATTTTCAGTTATGATTGTAATTTCGGTTGTACTTTCAGTTGTAATTCATTCTTAAGTTGAATGTATTATTGTTCAGAATTGTCATTCTTCAGACTCGATTTCGCGGACGAAATCCTTTTTAGAGGGGGAGAATGTAGTATCCCGATGCCTAATTTGAGTTAATTATTGGATTAATTATATTTCAGTGAGATCGGAAGGACCGAACAGGGTTCGGATCGTCCGATCAGGGTTCGGATCGTCCGAAGACAGGTGGCTGGACACGTGGAAGACATGCAGAGTTCGGATCGTCCGATCAGGGTTCGGATCGTCCGAGACAGGTGGCTGGACACGTGGAAGACATGCAGGGTTCGGATCGTCCGATTTGGGTTCGGATCATCCGAAGTGTACCGGATCGGATCTTCCGAAGTGGATCGGATCTTCCGAAGTGGATCGGATCTTCCGATCGTTGTCTATAAATAGAGGCGCGAGGCTTCACTTTTTACTCGCCAATTCCGAGTGTTCCAGAGCGTTTTAGTCGTTTCTGATGGGTTTCTAGTCTTTTCCCGAGGTTTAGGCACTAGCAGGGAGCTACTGGTTTTGTAGCGGAGCTGTGCTCTAGTTGGGAGCTAGCGGCATCAGTGGGCTGACTACAGACGCAGGCTTGATTCTAGGGCTGATTTCTAGGATCTACTGGTTTGAGGTACGAAAGTACTATCCGAGATAGCAGGATTGAGTATGCTTTACTATGTGTTGCATGTTTATATGTTGCATTATTATCTGTCATATGATGCATGGTTTATTATGCGGCATTTGCATAATCATGTTGAGCCTGACTATTTTTGAGATAGCCTGTTGAGAGGGTGCTCAGCCCTCGTTTATTGTGGATGGTTGGACCCCGTTGGCCGACGGTGGTCAGGTCACCGGTATATCCACAGGTTTATTTTGGTATGGGAGCCACCTCCTGGTGCGACGGCGCAGAGTGCTACATACCTTGACGTCATTTACCTGAGCAGTCTTTCGTTATACCCAGATCCTGGTATCCAGTACATTTTGCATACATGCATGTCATAGTCTTGTATACTCATGCTTTCGGTGCTGAGCGTTTTATGCTCACGTCCTCGGTTTATCTCTGTTTTGGACACCCTATTCGATGGGGCAGGTCTCAGGTTGGATGGTCCAGGAGGGAGTGGTCAGGGAGCTGGCAGAGGTTGACCTGTAGTTGTTGGTATTTGTTCTTGGTATTTAGTTTGATCTGGTTGTTTAAGTATTTTGTACTTACAGATTCGATTGGGTTGTATTACTGTTTTTCCGCTGTTTACCTGATTCAGTTTTAAATGTTAATTTTGCATGCTTAAGTTCTGATTAGTAGGTGATTCTGGAACGGGTCACTACAATTTCTGTCTCAACTGTGCACATAACTCAGTATACAAACTGCAGATGTCACATATTCTGAATAAAATCTGTTTCAATTATGATTCATACCTGATTA
Source organism: Primulina eburnea (assembly GCF_022965805.1). NCBI lineage: Eukaryota > Viridiplantae > Streptophyta > Magnoliopsida > Lamiales > Gesneriaceae > Primulina > Primulina eburnea. The sequence goes on along the minus strand of NC_133107.1, from coordinate 26,593,498 downwards.
ATGTCTGTATACAATAATCACTGTTCTTTGAATATTCAATAAAATCTTCAACTATTCCATTTAATCAATCAGATGTTGCTAACATATCAAATATCATAGATATAACAAGCATAAAATCATCAGAATATCTCCGAACATAAGAGTTAGCAATCTGTACCCTTCTATTACTCTTCAATATCATTCTGTACTGAATTCTAATATATAACCATTACCTGGTATCGATTCAATTCTGAAATCTACCTTTCTGATATCAACACATCTGAAATCTTATCTAGGCAAATATCAGTCACCACATATATCATTGGCGAATCTGCCAATGCTAGGCTCGATTTCAGTGGGTCTACTGAATACATAAGGATGCAATCTGCTCCTTTCTGTACTAATCGAGTCCTATACAATACAGTTATTAAAGGAATTCTGAATCTAAAATCCTTATCGGAAAATCTCCGTTTATCAGCCAGATCTGGTCTGAATCTTACCATTTCTCGGACAATCTCTACAATATCTCTGTACTTGTGTAGCATTACACGTCAATAATGAGATCGAAATCATATAACACAAGTACATCATAATCTAGCCCAATCCCGGTTCATTCTACTGTAGTATATAACATGTCACAGAAATCTCTGATATCAACATTTATCCAACAAGCAAGGAATCTATACTACAGTATAAACAGATCCAACAAATACAGCATATCTCCATGCAGCTCCATCACAGATACTTGTAAGGAATGCATTAGTATGTATCACTACATATGCGATATAATCATAAAGAATAGTACCTGTTATGAAATCTGGGTCGGTCCCTCTTTTCAACTCTGTTCCTTAAAATCTTCAGGAACGCTTCTGGGGACAAACTTTCGCAAAGTGTCCCGGCTGTCCACAATTATTGCATCTGCCAAGTACTCCTCGGCATCGCTCTGAGGAATGCCTCCCTCCGCAAGTACTGCAATAGACTCCAGTATAGCTCGGACTAGAACCACTGGAACTCGAGGAACCACTTCCTATCTTCTTGAATGACTTCTTTCGAGCTTTCAGCAAATCTTGCTTTCCACTCGTACTGCCTCGATCAAATCGAAGAGGGGATTGCTGGGTCTGGGATGGCTTCACACACAACCTCCCTAGCTGTCTAACCAGACTTGCTTCAGCTCTCTTTGCTCTACCCAAGATATCAGCAAAATGGTAAGGTCGTTGCAAATTCATCAGTGCAACTACCTCTGAATTCAATCCTCTGATGAACTGATTCACTACAGCTTCATCATTCCCAGCTACATGAGGAGCAAAACACAGTAACGTAGAGAATTTAGCAGCATAGTCGTCAATATTCAGTTGGCTTTGTCTTAAATTCTCGAATTCTGCTCTTTTGTCCTCCCGGTACGAAACGGAGAAAAACCTTTGGTAGAATTCAGCTCTGAAGACTTCCCACGTGATAACAGTACCACGTTGTGTTAATACTCCTTTCATGGTAACCCACCAACTTCTGGCAGTCTCTCGTAACTGGAGAAATACCAATTTAACTTTTTGTTCCTCTGTACAAGCAATTAAATCAAATAGTATTTCTATGTCATCCAACCAGTTCTGACAATCTTCAGATGTCTCTGTACCACTCAAACTCGGCGGCTGAAATAACTGAAGTTCTGCCAACTTTACTTCTATCTGAGTTTCTGATGCATCTATCTGTTCAGACGAAGTACTGCCCTTTTCTGAAATTCTTCGAGGCGGTATATCTGATAATCAAACCAGTTAATACATACTCTATACAATCTGTCTCAGCCCTCCTCTGATCATATACCTCTGATCCAGACTCGGTTCTGATTCAGGCTTAACAATTACATGCTGCAATCAACTCAGATACAAACAACATGTAATAGGGAAAGCAATAAATCATGCTAGCACACATCATGCAATTCAACATTGATATAAGTCTCATGCTAGCAATCACATGCAAGGAAGAAAATTCAATCTACCCCGCTCATTCTCTGATATCTCAGTCTAAAGGATCTATCAGTTCTGACTATCTCAATCTAAAGGATCTATCAGTTCTGACTATCTCAATCTAAAGGATCTATCGCTCTGATACCACCTGTTGTGGGGACCCGGACGCTAATCATCTTCTTAATCATCGTTGGGATTTAATTATCAGTTCTGATAAACAGGGTCTAAAAATTTTTCTTTTTTTAAAATACAAGTGCGGAAGGTAATGGCATCTAAATAATATACATATCTGTATAAAACTACAATTCAGTAGAAAAGTACAATACTGTACAACCTAAGTCTAAGGTTCAATTAATAAATTCAAGTAATAAACCAAGTCTGCTACAAGTCCGGAATCACCACGCTAACTCGTCTTCTCTCATCGTCATCTCGACCCTGATCCAGCCCCACCTGTTGTCATGCACACATACAAAACAAGACAACAGCCGGATAACTCCGGTGAGAATAAATCCCAGTATAAAACATGGTAAACATGCATATACACATAATAATTCATGAAACATGCTGTCATGAAGAAATTAAAACAATAGTAATAGATTTCATGATCTATGAAATCTAATCTAACTAAACATGCATCTCAAATCAGATAAACATGCACATACACAGTCTAAATCATAAAACATGCTATCATAACTGAAGGCAATAACAATGGGTTCCATAATCTATGAATCCCATTCATATAAGCATGCAGTTCTAGTCAAATCATGTCTAGACTCGACTCAACTATAACTCTAGGGATCCCGTGATGAATAAGACGTCACTGCCTGTTACCTACTCAAACGATCATGGTAACCGTACGTCTTATTCCTAGACTTCAGTCCGAGCTGTATCAATGGCTGGCAATAGGAGTAATACCTGCTCCTAAGTTGAGATACACCGAACGTCTAGAAGTCTGACAATGACTGTCAAGACTTTCCTATCCTAAATGCAATGAATAACAATCTGTAAACAAAGCATAATCATATTCATAACTGAATATCACTTACATGCTTGAATACAATTCTATAATCAAAGCATAATCAGGTAACAATATAAACAATAATCTAGTATGTGATTTTATTGGGAAACTCAAATTAATCTTATTTGAGTTATGCTTCCCGAATATCACATGAATTATACCTTTGTCGTCCCGGTCTGACGAAGACGATGACCTGTATCCAACTCTGTCCATCTCGAATCTGAAATGACAATATCGAATACTCTGTATCAATGAATAACTCAATACATAATCTGTTCTGACCAATACTCAAATCAGTATACAATCTGATCAATATCTGAACAAGATACAATCTAATTCATGTCATCGACATTACAATACAATCTGAATAATTACAGAGTCTGATCAATCTCAATCAATACTGAATCTGATCAATATCAATCAACTGATGTTTCGACGGTATAATAATACAAGTCTGAATAACCCCGTCAATCTGAACATCACAAATATAATACTGAACTCATAATCTGTGCCCACATAATTCATACTCTGAATATTAACACAATTCTGATATAAAATCTCAGTCAATATCTTTCAAAAATCATAACAATTACAGGAACAATCTGTTCTTTAATCTGACTTCAATTCTATAATGTCTACGGTAGCAGAAACATCATATCTGAATCACATTCAATTCTAGCAACATCATATTTTCAAAACATCTCAAAACGTAACAAAACTTACGTCCAAATGAAGCCTGCATTGATAGAAACACAGTACTGAAGTCGGATTTGAAAACAGACAGACGGATTTTCGCAAATTCCAAAATAAATATCGAAGAACCCTTAAAGCTTTTCCCTTGAAGCTCTCGTCTTTTCCCTCTGAAGGAATAGGCTGATATATATATATTTACATATATACATACACGTTTCATAACCCAAGGGCAAGTGGCATTGTGCATGTTCCGCACGTTTCTCGCTAGGGCGGTCAAAACCTACCGCTAGGGCGAGTCAGTTTCGGTCGAGATCCTCGGCTGAATATCTCCTGTCGCTCGGGCGGTCAAAAGTTGCTCGCTAGGGCGAAGAACTCTCGGCCCTCACAAATTATACATGCGCGCTCGGGCGGTGCTTTTCTGCCGCTCGGGCGCGAGATGTTCGGCCTAACATCTTGAGATGTTCGGTTCAACATCTTGGCTTAACATAAACCAACGCCCGGCTTCGTCATTTGAGTTCCTATGACTTCCATTACGTCAATTAATCAACGTCTGATTAAAATGATTAAATCTCGGGCATTACATTTCTCCCCTCTTAGATCTGAGTTCGTCCTCGAACTCACAAACAATCAATTCAGATATATTAGAATAAATGTGTACAGAGTTTAAACCAAAACTCAAATATCTGATTCCAGTCTGGAATAAGAATTCACGAAGTATAATGTCATAATACCCCTCAAACTAGTTCTGACAAAATCAATCTCATCATACTGGCTATACAACATCCGTATAAACCAATCTATAGCTTATCACCTATCAGTATCATCAGCTGTTAACAAATCTGTTTACCTCAAACAAAGACATAAACAATCTTTAGCTTCAACTACCAATCGTCATCATCCGACGTTGGTTTCTTAAATCTGTCTATTCTGAACTATCTGCATTTTCCTTCGAACTGTCTTCAAAAGAAATCTGTAGTACTCATCGTATACTGTCTTGTCTATACTATCTCATTACTCTTCTGATAAGCTGATAGCTATTGTCACACAGTAATACTGAATTATATCAATTAGTGCTAACATCCAGCACTAAAGCTGTACAAAAATCTTCCAATCTCTGGATAACACATTCTGACTGCCTGTCAATCTGTGAAACAATCTAAGAGAGAATTCATGATATACTCTATCACGAATACAATTTCAAGCAAAATCACAATCTGATATAATCTACTTAAATTTTATGTTCCATCTGAACCTTTCTTTGACATCGATCTATGTCATCTAGTTCTGTTTGTACGTAATCTGGTACAAACTGATAGATATAGATTGAACAATCTGTCAATCTTAATCATATCATATCACAATCTGTAGAAAATGGCAGTAATGTCATTACGAGAGCCATAGAAATGCACTCCCATTCCTATTCAGAAATATACAATTCTGTAATAAATCTTCTGATTCCTATCTTTCTGCCTATTCTGTTAGTAATTCAGACATATCAGTACAATTTCTGCCAACATTTCCGTACCTATTCTGTTATAACTGATTTAATCTGTCTATAGCAACACTGTCTGTTATCCGCACGAAAACTGAATCAATCACTGTGCATGTCTGACACTACTTGTGATAGCTGATTCAAACTATTCGGTACCAACCAATCAGTTAATAACATAAATTAAGGGAGAAATACCTACCTGGTATTCGGCTCTGACTATAGATATCAATTCTGTTACAAAATTCTGAAACATTCTGATACCACAATAGAATTAATCTGATACAACCACCAAATCACATATCTGTTACTGTAGGCGTTACTCTGTTCTGATTATCTTGTCAAAATACAAGTCTGAATAGTCTGATCACATTTCTGAACTGTTTACACGAATCTGTATCAAACACTGACCCAAACAGCAGTAATATCAAATCAGATTCGAAATAAAAAAAAAAACAACCTATACAATCTAGTGAGTTTAAGAAAACTCATAAAACAGCAAGTTCTGGCAATACTGATAATTCTGACTACTGATCAATCTTCACAGCGCCCAGATCAACTGTCATACCTCATCTGTGTCGTTTACAGTCGCTGATTTCTGTCTCAACTGTGCACATAACTCAGTATACAAACTGCAGATGTCACATATTCTGAATAAAATCTGTTTCAATTATGATTCATACCTGATTAATGTCTGTATACAATAATCACTGTTCTCTGAATATTCAATAAAATCTTCAACTATTCCATTTAATCAATCAGATGTTGCTAACATATCAAATATCATAGATACTAGCCACCGAGGCACACGCGTTGCGTGTGTCATGAATATATTGAGCTAATATATTAAATATTCATGAAATTAAAACATCATGACACCGAAACATTTTGGAAGGCAATGGATTCCAACGTTTAAATAAATCTGCCAAACTCAATCTGTTACTTTACATGATATATGTTTTGATATAAAAAAATAAAATTTATTTAGAAGTCGCAATATCATCTCATGTGAAATAACGATAAATTTCAACGTAAAAGAAGTAAACAATTTGTCAAATGATTTTCCAAAAAATATCTCAATATAGTTGAACTAAAATTTATTGAATATGAAAACATCAAATTTGTCTCTTAAATTCAGCCAATGAATTGAACGAAAACAATTAAAATTGTATTCATCCTTATACAATGTATGTATAAGTTAAACAATCTATGTTATAGCGTATTAATAAAAAAAATATTAATTTTATCGAATCATACCCAAAGTATACAACCTAAATGTACAAAAGAAATAGAGCAATCTATTAAAGCGAGCTATAAAAAATTGCTATTTTTAAAAATATTAAATAATATATTTACCCATTAGACACTGACCAAGTACTTTTTAAAATTGATTCAATAGATATAGAAATTCTAATATACATGCCAAAAATGGTTATCTGGTAGACACGATAAGATAGAGGATGAAAAATTGTTAAACATGGATAGAGATAAAATTATGGTCACTATTCCATAGGGATCAGAATAAATAATGAGGATTTATAACGAAAGAACTCATAATAAAATCTGAAGTTGATCTCTTTCAGCTTCACCAATGAATGGACAAAAAATTCCATGTAAAAATCCAAAAGAATATTTATGTGTTACTGTGTAAGTTAATATGGATTGATAAAGAAAGAAAAAAAATGAAAGAATTAGTACATAAAGGAGAATGTAATAATGAGATTGCTTGACAATATGCAAACCTGATGTGAATAAATAAATCAATTTGTTGAGCTGTAGTGATGACCTAAGGAAAATGATCTCCATTTGTGCACAAACATTGTCTTTGCTCCCAAACCAACAAAATATGGTTTCCAAGCTAATTGTTAATCATTCCACCAATAGAGTTACAGTTTAGAATAGCCTAAAAAATTTGTGAAAAAATTGGAATTAAGAAACCACAATTTTAACTGTAGAAGGATAATATGTCCTTCAGGTGGGCTACAAATGTAAAGAATGTTACTTTATTCAACTCACAAAGTAAATATCACCATGATAATATTTCATACATCCACATCACCTATCACCCCCATATCTTTCTATTTTGTCCAATGGATTGCTGTCATAGAGTCTTCCAGGTATTGCATTGCCTACCGAGAAGTGTATAATGTCAACTTCATTCCCATGGCAAGTCTTGTTTGGCAAGAATCTGGTCCTTCTTCACTGCCGCCCATGTTGCAAAACATATATTTCTCAGTGGACATAAAGTGCAATATATAAAAGTCAACGAAAGATAAGTACACACTTACCCTATGGTTGGACGCGTTTTCACCAGTTTGAAACATTAAATCAACAGATGGGCAACTGTTATCATTTCTAGAAGAAAAATAAAGTAAGTCGATAATTGCGAGCAATCAATTCAAATGATTCATACAACTTCCAATGTAGACAAATAACCAATGTAAGATGTCCGATTCGCTATTGAGAGACAAAAAAAGATACATGGTTATTGTAAAAATAAAAAATACAGCTGTATGTATTCAGAAATCGGAATACAATATACTTACTTTAGACACGAACCAAGTACTTTTTAAAATGGATTCAATAAATATAGAAATTGTAAAAAAATTTATTTGGGAGACATGATAAGATAGAGGATGAGAAATAGATAAACATGGATAGAGATAAAAGCATGGATAGTAAACATGGATAGAGATAAATTGAATTTATTACCATCTCCCAAATTCTAACATTGAAACATATATCATGTATTTAACGATATGTGAAAGATATTTGTACATAATGTATTTTTAAAATATTTACAATAAAGAGAATTGACTTACTTACACTTCATCATTCTCTATTAGGTAGCAACACCTCTTTGAAAACCACGTTTCTTGTGAATACACCATGTCGACGCTCTAAATTCCCGTCTTTTACCAAAACTTTTGTAGAATTTTGTGAGACTCCTCTCGAAAGTGCCACATATAGCTGACCGTGGCTGAACACATGGTTGCGCAAAAATATGCCAATATTTGGGATTGTTTGACCTTGTGCTTTGTTTATTGTCAAAGCAAAACTAAGCCTTATGGGAAACTGTCGACGTGTCAACTCAAATGGTAGTCCAGAATTATCTTCACTTTTCAAGGGCATTCTATGTAGAAAAAATCTGGTACCCTTGTGAGGACCTGTTATGATCTCAGCATCTATAAAATTTTTACAAAGACTGCGACATATTAATCTTGTTCCATTGCATAGAACAAGTTCAGGCGCAACATTTCTCAAGAGCATGACAGGACTTCCTACTTTCAATTTGATTTTATGCGGTGGCAAACCACTTGGACTAAGGGAATTCAAAAATTCTTCTTGAAAAAGGTTGTGATTGTCGTCTTCTACACTATCCCAAGAGGTATACTCTTTTTCATCTCCAGGAAACTTGAGAATGAGCATCTGATTAATATTGTCCACATCAACATTTTTTGGTGTGATGATTGCTCTATCGACCATATAGTTTTCATCGTTAACATGAGTTATCATATTAGGAAAAACAGAATCAATCAACATCTGAATTGATTGTTCACCTTCCCATGGTATGATCATTGAATCTGGTAAATTTATGAAATCACGATTTATAGTATTTTGCACTCCATCACCTACGCACAAGAGAAATTGTGAGAACTCAATATCTTGAGCAGATCTCATATTCTGTTGAAGGTGTATTATCTTTACGCTACTCCAGAACGTTGACCTTGAAATACTTGCAGCAATTTGTTCTGCCTTTGATCCTCGTTTAACAACCGGTAACACTTGTCGAAAATCACCACCAAAAATCATTGTCTTCCCTCCAAATGCCATTTGATTTTCCATAATATCTTGGAAACTCTTACTGACAGATTCAAAAGCATAGCGATTTGCCATTGGAGCCTCGTCCCATACTATAGCTGATGCACGTCTTATTAGATCTGCAAGTTCTGTCTGTTTTTTTATTTTGCAAAGTGTTGATGCTGTTGGTCTAAGTGGAATTTGAAAACGTGAATGTGCAGTTCTTCCACCTGGCAACAATGTCGCAGCTATTCCAGATGTTGCTACCGCAATTACTATTTTACCAATTTTTCTTAAATGTGCCAACATTGAGCGGTATAAAAAAGTCTTACCAGTGCCTCCAGGACCATCAATGAAGAAAAGTTTTGATTGATTATGCATAATACTTTCGATGATGGTGTCAAAAGCAATCCTCTGTTGAGCATTCAAACGTTCAATAGATCTCAAATCATCATCAGAAATATGATAAGAAAGCTCATCCTCAATTAATCTTGGTAGTGGTTCGTCTTCTAAAAACTCGGCACTTATTGATGGCAAATCAAAATCACCAAGTTTCATTTTGTACTGATGTAACAACCTTCGTATCTCAAGCAATAACTTATTGATGATTAAGTTACTTGATGAAATTTCTCTGCCATAATCTTCGCACATGCTAGGATGGAACTCATCCCAAAGTTCTCGAACTATTGTTGCTTGACAGAACACCAGTATGGATACAAATAACCTTCTCAATGAAGATGGCATTCTAACAGAGCGTGCTTCTTGCAGACATTGTATTACATAATCATCCTGTTTGAGAAGTCCTCTCATTTGAGCAGACTCCTTAAATGTTGAATATTTTATCTCATTCACAGTCATCAGATCTTCAAAAGATGTCGGGCCCCTGACATGATTTAAAAGGATACGAAGATAAAACCTCTCACCTTCAGATGGCGACACAACATATAATCTTCCAACCACTTTATTGTTGCTTCTTCGACGAATCCATTTTTTTCCAGATTTTATCCATGTGTAATATTGTGGAAATTCTCGATATAAATATTTTCCTTTCAATTCAGGAGAACTATTTATTTTGAAAAATTCTGTAAGCATAGTCTTCGCGTTGTCATCATCTGCAAGTAGATCACTTACGTGTTGTTGGGGATCAAAATAAATCAAATGTTGGTTTGGTGTATGTAGTTGTAACCTAATGACTGAAGGATACATCCTACTGAACTCAAATGAGAAAATTCGCCACAATGCTTCAGGCGCACAAATCCACCTGCCATCCACGTACTGTTGGATTTCATCACAATTTTGTCCATTTCGTAACTCTAGTGCGACCCGATCAGGACCTTTATGGATGTACTTGTATATGTACTTGACACACTTAATCCCTCCACATACTTCAACATTAATATGACAATCATATTTTAATAAAAGCCATGGATTGTACGGGACAACCCAACCATTATCAATGAAAACATCGTCATTGTTGGGAATTGATACTTGGCCACCTTCACGTCTTCGATACAAAGGGTATGAATCATTTCCTCGAGATGTGTATTCCACAAATGGCTTTGGAAAGTTCTTCTTGCATTTACCATTTACCATGCACGGACAATTAGGATTCATCGATCCACATGGCCCATGTATCATATGGTGGACAACTGCTTTGTGTAAGTTGGGTTCTTCTGTTTGTAAAGGTATTTCAGCACGCACAATTGAGTCAAAGTGGTCGGGAGTACACAACTTGTCATTATTTTCAAATATGACCAACATATGAACATGAGGAAGCCCTCTTTTCTGATACTCAATGACGTACGAATAAGAGCGCACCTTGCCTAAAACCCCTCTATCCACAATGTCTTTCTTAAATTCCTCAAATTTTGACCGGAATATCCTTGTAATCAAATCTGGACGGTCTTGAGGTGATTGCCCAGGAAGTAGTTGATTTTTTATCTCATCCCAATTCGGATTGCATGTCATTGTAAGCATTATATCTGGTTTTCCATATGTTTGTACCAAGGTCATGGCATCTTGATATTGTTGGTACATATCACGTGGGCTACCACCGAAAGACGATGGCAAAACGATTCTGGTACCAACATTTCCTGTGTAATGTATATGGTAGATATGTATAAGATGTTAGTTGTAACATATAGTGTGAAAAATAATATTTAAATTCATAAAGTTATCGTATATTATTAAAATCAGTAAGTTATCGTACCTGCATTATTTTCACCTCCATGTAAGCAATCTTGCAATCTCTGGTAAAGTTCTGAACGTATATCACGTTGATTTGAACGTATCCATCGTAGTCTTTGTGTTTCAATCTTTACGTAATTGTCAACCACATACTGTTGAAGTAGACGACCTCCTCTAAGAATCAAAGATGGTGAATTTACTCGTATCTGATTATGAAGATAATTTACATTAAATGAGAATTGTTGTAAATATAAGTTTGGTTTTTTTTTTTTAAATAAAAAGATAGTGCATAAAGTACAATGTTTATTCACTAACCTGTAGCATATACGCATAGTAATTTAAGCATGTTAATCGGGTACCATTGATATTCCGGCTATTTAAGTCCCAACCATATGTACCATATGGCAAAAGGAGTGGATATTGTAAAGGATCATAATAGCCAACTACATCTTGAATGCTGATAAGATTTCCACCGATTCCTTGTATAGTAATATCTCGACTGTTCAAAGTTTCTTGACACTCGTTGTCAACAATGACGGCTGCAACTTGAGATGTTGTTGGTAAACTATATTGATGTTCATTAGGTTTTTGTTGCCTGATGATGAGCCTACAGTTAGGTATGTCTTCACATTTGCCAATTTGTCGAAACACGTGCACAGAAGGATTGTGTTGATCAAGAATGTTTTGTATCTTAAGCAGCAATTCTCGCCTTAGTTCTGGATTTTCATGAAGTCTATTGTCTATATCATGATCTGTGTCTACAATCCACATCTGCATGTACCGTGGCCTACAATTCTCATTTGGTAGAAGACTTCCAATCGAGTGATATATTGATCCCTGGGCACGAAATGTGTAAATTCCATGTGTACCAGTTGTTAAGGACTCATCTATATTGACTCCCATTGATGTGAAAGAGAAAACATGATTGTATGCCCTTATGAACCGCCGAAAATGTCTGCCTTCCTCGTTATCCGCAGCGTACAACTCTTGCAATTCAATTGGAGAAGGGATATGATCCAAATTTGTGTTTCCATTTCTACAGCAGAATTGTGATGTTTCACCATGAAACAGTACAGCTTGGCAATGTATACAAATTCTTGGGTCAGACAATTGCCACCGGTAATTTATCTCATTTTCACCGAAATTTCTTGCTAGGTTATGATATCGACGTGGACGTGGATAGCGTTGTATGTTAGTAATGACATTGTTTTCATTGAAAATGTTTCCAGCAAAAATTTTCAAATTAATCTTCAAACTAATAATTTTAAAAAGAGTTGTTGCTGGAAGAGTGAACCAACAAATTATGTAGTGGAAATTTATTATTATAAATTATTTGTAAACTCTGGTTTTTAAAAGTAACCTATTTTTCAAATAAATTATGATGTATACTATATATTGAAAAAATTTCAAAATGTATTTTTTTTTCTCCTGTATGTTAATTGAAATTATGAAATGCATATAAGCTCTAATAAAAAAGTCAAATATTTCATATTCTATGTTAAAAAAATATACCATATTTTGAAATAATATTTTTATTAGTTATATGAGTTTTTGAAAAATATGAGTAATCAATTTAAATAAATTATTTTTTTTTGTACACAACTATGAAATAGGACATTTAAAAATATACAATGTGTTTAAATTTAATTTTACATGTTTAATCGTATATTTAATGTAGGATGCTTCCAATTTAATTTTTAAATCAAATTCTGAAACATTCAAATGATTAAATATTTATGCAAAAAATGTTGGCATTTAAAACAAAAAATATAAATCAATCACCTAGTTGATGGACTCTTATTGAAGTCATTAAATATTACATGTATAACGTGAGAGAGGAAATTGCTGGCAGAAGCAATAAAATGTTTTTTATTAAAAAAAACATATTTATGTCACAAATATAAAAATTGGGTGAAACAATTATTTAGCAATTTAAAACAAATTAGGTCAACATATTTTGTTTAAATTATTTATTGTTATTTGAACCATTTTCTAATGGATAAAGGTGTAAAACATATATATTCAATCGATTATTTATTTGGATATAGTAGAATACCTTGATGAACTGAATTTGGCCTTGGTAGACGTGTGCTAGAACTTTCACGCTCGTAATTTGATGTCAAAGTACGAAAAGATATTGGCTCTGAGCGACATGTTTGTCGCACTGTAGTCACATCAACAACTGTCATGAACAATAGATGTGGAGTTTTTTTAAACTTCGCAGTAGTATTTGAGAATGAGAACTATTTGGAATATTTTGTACAATACTTCAAAGTAAATAAATGATTGTTTTGCCAAGAAAATATTGTTTAACATTACATTGTGGATTTAATTCCAAATATTTTAAAAGATACTTACGATTTTCACCGATGTTATGAGTTGATTCTTGAATCATTGTATTTGGTGCAACAGAATCATTACTACCAAGATTAGACTCATCTGGAATTGATGATCTTTCATTATCTTGTCTCCTTCGATAATTTGTACGATGGCGAGCCAATTCCATGTTCCTTGCATCCTCATTTATTGATTGTTGTCTGGTACGTCGAGTCAATCTCCAATTAATTTGTTGATCTGTTGAACAATATATTCATTTTGTAACAGTTTTTTTTTCATCTACCACACATTCAAATGATTAAATAGTTACGCAAAAAATGTTGACATTTTAAACAAAAAATATAAATCAATCACCTAGTTGATGGACTCTCATTGAAGTCATTAAATATTACATGTATAAAGGGAGAGAGGAAATTGGTGGCAGAAGCAATAAAATGTTTTTTATAAAAAAAAACATATTTATGTAAAAAATATAAAAATTTGGTGAAACAATTATTTAGCAATTTAAAACAAATTAGGTCAACATATTTTGATTAAATTATTTATTTTTATTTGAACCATTTTCTAATGGATAAAGGTGTAAAACATATATACTCAATCGATTATTTATTTGGATATAGTAGAATACCTTGTTGAACTGAATTTGGCCTTGGTAGACGTGTGCTAGAACTTCCACGCTCGTAATTTGATGTTAAAGTATGAAAAGATATTGGCTCTGAGCGACATGTTTGTCGCACTGTAGTCACATCAACAACTGTCATGAACAATAGATGTGGAGTTTTTTTAAACTTCGCAGTAGTATTTGAGAATGAGAACTATTTGGAATATTTTGTACAATACTTCAAAGTAAATAAATGATTGTTTTGCCAAGAAAATATTGTTTAACATTACATTGTGGATTTAATTCCAAATATTTTAAAAGATACTTACGATTTTCACCGATGTTATGAGTTGATTCTTGAATCATTGTATTTGGTGCAACAGAATCATTACTACCAAGATTAGACTCATCTGGAATTGATGATCTTTCATTATCTTGTCTCCTTCGATAATTTGTACGACGGCGAGCCAATTCCATGTTCCTTGCATCTTCATTTGTTGATCGTTGTCTGGTACGTCGAGTCAATCTCCAATTTATTTGTTGATCTGTTGAACAATATATTCATTTTGTAATTTTTTTTTTGCATCTAGCACACATGAAAAGTATCACTTACAGACCATGTAAATATTTTTTGAAGTACGTATTATTCATACCATGCTGGTTTGAAGTAGAAATGGATGAAGTAAATTCCATTCTTCTAATTTGGTAATTTGATCGACGTCGAGCAAGGTAAGATTGTCGGCGATGTTGGGTCATAGAATGTATCCTTTCACGTTCGTTATCCGTTAGCATTTGTCGTCTTTCGATGATGTAAGAGCTGGAGGTAGAATTTGTCATGTCCTGCGTAGACCTTTGTTGTTGATTTGTGACGTCATTGTTGTTTGGTGTATGTTCTCCCGAACTCGTGGCTTCCATTTTTCAATGTGCAGATATCTGCAAGAGAAATGTATTCTCATTCCATCAAATTCGAGCTAAAGCATGACCTAAAATACTAAATTAAAAACCCAATGGCTAAAATATTTAAAGAATTTCGAAAATCATGACTCAAAATATGATAAATTTATTGCAAGTTGTGAAGAAGCATTAGTAAACAAACAGTTTGAGAAGCAGAAGACTAATGTCAAATTTTTTTTTGGAAAAAAATGTGAAATACATATGAAAGGGATAAAAAATAGTAAAAGATTAGTCTTGCCCAATAGTAAAAGAGAGACGAAGATATAATTTTATGTTTTTACATGTCCTTGAAAAAAGATTCATATGACATTATGATAATTATTACATAGGGATCAAATTACATAATGCTGATTTTATGATACTATTTTATAACGAAAGAGATAGTAATAAAATCTGAAGTTGATAACTTTTCGCTTCACCAATGAATGGAATAAACATTTAATATGAAATTTGAAAAGAATTAATGTGTTATCATGTAATTTAATATGGATTAACAAAAAAATATAAAATTAAAATCAACAGTACATGAAGGAGAATTTAATAATGAGATTTTTCAGTAATATGCAAACCTGATATGAATATATCAATCAAATTGTTGAGTTTCAGTGTTGATCACTCTTTCACTTACTCTTATTTCTACAATAAATTCATTAAAATACACCACCAGATTATTTAAGGGCAACGATTAATTTTGCAAATAGTTTGTTTTATTTGAAATCACAAAACGATGAAGAGCCAGATTAAGATGCTTCAACCAATCATTATATAATCCCAATTCCAGCACAAAAATATAAAATCAGAAGACGTATGAATCTAAAGTTCATGTTCCACGGTGATTCAAAAATATAAAACCGTGATCTAGAATAAAAAGTTGGAGAACATTCATAAGGGGAAAACCAAAACTAACATTCATAAGAGGGGGAAATTCAAACTAACATTCAGAACGTGCATACTTTTTCAAGATTCTATAATTCAATTGATAAGTAAAAAAATTGGAAAAAGATCATAATGTGTAAAAATAACACAGAATAGATATAGAGATAAAAATCAAACCTTTTAAAATTTGATGGGTTTGAAGGAGGTTCAAGATCGGTCAAATTCTGAGAAGCGTAAATTTTCAGAGAAGAGAAGAGCGTCACTCTGGGTGGGAAGTTGAACATGAGAAAATCTAAGTGACGTGTTCAAGAACGTGGAGTGATGTAGTGGGGGTGAAGGTATTTTAGTTGTTTTAAAAAACAGAGCAATGTAGTTACGCTAGCCTACTCAACTTTAATAAATAGTAGAAGATTAAAATGAAGCATAAGAGAATGTGAATTTGAACATAAATAGGGGATTTAGTTATGCGAGTAGATTACTTGTAATGTTGCTTGCATAGTTTGTAACCTAAAATTTTTTTCAGTAGATTATTATTCCAATCACATTGGAATAATAATTTAATTTATCAAGTTTTATAGTATGTTTTGTATGTTGTTCCATTGTAAAAGTAAGGAATTTCATAACATATTTTATTTAGTATTGATATAATATTTCAATTTTTTTGCAGCGATATAATATCTATAAAAATACACTGTCCAATTTTTTTTAATTGGTTTTAAATTACTGAAAAAATGGAACAAAACAAAATCTTGAAAATAAAATTATTTTCTCAATGCCAACATTAAATTATTAATAATCATATTTTATAATAATAATGAAAATGGGAAAAACGTAAAAGCAGGCATTTACCTTCCTCTATTAGCGGGCTCGCGACTTTCACTCTTTGAGGTTACAGAAAAAATTAATTAATAGATGGCATGTAAAACAGAGAAAATTAATTAAAAGAAGTCCGGTGCCAGTATGTCCAGATGCTGTATATGATTAATATGAATACATCTACAGTATTTGATTGAGTGTGCAGTAGTTATTCTTTCATTGAATGGCCCAACAGGATGTTCATATTCCCTTGAATGATAATGACCCAAACCCAAACTCTCGACATACAATCCACTGAATTGCTTAAAATAACAAAAACTACAGTATTCCACTAAATACTTTTATACATACAGACGCAGTAGTTTGAACAGCAGAACAATTTGTTTCTTTCGTAAACATTTGAACACTAATGCATAGATCCCATCACACCATCTTTATTCCCAAGAGATTGACAATTTTCCTTGATGGCATGCTGATCTATTTGACATTGGTCCACTAATAGATATTAAAATGATTAAATTGGAGTGATGTGTTTAAGAAGTAGGACAAAGACAAACAGCTGCACAAAAACCGTGTCTATTTATCAATTGGTGTTTCAGTAGCAATCAAATATCCAAACATATTCTATCAAGCGAGAGATGATATTTATTTGTGTGAAGTAAACAAAATGCACAATTTTGAAGAAGAAATTACCATGTGGTGAGAAAGAGGCCAGTGAACTGTTGTTTCTTCGGCTTTAATCCTCCATGGACGATGAAATTAAAAAAGTCAAAAAACACGAAAAATGAAACAAATGATTGCAGTCAAGCACAGGAGGAGAAAGAGTAAATATGATTTGCGAAGGATGAAAGAAAAAAATTATTTACCAGTAAGAAATTACCCTTAAAGATTGAAGACAGTAAAAGAATGGCAGCTGCGACCGTGGCGAATGCTACAATTCGGCCTATTGGTTTCTTTTTGGTTGCTGGAAGCGAATGGAGAGAAGCCTAATCCAAATTTTTTGCTTCCCCGTTTATTTTGAAGCTCCAACCCAATAGATAATTGGAACTTGCTAGCAAACCTTCAAGAATTGGAGAAAGATCCAACTGAGAAGAAAAAAGAGGAAGCTGAGGTTTTTAATAGATAAAAATGGAGATTTCTCACTCAATACTACCGCAAAGGAAGAGAATAATTCAGTAAATCTGGATACAGAAATATGATGAAAGATATGTAATTTAATATAGAATGAGCCGAGAATGTAAAGAAACATAACGGATGTAATTGGAATAAAGCTATAAAAATAACCAAACAAAAACTGCATACCGGATTTAAATATTTCAGACATATCAAAGAAACAAATAGTTTAACACACATAATCAATCATTAAAAACAAACTATCGAATTCACGTGTTTCAGAGGCAAGAAATCAAATGGTTGGAAGAAGGACAACCATTTGAAGCATACTGCATTAAAAACAAACAAAAAATACAAACAAATCACACCAAATCGAACATAATATAGAAGTGTGAGAAGGGGAAATATATGCTCACCGAGAAGATCAGAAATTATACGTCCTCGAATCATACTCAATCCAAGCAACTACCGGCGTCCCACCGTTGAGGCTTAGATAGTTTTTCACAGAATAATTTAAAAAAATGAAAATACCGTAGGGAGTTGCAGCGGCGGTTGGGAGAAAATGAAGGTTTTTTCGAAGGGAAGAGCCGGAGGCGGAGGGGAGTTGATCGAGAAATTGGGATGAATATATCCGATCTGCACGACAATTGAAATGTTAGTAGAATTTTTATAATTGAGATACAGATTTAACTGAATAACGAAGAAAGGGGAGGGGAGTTTTAGGCGCCTCTTCGTTTGGGATTTGGGAGAGAAGAAGATAGTCTGATAAGGTTAGAAATCTGGAAAAACGTGAAGAGGTAGAAAAAAGGTGGAGAGGTGGAGTGAGGGTATTTTAGGGAGTTTAAAAAACAGACCAAACCAAGACAGTTACTCTAATAGGCTTAGCTTTAATAAATAGTAAAAGATAACAAGCATAAAATCATCAGAATATCTCCGAACATAAGAGTTAGCAATCTGTACCCTTCTATTACTCTTCAATATCATTCTGTACTGAATTCTAATATATAACCATTACCTGGTATCGATTCAATTCTGAAATCTACCTTTCTGATATCAACACATCTGAAATCTTATCTAGGCAAATATCAGTCACCACATATATCATTGGCGAATCTGCCAATGCTAGGCTCGATTTCAGTGGGTCTACTGAATACATAAGGATGCAATCTGCTCCTTTCTGTACTAATCGAGTCCTATACAATACAGTTATTAAAGGAATTCTGAATCTAAAATCCTTATCGGAAAATCTCCGTTTATCAGCCAGATCTGGTCTGAATCTTACCATTTCTGGGACAATCTCTACAATATCTCTGTACTTGTGTAGCATTACACGTCAATAATGAGATCGAAATCATATAACACAAGTACATCATAATCTAGCCCAATCCCGGTTCATTCTACTGTAGTATATAACATGTCACAGAAATCTCTGATATCAACATTTATCCAACAAGCAAGGAATCTATACTACAGTATAAACAGATCCAACAAATACAGCATATCTCCATGCAGCTCCATCACAGATACTTGTAAAGAATGCATTAGTATGTATCACTACATATGCGATATAATCATAAAGAATAGTACCTGTTATGAAATCTGGGTCGGTCCCTCTTTTCAACTCTGTTCCTTAAAATCTTCAGGAACGCTTCTGGGGACAAACTTTCGCAAAGTGTCCCGGCTGTCCACAATTATTGCATCTGCCAAGTACTCCTCGGCATCGCTCTGAGGAATGCCTCCCTCCGCAAGTACTGCAATAGACTCCAGTATAGCTCGGACTAGAACCACTGGAACTCGAGGAACCACTTCCCATCTTCTTGAATGACTTCTTTCGAGCTTTCAGCAAATCTTGCTTTCCACTCGTACTGCCTCGAACAAATCGAAGAGGGGATTGCTGGGTCTGGGATGGCTTCACACACAACCTCCCTAGCTGTCTAACCAGACTTGCTTCAGCTCTCTTTGCTCTACCCAAGATATCAGCAAAATGGTAAGGTCGTTGCAAATTCATCAGTGCAACTACCTCTGAATTCAATCCTCTGATGAACTGATTCACTACAGCTTCATCATTCCCAGCTACATGAGGAGCAAAACGCAGTAACGTAGAGAATTTAGCAGCATAGTCGTCAATATTCAGTTGGCTTTGTCTTAAATTCTCGAATTCTGCTCTTTTGTCCTCCCGGTACGAAACGGAGAAAAACCTTTGGTAGAATTCAGCTCTGAAGACTTCCCACGTGATAACAGTACCACGTTGTGTTAATACTCCTTTCATGGTAACCCACCAACTTCTGGCAGTCTCTCGTAACTGGAGAAATACCAATTTAACTTTTTGTTCCTCTGTACAAGCAATTAAATCAAATAGTATTTCTATGTCATCCAACCAGTTCTGACAATCTTCAGATGTCTCTGTACCACTCAAACTCGGCGGCTGAAATAACTGAAGTTCTGCCAACTTTACTTCTATCTGAGTTTCTGATGCATCTATCTGTTCAGACGAAGTACTGCCCTTTTCTGAAATTCTTCGAGGCGGTATATCTGATAATCAAACCAGTTAGTACATACTCTATACAATCTGTCTCAGCCCTCCTCTGATCATATACCTCTGATCCAGACTCGGTTCTGATTCAGGCTTAACAATTACATGCTGCAATCAACTCAGATACAAACAACATGTAATAGGGAAAGCAATAAATCATGCTAGCACACATCATGCAATTCAACATTGATATAAGTCTCATGCTAGCAATCACATGCAAGGAAGAAAATTCAATCTACCCCGCTCATTCTCTGATATCTCAGTCTAAAGAATCTATCAGTTCTGACTATCTCAATCTAAAGGATCTATCAGTTCTGACTATCTCAATCTAAAGGATCTATCGCTCTGATACCACCTGTTGTGGGGACCCGGACGCTAATCATCTTCTTAATCATCGTTGGGATTTAATTATCAGTTCTGATAAACAGGGTCTAAAAATTTTTCTTTTTTTAAAATACAAGTGCGGAAGGTAATGGCATCTAAATAATATACATATCTGTATAAAACTACAATTCAGTAGAAAAGTACAATACTGTACAACCTAAGTCTAAGGTTCAATTACTAAATTCAAGTAATAAACCAAGTCTGCTACAAGTCCGGAATCACCACGCTAACTCGTCTTCTCTCATCGTCATCTCGACCCTGATCCAGCCCCACCTGTTGTCATGCACACATACAAAACAAGACAACAGCCGGATAACTCCGGTGAGAATAAATCCCAGTATAAAACATGGTAAACATGCATATACACATAATAATTCATGAAACATGCTGTCATGAAGAAATTAAAACAATAGTAATAGATTTCATGATCTATGAAATCTAATCTAACTAAACATGCATCTCAAATCAGATAAACATGCACATACACAGTCTAAATCATAAAACATGCTATCATAACTGAAGGCAATAACAATGGGTTCCATAATCTATGAATCCCATTCATATAAGCATGCAGTTCTAGTCAAATCATGTCTAGACTCGACTCAACTATAACTCTAGGGATCCCGTGATGAATAAGATGTCACTGCCTGTTACCTACTCAACCGATCGTGGTAACCGTACGTCTTATTCCTAGACTTCGGTCCGAGCTGTATCAACGGCTGGCAATAGGAGTAATACCTGCTCCTAAGTTGAGATACACCGAACGTCTAGAAGTCTGACAATGACTGTCAAGACTTTCCTATCCTAAATGCAATGAATAACAATCTGTAAACAAAGCATAATCATATTCATAACTGAATATCACTTACATGCTTGAATACAATTCTATAATCAAAGCATAATCAGGTAACAATATAAACAATAATCTAGTATGTGATTTTATTGGGAAACTCAAATTAATCTTATTTGAGTTATGCTTCCCGAATATCACATGAATTATACATTTGTCGTCCCGGTCTGACGAAGACGATGACCTGTATCCAACTCTATCCATCTCGAATCTGAAATGACAATATCGAATACTCTGTATCAATGAATAACTCAATACATAATCTGTTCTGACCAATACTCAAATCAGTATACAATCTGATCAATATCTGAACAAGATACAATCTAATTCATGTCATCGACATTACAATACAATCTGAATAATTACAGAGTCTGATCAATCTCAATCAATACTGAATCTGATCAATATCAATCAACTGATGTTTCGACGGTATAATAATACAAGTCTGAATAACCCCGTCAATCTGAATATCACAAATATAATACTGAACTCATAATCTGTGCCCACATAATTCATACTCTGAATATTAACACAATTCTGATATAAAATCTCAGTCAATATCTTTCAAAAATCATAACAATTACAGGAACAATCTGTTCTTTAATCTGACTTCAATTCTATAATGTCTACAGTAGCAGAAACATCATATCTGAATCACATTCAATTCTAGCAATATCATATTTTCAAAACATCTCAAAACGTAACAAAACTTACGTCCAAATGAAGCCTGCGTTGATAGAAACACAGTACTGAAGTCGGATTTGAAAACAGACAGACGGATTTTCGCAAATTCCAAAATAAATATCGAAGAACCCTTAAAGCTTTTCCCTTGAAGCTCTCGTCTTTTCCCTCTGAAGGAATAGGCTGATATATATATATATATATATATTTACATATATACATACACGTTTCATAACCCAAGGGCAAGTGGCATTGTGCATGTTCCGCACGTTTCTCGCTAGGGCGGTCAAAACCTACCGCTAGGGCGAGTCAGTTTCGGTCGAGATCCTCGGCTGAATATCTCCTGTCGCTCGGGCGGTCAAAAGTTGCTCGCTAGGGCGAAGAACTCTCGGCCCTCACAAATTATACATGCGCGCTCGGGCGGTGCTTTTCTGCCGCTCGGGCGCGAGATGTTCGGCCTAACATCTTGAGATGTTCGGTTCAACATCTTGGCTTAACATAAACCAACGCCCGGCTTCGTCATTTGAGTTCCTATGACTTCCATTACGTCAATTAATCAACGTCTGATTAAAATGATTAAATCTCGGGCATTACAACGATCTAACCCGTTCATAATTTAACGGGGTGGAGAGGTCCTCGGCCACGTTCACCGACTTCCAAAACCATTCAATTTGGTCACAAGACATTTACCATACCTCAAAACTTAAAATATTTTCTTGCACGTCAAACATACTTACTTGGCGTTTAGGGATTCGTTTGACGTCGATCGGGTCATTGCTGCAACATACTAACATGGATGCAAAGGCTTAACTTGAAAAGCTTAGACGTAAATATCATACTTACTCTCAAGCTCAATCATTTCTTAGGACATTCCATAATTTCCCATGACACGACCTTGATAACCCTTGCACTAAACCATGACATCGAACCTCAAAGCATGCTAAAATCTTTTCCCCAAATTATGCAAGACACGGACCCCGTGCCTACCTCCGGTAGGGGTCCGTGTAGACTCGGGTGAGAAGACTCGAAAGGACAGGTGGACACGGACCCCGTGTCAGGTCCGTCTGAGGGTCCGTCTAGACTTTGTAAAAAGACAATTCGGAAGAACAAAGGCACGGACCCCGTGTCAGGGTCCGTCCCCTGGTCCGTGTACCTGCGGAACGTGCCAACACGTGAAAATTCTGAACCTGATATGCTTAACACCTAACTCAATCGTACGGACTACGAACAGACACCACGAGACACTTCTTAGAATGCTAAGGCATTACGTCAAACCCAAGTGAACATTAAAAATAACCCCAAGAGTAACAATCCACAACCGACAACACGATTCGGATTTCGACACCAACTTTCTTCATACGACGCTTAATTCAACTTGGTGCCTACCGACGCGAATCCACACGTTAATAACCATCCCAACATCATAAACAAGTACCTATACGCAGCAGTGATCACCCGTTGATTTCCAACGAAGCCTCCAACACAAAAACTTCAAGAACACAATTTTCGTAAAAGTCGCAGTTTGATCAGTTCCACAAAAATCATCATAACTCACTCAATTCTAGTCCAAAAATCTCTAATTTTATATCAAATCGAAGGCATCGAAAAGTTCTACAATTTTTTAGTTGAAAGGTTTCTCAAAATCCCGACGGAAAAATCGCAATTTTTAACAGAACAGTAAGTTACAAGATTTCAGATCTAAAAAGTATTTCAAAACGCATTCAAACCATTTTCTGCTCAAACGACGAATGTCACAAATGAATTTTTACGCATAAAAATGACATAGCACATAATATGACAAGATCGATGCAGAGAGAACAGAATATACGTGCCTTTAGATAATAAACATTACCGAACGACGTCACCGAAGCGGAGATAGAAGCGAGGTTGATCCGGGACGATCGTGCAACGATTTTCTTGCAATAAAATCCACCAAAAACATGATGGAAAATAAGGGAAGGGGGCGGCTGCTTGAGGGAATAAGAACCCTAGGTTTCCTCTCTAAAAAATAAATGTGAAGTGAGTGTGTGTGTTTAGTCGTGTACAGGTGTGTGTGCGTGTGCTTTAGTAATTAGGGAGTAAATTATGCTTAATTAAATAATTAACAACTAACTAAAATACTAACACTCTTTAAATTTAAATAAAATCGCTCAATTAAAATACCGCACACCAAAAATGCTAATTTTAAAAGTTTTAACCTCTTAAATCACTAAACACATAAATAAAGTTTTAAACTGCTAAACTTAATAAATTATTTAAAATGACCCTTCCTAACTTATAAAATAAAAATACCACATTTTAATTTTCCAAGAATCGTCCCCGGTCTTCTCCTCGATCCCACCTCGAATGAACGCCTGAAACATGAAACTCGAAAAAACATTTTAACGTGCATCACATAAACATACATAATTTAAAACAATGCATTCAAATAAATCATGCATGGCTTAAAACTCATTTTAAAATTTATTAAATGATTTACTAATTAAATAAATGCATGGGTTACACGTGTACTGAATTTGGGCACTACACAAGTGCTGATATTTTGTTCTGCATGCCGCGCGCAAATGCGCGCCCAAGGCCCACGCATATGCGCCGGAAGCTTTATCCGGAAATTGCTACTGGAGTGCTCGCTCATATGCGCGCCCCATCGTCACGCATATGCGCGAGACTTACTGTCTCGTGCACACACCCACTCGCGCATATGCGCGCCCATCTCGGCGCATATGCGCCCAAGGTTCTGGACATTCCGCGCATGTGCGCGCTTACACGCCGCGCATGTGCGCGAAAGATTCTGCCTACTTCGCGCATCTGCGCCCGTCCACGTCGCGCATCTGCGCGAATGCACACCCTCGCACATGTGTTTCGCATCATTTCCCATCTTTTCTGGTCTAATCCCTTCCGTCTATAATCACATCAATTAATCCATACTTATCGCAGATTAATCTCATATTACAGTATCAAATTCTCTGGCCTTACATTTCCACCCCCCTAAAATTCGATTTCGTCCTCGAAATCATAGGCAATCATATTAGATAAAGAAAGAAATGTATGATAGAGGTTATTCAGAAAACTCATTGCAATGTAGCACTTCTGAAATATCAATCTCATATCAGATTCTGTCTCTTAGGTAGCTTCTTTTAATGCCTTGCCAACTTTACTGTATTTTCAACAGTAAAATAGTCTTCATTCTGAATTTTTCATTCTTTCACGCATCCCTGATTTCAATCTAAAGAAGAATTCAAGAAGTATAATGTCATCATACTATTTAAGATTATTCTGTTAAAATAAATTGCAATGATCAAATCAATTGCAAATACTGGCCATACCACATCCGTATATACCAATCAATAGCTCCTAACAACTCAATCTCGGCCTCAAATATCAACAGTCATCGTCCGACGTTGGCATATTTAATATTAATTCTAGAGCTATCTTCATTTGCTTCTAAATCAGTTCATTTTCTTTATCAGATCTCTGATCCTATCGAATTCAATCTCAAGCATCACCGCAGTATTATCCTCTTACGAAGGAAATCCGCAGTTCTACTGTACAATTCCTTGACTAAAGCTATTTCGATACTCATCTAATAGCTATTATTGTACAATAATTCGTAAAGTGACAAGACATCAAGTCACTAGTGCTAAAATCCAGCACTACAATTCCTGGATATCCTACAGTATCTAGATAGTTCACTCCAACTATCCTTCAATCTATAAACCATAGATGAAAATCATGCTATACATTCTGCCACATGTACAAAAATCAACCAGAAATCACGGTATGATATAATCAACTCTGGCATTCAATACAATCTGACCCCCTTTTCTGACATATATCTCAGTTGCCTGGTCATATTTGTACATCATCCTGTACAATATAACATATAGGCAGATTCAAGCAATCTGTCAATCATAATTACATCTTAGCACATTCGTATCTAGATTTCAGTAGTGTCATCACACAATTCATAGAAATGTACTCCCATTTCTATTCAAGAATCGATAGTCTATATAACCAATCTCCTGGTTTCTGTCTTCCTGTCTTCATCTGTCAACAATTTAGACATTTCAATACAAATTCTGACATAATTGATTTCATTTGTTTACATCAAAACTATCCATTCGAATTATCACACATTTCCTGTTACCAGAATAATACTGAATCTACTACTGTGTGCATCTGACAATACCTGTCATTTCAAATTCGAAATATCTGGCACAAACAACTCAGCTAATTATATAAAATAAAGCATTACCTACCTGTATTCTGATCAACACACTGTTCTGACTATTGAAATCAAGTTCTGAACAGTCTGATCAAACTTCTGAACTGCTGTAATTTTCGAAATCAGCTCTGAGTCGGCTTGAACTGTATATAATCTCAACGGTTCATAACAATCGGTATCAATTACGGATTCAGAATAACAGCAATATCGGATCGGATTCAAAACACCAATCATTTATACTGATTTAGTAAACTCATAAAACGCACTTTCTGACATTTCTGAAGTCCTGCCATTTTCAATGTCATTTTCAGCCACTGATCACGGTCTCAACTGTGCTACAATCAATCAGTATACTATCTTCAGATATAACAGACTCTGAATACAATCTGTTGCAATCAAGATTCATATCCGAACCATATTGTATACAAAAATCTCAGTTCCCAGAATATTCAATACAAATTTCAACTGTTTGATTCAATTCAATCATACGCTGCGAATATATCAAAAATCATAGATACAACGAGCATAAAGTCATTAGCACACTTTTGAATACAAGATTATGCACAGAACTGAAGTATTTCCCAGAGAAACACATAATCCGATGTAACTCTAACTCTCGGGCAGTAAATCTTCTGACTGACATTCAGTTCTTTCAATTCAATCAATATCATTCTATACAGAATTTTAAAATGAAACCAGTACCTGGTATCGAATCAAGGCTGAAATCACCCCCCTGATATAAGACAAGCCTGAAATCTCATCTGAAAAACTATAGCAACTCTCCTACTACTAATAAATCAGTCTATGGTAAGCTCAACTTCAGCAATCACTGAATATATAAGGAATTACTCCATTCTTTTCGATAATCATCGAGTCATAAATAATACGGATATCAAAGAATTCAAAATCGAGAATCATTACCGTGCATCGTTCATTCTTCGATCATTTCAGATCCGAATCTCACCATCTCATGCAAAGAATCTATAATAGTTCTGTACTTGTTAGCATATCAATCTCAGTAATGTAGTCAGAATCAGACCATAAAAGTACAACACAATCTAATTCAATCTCATTCCCTTTTTACTGTAGTACACAATATATCACAGAATTCACTGATATCAATTCCTTTCCCCAAAAGGTAAAAAGATCTATACTACAGTAATACAGACTCAACAGGTATAACATATATCAAGGCAACTCAGTCGAAAATAATCATAGGTAATGCATTAGTATTGCATATGTATATAATCATAAAAGAACAGTACCTGCCACTATGTCATCGCCTGTGTCCTGGGTGTGTCTCTTGGTCCTTACACCCCGATGATTCAGCTCCATGAGATCTCCGGGAGCCTTTCTGTGGACAAGTTCTAGCAAAATGTCCTTGCTGTTTACAGAAATTGCATCTACTAGTCACTCCATGACATTGCTCCGTGAGATGTCTCCCTCCGCAAGTTCTGCAATAAATTCCCGTATAACTCGAACTAGAACCGCTGGAGCTAGATGAACCGCTTCCTAACTTCTTGAACTGCTTCTTTTGAACTTTCAACTGCTCTTTCTTCCCACCACTACTGCTGCCAATCTCGATTCTAGAAGGCAATTGTTGTGGTAACGGTGTTGGAAGAACATATGAAGCTTCCTTTTGTCTCATCAAAACGGTTTCTGCTCTTCTGGCTCGATTCAGAGTATCAGCAAAATTACTAGGTTGTTTCACATTCACCAATGTGCGTATCTCCGGATTCAATCCCTGGATAAACTGATCAGATACAGCTGTATCATTTCTAGCCACTTGAGGAGCAAAATGTAACAAGGTGAAAAACTGGGCCAAATACTCATCGACATTCAACTGACCCTATCTTAGATTGGTAAACTCTGCACTTTTATCCTCTCGGTATGATAGAGGTACAAATCTTTGATAAGATTCAACTTTAAAAATTGTCCATGTAATCATTGAGCCACGCTGTGCTATGGCTTCCCTGGTTACCAACCACCAACTCCTAGCGACTTCACGTAGTTGATTTCCAACCAGTTTAACTCTACAATCATCTGTAAAACCAAG
This sequence comes from Primulina eburnea, assembly GCF_022965805.1. NCBI lineage: Eukaryota > Viridiplantae > Streptophyta > Magnoliopsida > Lamiales > Gesneriaceae > Primulina > Primulina eburnea. Next base: position 26,564,947 of record NC_133107.1, on the reverse strand, counting down.
AAATTCAAATAACATTTCTAAATCCTCCAGCCAATTCTCACAATCGTCTGGCGCCTCAATACCCCTCAGAACCGGCGGTTGAAATGACTGAAATGTCATCAACTATTTTTCCATCAAAGTTTCTGATACATCCATCGGATCAGTCGAAGTACTACCTCGTTCTGGAATTCTTCTAGGAGGAATATCTGATAATCACAAGCATTAGTAGCAACAGGAGACAAATCCGTCTCAATCCCAATCCGGATAAGCTTACCTCTGATCAAGAATTGGTTCTGATCCCGTTTCAAATAATAATATTACCAAATCAACTCAGATATTCAGGTAATATGTAACTTTCTAAACAATAGCATATACAATGTAATTTCAACATTATATTCCATCATATGCCATGTAACTTCAGGCAATAAAACATAACGTCATGCTAGCATACACAATGTAATTTCACATTATAATAAATCACATGCTAGCGATCACATGCAAGGAAAGAAACTCCTTTTACCCCGCTCACTAGCTTCTATTTCAGTCCAAGAACCTACAGTTCTAGAACCTAATGCTCTGATACCACCTGTTGTGGGGACCCGGACGCTAATCATATTTTTATAATCCTAATTGGGACTAATTAATCAATTATAATAAACAGGGTCTAAATTTTTTTTTTTAAATACAAAGCGGAAACGTAATGTAATTTACTTCAAATTACATACTGAACATAAACATACAAATCTTGTGTTATCTACAAGAATTCAACTAGGTTCAACTATATATATCGGTGCTGAATCCTAAGTTGCTTTGAAGCCCGGATCTCCACGCTATCTAGTCCAGCCTCGTTCTCTTCTTGACCCTGATCCTATCCCACCTGTTGCCATGCACACATACAAACAAGACAACAGCCGGATAACTCCGGTGAGAATTACATTCTCAATATAAACAATATATACATGCAATCATATAATCAATATAAACGTATATAACAAACATTCATAACCTGTATTCAAATCAGAACATAAATTCATATCAAGAATAATTCCTATTCTAAACATGTACCATCATCAGGAACATAAATCGTCATGTACCATATTCAGGAACATATCAAAAATATATCAATATAAACTGTCAATTAGACTCGTGACTCCACATTTTAGACTAGACTCAATCCTAGCCTAGGGATCCCGGTTTCCAGATGTGGTATTCCTATATCGACCAACAGTAATAGAAAAGACTTCAGTTCTATCCACGTCGATATAACCAAACATCCAGTGTTCTGACCTAACCATCATGGACTGTGGTCCTATCACCAATATCCTGTCCTGTGACAGAGTGCAATGGGCCAGTGACGAGTCCTCACTATCCGGCCCTTCTATCACAAGATCAAATGTCTACGACTAAGCATATCCGCCTATGACTCAAGACATACATTGTCTATAAATCCATAGACCAAAAATATCAATCGTATTCAATTGCAAATAACAATGCAATAAAATAAAGTATGTGATTTAGGGAAACTCGAGTCAAACCTCACTCGAGTTGTGCAATCCCAACTCAACATTAATTTATACTTTTATCTTCTCGCTCTGACGAAGACGAAGTCCTGGATTCAACTCTGTCCATTCTCAATCTGGTAATAACAATACCGAACAGACACATTATCAATATATAACTCAATTCAGAACCTGTTCTGATCAATACTCAAGTCGAAACATAATCTGATCAATATCAATTTACGGATGTTTCGACGGTCATAACAATACAGTCTTGATAACCCCGTCAATCTCAACATCACAGATATAATACCAGAACTCATAATAAGTATCAGTACAATTAATAATCTCATTCACAATACAAATCTGATATCGTATCCCAGTCAAACCAACTTCAAAAATCATAATAATTACATAAACAGTCTGTTCTTCAATCTGACTTCAAATATACGATATCTACTGTATCAGAAACACCATATATGATTCATATTCGATTCTGACAATATCATAATTTCAAATCGTATCTAAAAGTAACAAAACTTACGTCCAATTGTAGCCTGCGTTGATAAGAGCTCAATACTGATAAAACTTTTCTCGATTCCTTCGTTTCCTTTTTCTTTCTTCTGAAGAAATTTGCATGTTTATATATATATATATATATATATACATATATATATATATATACATATATATATATATATATATATATATATATATATCACATACGCATGGCATGACAAGTTGTAACGTACCGTAATTTTCATACTCAAAATTTGCGGAAAAATTTTAAAAATTTTCTTAAACATACAATAACATTCAAGGTTGTCATAAAATATCTCAACCAAGTCCCCCATAAGGCATGGTTGTTCAAAATAACCACAATAAAATTGCTCACAAAAGATTTGCTCAAATTGTTTCCCTCAAAACATAAAATCAGAGTAAATTAATTTTTTCATAAAAACATAAACATTGCGGTCCTCGGGTTATCCTCTCGCTCAGTCCAAGCCTGCCTCTTGGTCGCCACCTCCTGTCTCCTCATCAACATACTCACCGGCATCGATCAAGTCTAGTGAGTCTAAAGACTCAACACGTAAAAACTGGAATAACGAATACAACGTAATAAAATCGCATGCACTTTAAAATAAGACATACATAACTTGAAGCTTGAACTTGCATAATAACTTGGACATACGTACGTACATGTGATCTACAACCTTACTAAAACTTTTCTCGATTCCTTCGTTTCCTTTTTCTTTCTTCTGAAGAAATTTGCATGTATATATATATATATATATATATATATATATATATATATATATCACATACGCATGGCATGACAAGTGCTGATATTTCGTTCTGCATGCCGCGCGCATATGAGCTCCCAAGGCCCGCGCATATGCGCCGGAATCTTTATCCGGAATTTTCTATTGGAGTGCTCGCGCATATGCGCGCCCCAACGTCGCGCATATGCACGAGACTTACTGTCTCGTGCACACACCCTCTCGCGCATATGCGCGCCCATCTCTGTGCATATGCGCCCAAGGTTCTGGACATTCCGCGCATGTGCGCGCTTACACGCCGCGCATGTGCGCGAAAGATTCTGCCTACTTCGCGCATGTGCGCAAATGCACACCCTCGCACATGTGTTTTGCGTCATTTCCCATCTTTTCTGGTCTAATCCCTTCTGTCTGTAATCACATCAACTAATCCATAATTATTGCAGATTAATATCAGATTACAGTATCAAATTCTCGGGCCTTACACCAAATAAGGTGTAAACACCTTAGCTCTTGAATGGATGAGTTAATCTACAAGCTTCCAAAGAGCACTCTTTGCTCTAAAATAAAGTCCACCACCGACTAGGTAGATTCCCTCATATTTTGCACTAGAAAAATATGAGGATTTTTCAAAGAGAAGTGCAAGATTTCCTCAACCAAAATGAAGAAAAAATGGAGAGAGAAACTTTTCAAAATTTTCGGGCAAGCTAGGATGGAGTGGAAGAGTGATGAGTTGTCTAGGTTGTGGGAAAATTAGATACACCTTTTTGCATGCCATGCAATTTTTTAATCAAAAAGTAATCGACAACTCTTCACCTCCCAAGCATGCAAAACCTAGTGGGCTTGTAACATTTACAAAGGGCCCATGGAATTTTTAATTTAATTGTCTCAAACATATTTGAGCCCAATTAAACTTTACTTGATTTTACTCAAGCCCACTAGTTAAATAATTATTTTCAATTGGGCCCTACAAGGTTCAATGTTATTTAATTAATTCAACACTTAAATTAATTTAATTATTTGAACTCTACTAGGCCCACTAGTGTTTAATTAATTCAACACTTGAATTAATTTAATTTAGTCCATAATAATGTTTATGAAAATCACGATTTTCAAATACATTATTCACTTGGCCTCTTTTTAATTTAGGAGCATATTTATAAATTAAAAGTTACATTTCATTCATAGAAGTCATACTTCTATTTTTTCTTACGCATATAAACTCATTTATAAGCCGTTCAACACATTGAACTATTTTAACTTCTCAACGGGATCTAGAAAGTTAGCACTTGTGTGACCCTCAATGGTTCATTGATACAACTAGCCATGGGTTCACATCTCCATGTGATTCGGACTAAACATGTCCTTATATGAGCATACCCCAATTGCTCCATTCTTACTTATCAACTTCTTGATTACAAGAATGTCAGAACTCAAGTCTGATAGTACTCAACCAATCATGTTAAACGCCTAGCAGCATCACTTACATGATTCCCTAGGTATCAAATGATAGTGCCTGCAAGAACCATTCAATTACGGTTAGCGTACAGTACGGTCCCTTCAACTCATATATCCCTACCGATTCGACAACCATTGGTTTATCGAGAGTTGTCAATGAATCGATACTATGTGTCATGTCGTAGTTGCATCGATGGTGTAATCTATGAAACCCCTTTCATAATTACCACAATACTCCGATCAGAGATTTCAACCTACATACACATGAGAACATATAGGATATCCATACCCGAAGGTAAGCAGTGAATCCCCGACTACAATGCATCGACTCCTATATGTTTCGACAAAACACCTAACCTTGCCACCTGATGACCCCATGAGAGTCGGTAAACAAGTCAAAGTGTAATTCTAGCACATAGAATCTCAATGTTGTCCCAGGTCATAAGGACTAATGGTGTACAACCATAAACTAGGACTTTTCCACTCGATAAGTGAGAACCACTTGGAAAGTCCTACCAGGAGAACCTATCTGCATGCTCGGACATCACAATGTCCCCTACCAATGAAACATGGTACTCACATCGCAGATACTAGTCTCGAACTCGAGCGGCCTATATCCTTCTTAGTGGCGGATGAATCGACTAGGAACCGTTTAGAATATAGAGTATTATAAATATAAGTTTTATGATACTCATCATATGATCATCTCATATTCTTTCTACTATTTGTATATTCAAGGGCTTTATCTATGCAACTAGTATGGGTATACAGATAAAGAAATGCAAAAATGATAAATTCAAATATTATTGAAATAAAGTTTGTTTATACATAGAGTTTCATTGTGAACACTCGGACAACACTTGGCTCGACGTGCACCTACTCTAACAACAAGGCCCTAGAGGGAGCCCGACGATCCTATTTCCATATTTTACGGCGGTGCCTAGTGCCCGTCCCCATGCGCAATGGTGAGCTAATACTGATCAGTCGATCAGAGGATAAAAGGCTAGTCACTTCCAAGGATCAAAATTCACCCAAAATGTTAAAAGATGCAAAGCTTTATGATTAAATGATTGTAGTGACCCGTTCCAGAATCACCTACTAATCAAGAACTAAGCATGCAATTAACTTAATTAATAATAATCAGAGATAACAGCGGAAATATGGCCAACGACAATAGTTATACAACCCAATCGAAATCAGAACAACTCAAAATATATTCGGTACAACCATATCGAATAGAATAGTACTGAAAACTAAACCAACCAGCTACTCACTGTCCTCCTCCTGCTCTACCTGAGCCATCCAACCTGAGGCCTGCCCCGTGGGAATGGGGTGTCCAAGATAAACAAAACCGAGGACGTGAGCGATAAGAACGCCCAGTACAAAAGCATGAGTATACAAGCTTATATGAAATGCACATGCTATGATATGATACCAGGGTAGTCAAGAAACAGGAGTAACAAAGGATCTCAAAATGCTCAGTCTAGAGGCGCCAAGTGGATAGTGCCGCGCGGTACTCCTCTGGGTCACTGCATCCACTACAAGAACAGACGTGGACCTAAAATGTCCCGGATCACCGAAGCCCTCCGGACCCGTCGGCCACTGTGTACTCTCGGTGTCCATGCGTCCACAAGACAAGACAGGGCTGAGCGGCCCCACAAGATATAGCTTATCTCGAAAGAGATACAGCTTAACAGTAAAGGCTATCTCGAAGGAGATACGGCTCAACATGAAATGCAACATGCATCATAAAACGTGACATAATAGCATGCATCATATGACATATATCAATGCACCACATAATCATGCAACACATATAAGGATGTATACTCGACCAGGATATCTCGGATAGTACTTTCGTACCTCTATCACAGCAAGCCTAGCCTTACGCAACACCGCTAATCAGGTCTAGAACAAGCCTACGCATCAAAAGCATACCCAATGAACAATACTACCATGCTCGACTAGCAAAACCAGTACTACCAAAGGTTTAGGGTTTACCTTCGTCCGTCGACAGCCCTTTGATGTCGATTGCCTCGTAACTCAGGCGTCGCTACGCTCCCAATCCTGGCAGCTCTTGGCTATCGCTCGACCGACAACTAACCCTAGAAACCTTCCAAACCTCTCAAATATGAGACACAACTCAAGAATTTGCAATGCAAAATGAGGAAATCCGAGCACTATTTATAGGCTATGTTCGGATCCACCGAACCCACTTCGGAACGTCCGAACTCCTACGTGTCCATCGGCTCTTGACACCTCATGATCGGATCCACCGAACCTACACTTCGGAGCATCCGAACTTGCATGTAAACTGACGTGTCGATCAACTCTTGACACCTCATGATCGGATCCACCGAACCCACTTCGGATCGTCCGAACTCTTCGGTGCTACCGAACCATCTTCGGTCCGTCCGATCATGACCACGGTCAAAATTACACATTAAACCTTCTTAATCACCATTAATCCGTTAATTACCCAATTTGGAATTCGGGCTACTACAATGATTTTACGATTCATGATTTATTTATGCTTAAAATTATTTTAAATAAAAGTATGATTTAATGCATGTGCTTGTGTACGTATTATTTGTTACTCAAGTTTAGGACGTGCTGATTCATTAGACTCACTAGGTTTGAATGCTGCAGGTGATGATGATATTGAGAGAGACACTGACGCTTGAGTGGATTGAGTACCGCAGTACACTCTCGAGAGACATTTATTTCTGCTCTAGATTGATAGGAAAAGTTTGAAGATTTTTGTTAATGATTTTATTAGATATTTTATGCTTTATTTTGAAGTTAACTTTGATCATGTTAAAGGTAGAAGTTGAATTTTGGTAATTGACGATTTTAGGAATTTTATGCACTTAAGATTTAAATTGTTAAATTATTTTGATTTATGGAAATGTTTGTGGGTTTTTGAATTAATGGCTAATTTTTTTTTATAGAATTTAAAGTTAAAAAGTATTGTAATTTCAAAACTTAACCAAAGCCGAATAACACATAACTAAACTATATACAACCCAATTCAAGCCCATTAAGACCTTCGAACCAGCTTAGATCATCTACTGAACCTTTGCTCCAATTTTCAAAAACCCTAGCCTTCTACCCTTGCCACCTTCAACCCTAGCCCATCTCCTCAATGACAGACCATGGACCACCCTCTTAGGACCATGACCGTGCCCATAGCAATCCAGTGGCTCAAACCTAGCAGCCCTAACATGCCCAGCCTCCAAAACCGCAACCCCCAAAGCCATGCACGAACCCAAGCTCTCACGATCACCCTAGCCATCGGATAAACCATCGCTCAGCCACCCTAGGACCATCAAACATCCCCTTATGCCTCCTGGTCATGCACTAACGGCTGCTGGAAGCCGTGGCCTTCAAGGAATCCTGGCCGAAAACCCTAGCCACAAGGATTCTTATTGTCGTGCAACCCTTAACCCCTCACATCCAGCCCTTGTGCAGCCTCACTCAATCCTTCTAGACCCTATGAAATTCAGCTCTTTGGTGTCCCTAGCATGGCAGCCCCTCTAGGTATCCTTAGAGTTTGGGGTCATAAAATCACAAGTTGTAGGCATGACCATAAAAACGAAAATAAAACTTCTGCATCATATTTTTCATGCAAGGTTAATCAAATATACATAACATGGTGTGAAAGATGTTTGAAAGAAGATTAAGACGTGCCTTTGCGTTTATTACGCACAAAAAAAGAGTTGATATGCGAAGAACGTCGACGAAGTGAAGAGTACAGTGTCTTCTTTATGAGCTATGAGGTAATGGAGTTAAAGGTAGCTATGAGTTAACCTATCCTTATGAATCAAGATCACTTGAAAGTTCTAGATTAGTGACTGAGCGTGCTTTGTTAGCTCGTGGTGTAGTACTCTTTGACGTAAAGCACACTCGGTAGCTATCCACCCTGCCTGTAAGCCATATCTCAATCTATTCATATAGGGAGGACCTTGCTGAATTCCCTTCAAATTCACGTAATTTTCCCTTGAAAATGTGTGGTGTGTGTGTGTGTAGAACCCGATTTCAGTACACGTATAACCCATGCATTTATTTAAATTATTAAAGCATTTAATTAATTTTAAAGAAGTTTAGTCATGCATATTATTTAAATGCATTATTTTTAATTTAATTACGTTTATGCAATGCACGTTAAAATATATTTTTCGAGTTTCATGTTTCAGGCGATTATTCGAGGCGGGATTGAGGAAAAGACCCGGGGACGATTTTTGGCAATTTTAAAAGTGGTATTTTATTTTTAGTTGAGTTTGGGGGTATTTTAAATAATTTAGTGAGTTTTAGTATTTTGAGCCTAAACATTTAATTAGTGATTTTTAAACTTTTAAAGTCTAGTATGGTGTGTGAAATTTTAACTAAAGAGCTTTATTTAAAAGTTAAGTGTGAGTTAGTGTTTTGGATTAGTAGACTATTATTTTAATTAAACAAAAGTTAGTCTCCTAATATTTTAAAACACACGCTACACACACAAATTACACACTTTTACACACACCTGTAGCGCACAAAACACACACACAAGTCTCAACTCAAGTTTCATTATTTTGAGAGAAAGAAAACCTAGGGTTCTTAGCCTAGAGCAGCCGCCCCCTTCCCCCTCAAATTCCAGCAGATTTCGGTCAATATTATTGCAAGAAAACGGTGCCACGTTCGTCCCGGATCAAGCCCCTCTCTATCTCCGCTTCGGTGACGCCGTTTCGGTAACGTTTGATATCATAAGGCACGTATATTCTGTTCTTGCTGTATCGATCAAGTCATATTATGTGTTGCGTTGATTTTTATGCGTAAAAGTTATGTATCATGTTAGTAGTTTGAGCGGATTATAGATCGGATCAATTTCGAGGGTAAAATTTTAGATCTAAAACTCGTTTTTGCTGTCTTTTCAAATACTGCGAATTTTCTGTTCATATTTTGGGAAAACTTTCAACGGCAAAAACGTAGAACTTTTCGATACCTTCGATTTGATATAAAGTACGAGATTTTTGGACGAAAAATGAGAGAGTTATGATATTTTTCGTGTGACTGCTCAAACTGTAATTTTAAGAAAAGTTTGGTATCATTGTATTTTTGAAGTTTTATGTTGCAGGCTTCGTTGGAAATCGACGGGCGATCGTTGCTGCGTATAAGTATGTTAGTATTGAGGTTTGTTGTATTTTTCATGGTTTTCGTTGGACGTCGTTAGGCGTTTGAATCGGTTTAAAGTCGTAGGAAATCGATTGATGTCAATTGCATAATTGGTGTTGCATTGTGTTGTATAGTGGGCGTCGTATTTTTGAGGTGTTTGTATAAGTTTGATGCAATGTTATAGTGTCCTAAGAAGGGTCTTAAAGTGTTGAACCATTATATTCAAGTGTCAACTTGGGTGTGTAGACAGTGTATAAGATTTCTCGCAGGTTTCGACGTACAGTGGCCACACGGACCCGGACACGGACCTGAGCACGGGGTCCGTGCCGTTACTTTTCACTTAGTGCGTCTATGCAGTACGTATACGGACCCCCACCCGGACCCTCTCACGGGGTCCGTGTCTTCATGTTTCAGTCGATGCCTTCTTCCAGAGCCTACACGGACCCCCATCCGGACCCAAGCACGGGGTCCGTGCCCCTTCTTGTTCACGGCACGTATGATACAGTAGGTAGACGGACCAGTACACGGACTCGGGCTAGGGGTCCGTGTACACACTGTTTGGGGAGAATATTATTTTTGGTTCCAAGGTTTGATGTCATGGGTTAGTGCAAGGATTGTTAAGGTCATGTCATGGGAGATTATAGAAGGTCCTAAGATATGATGGAGCTCGAGAGTAAGCATCATTTCTCTACGTTTAAGTTATGCAAGTTAAGATTGAAATTCATGTTAGTATGTCGCAGCGACGGCCCCAGCCGAAGTCCAACGAATCCCACAGCGCCAAGTAAGTATGTATGACGTGCAAGAAAGTATTTTAAGCTTTGAGGTATGCTAATTGTCTTGTGACCAACGAAAGTTAAGGATTGGAAAGCGTTAAATCATGAACGGGGACCAATCCGCCCGTTAAATTATGAACGGGTTAGATCGTGGTTGTGAAGCGTTAAATTATGAACGTGGATCAACTGGCCTGTTAAATCATGAACATGGATCTTATGTATGCGACAGTGGATACGTCCCTGTCAGCCCAGTACTGTGGTGAGTCTGATCAGGCATTTATCATGTTAAGGGTCACTTGCTTTGAAACATCCTCCACGTAAAATTATGCAGTTAAGTATGTTGAAGTATGAAAGCATGTTTAAGAAAAGTTTATGTTCATGGCACGTCGTAGTATGTATGTTCAAGTTCAAGCTTATTTCAAGTTGAAGTTTATGCAAGTCCAATTTAAAGTTATGTATGTCCTATTTTAAAGAAGCATGCGATTTTTATTATGTAGTACTCGTTACTTCCAGTTTATACGTGTTGAGTCTTTAGACTCACTAGACTTGATCGATGCAGGTGAGTACGATGCGCAGGAGACGGGAGGTGGCGACCAAGGGGCAGGCTTGGGCTGAGTGGCAGGCTAAACCCGAGGACCGCGAGCTTATGTTTATGCAAACTTTTAAACTACTCTGATGTTTTTTTTTTTTTATGTGAGACATTTTGAGACAGCATTCTTTTAGCAATCGTTTATTGGATGATGGAATATTTTAACGATATTTATGTGAATGTTGGGTGACGTCCGTACAAACGTTTTATTTGAATAAATTTTTTAATTTTTCCGCAAATTCCAAGTAGTTAAGTACGGTTCGTTACAGTTGGTATCAGAGCGGTGTTCTTGTAAAGGGTTACGCCTACTGCCAGTCGCAAGAAGCTCTCGAAGTCACACCTCAAGTCTGTAAGTTTTAAAAGTTTTGAGTTATGCTATGTACTATGCATTAAGTCATGATTTCAGCATGTATATGTTTTAAGTTCAAATTACGTGCATCTTTTGCCATTGGTATTATAATCATGCATGTTGGGTTTACGTGTTGGGTAAATTATGTTAAACAGTATGCCTCCTAGACGTGAGATTAACCGGGAAGATAGGGAGGAGGACAGAGAGCCTCGAGGCGAGGAGAGAGCCAATCCTCCACCACCTCCACCACCCGACATGCAGGCCCAGATGATGGCCGGAATGACTCAGTTCTTTGCCCAGTTTATGGGTAACCAGACAGTGGCTGATGCAGGGGCGAGACCCAGAGCTGAGGCTGTTTATGAGAGATTCAGCAAGATGCACCCAGACAAATTCTCAGGGACGACGGACCCATTGATAGCAGAGGGATGGGTTAAATCCATCGAAGTAATCTTCGATTTCATGGAGTTGCAGGATACGGATCGAGTGAGGTGCGCTATCTTTCTACTTCATGGGAGTGCAAGAGTTTGGTGGGAGAGCGCATCCGTGATAGTTAACCTACAGACTCTCACGTGGAATGGGTTCAAGGAGGTGTTCTACTCCAAGTACTTCACTGAGGAAGTGCGTACAAAACTGATTGGAGAGTTCATGACACTACGACAGGGAGATAGCAGCGTAGCTGATTATGTGCAGAAGTTTGAGAAGGGTTGCCAATTTATGCCCTTGATCGCCAATGATGCTCAGGCCAAGGTGAGACACTTTCTCCTTGGGATGCGGCCGATCTTGCGCCGTGACGTGAAGGTGGTAGGGCCTATGACCTATGAGGTCGCAGTAGCGAGGGCGTTGGAGGCAGAGCAGGACATGAGGGAGATTGAGAAGGACCGCCTGGGCAAGAGGCCCTTTCAGGCACCGCAACAGCAGCAACAGTATCAGCAGCGGCCACCATTTAAGAAACCTTACCAGGGGCAGCCTGGAAAGAAACCTCACCATGGCCCACAGAAGGGCAAGGGTCCGATGCAACAGCAGGGGGCGCCTCAGAAGCCCGCCGCTTACCCAGTGTGTCCTAAATGCAACCGCCAACATCCAGGACCATGCTTGTATGGATCAGGCAAGTGCTTCAAGTGTGGTGCAACCGACCACATGCTTAAGGAGTGTCCGCAGTGGAAGCAACCAACCCAAGGGAGGGTTTTTGCCATGCATGCTCAGGAGGCAGATCCAGACACGACTTTACTGACCGGTAAACTTTTCTACCTAAGCTCAGTAGTATTTTGCCTTGCATGTGGAATTTTACTTGGGATTATTAGGATGCTAGTGTTGTTAGGATATATTTGGGTCATTATCTTGTTAGCATTTTGGGAATGACATAGGACATTGAATTTTATTATGCGTAAGGTTAACGTTAGTATTTTGGATATAAGTCGTGTTGTGCTAACGTATCTCAGGGAACATTTTTATAAAGAGATTAGCTACCACTGCACTGATAGATTCAGGAGCCACTCACTCCTTTATATCAGAGACCTTTGCTAATCACCTGGACATCAAGTCCATCGGTCTAGACTTGAACTTCTCAGTGACAGTCCCATCAGGGGAAGAGTTGTTAGCTACCAGTGTGATCAGGGATATCGATCTAGAACTACAGGGCCACCTAGTGTATGCAGATTTGATCGTTTTGCCGATGCCAGAGTTCGATATCATTTTGGGTATGGACTGGCTGACTAAGAACAGAGTTCTAATCGACTTTCAGAAGAGGTCAGTGTTGGTCAGACCGCTCGGTATGGAGCAGTTTTTATTCGAGCCGGTTAGATGGAGAAGTTTTCCTCGTATGATTTCGTGCATGCAGGCGAGGAAATTACTTTCAAAGGGATGTCAGGCTTTCTTGGCCAGTGTTATAGCAGCGCCTGACGTGCCCACTCCTTCTATTTCGGAAGTGCCAGTAGTCAGTGAATTTCCAGGAGTCTTCCCAGACGACGTCGCAGGCCTTCCACCAGATCGAGAGGTGGAGTTTGCCATTGACCTCATGCCAGGTACAGTGCCCATCTCTAAGGCACCGTACAGATTAGCTCCAGCAGAGATGCTAGAACTCAAACAGCAGATTCAAGAACTCTTAGACAAGGAGTTTATCCGCCCGAGCTTCTCACCGTGGGGCGCACCAGTACTCTTTGTGAAAAAGAAGGATGGGAGCATGAGACTGTGCATCGATTACCGTGAGTTGAACAAGGTAACGATCAAGAATAAGTACCCGTTGCCTAGGATCGAAGATTTGTTCGATCAGTTGCAGGGAGCTGTCGTGTTCTCCAAAATCGATCTTCGATCAGGGTATCACCAACTGAGAGTAAAGGATGCAGATGTGCATAAGACAGCTTTCAGGACCAGATACGGGCATTACGAGTTCTTAGTGATGCCGTTTGGATTGACCAATGCTCCAGCTATTTTCATGGATCTCATGAACCGAGTATTCCAGCCGTTCCTCGATCAGTTCGTCATAGTGTTCATTGACGATATCCTCATATACTCGAAGAACCATGAGGAGCACGACCAGCACTTGAGGACAGTTTTACAGACTTTGCAGAGCCGTAAGTTGTATGCAAAATTCAGTAAGTGCGAGTTCTGGTTGCAGAAAGTCGCGTTTTTGGGGCATATAGTGTCTAGTAGAGGGATTGAAGTGGATCCAGCCAAAGTGGCAGCTGTCAAGGAATGGGTAGAGCCAAAGAATGCATCAGAGATCCGCAGCTTTTTGGGTTTAGCGGGTTACTACCGTAAGTTTATTCGGGGATTTTCGTCTATAGTAGTGCCACTCACTTCACTAACCAAGAAAAATGCTAAATTTGTGTGGAGTGATGAATGTCAGAAGAGCTTCGACACCTTGAAGCAAGCTCTCATTTCAGCACCGGTGTTAGCCATGCCATCAGGGCAAGGGGACTATGTGTTATACACCGATGCATCTAAACTCGGTTTAGGAGCAGTGTTGATGCAGCAGGGTAGAGTTATAGCTTATGCTTCCAGACAGTTAAAGGTGCATGAGAAGAACTACCCGACTCACGATTTGGAATTAGCCGCAGTTGTCTTTGCATTGAAGATTTGGAGACATTACTTATACGGCGAGAAGTGTCAGATTTTCACCGATCACAAAAGTCTCAAATATTTCTTCACGCAGAAAGAGCTGAATATGAGACAGAGACGGTGGTTAGAACTTGTGAAAGACTATGATTGCGAGATTAGCTACCATCCGGGAAAAGCTAACGTCGTAGCAGACGCTTTGAGCAGAAAAGTGGCAGTCATAGCACAATTGTCAGTTCAGATACCTCTTCAGTCTGAGATTCAGCGGTTTGGTCTAGAGGTTTATCATAAGGGCAGAGCTCCTAGACTGTCTAATCTGACAGTCAAATCTGACTTACTAGACCGCATCCGAGCAGGACAGTCTTCAGATGAGCAACTACAGAAATGGAGACTGAAGGACGAAGCTAAGGGCAGTGTTTTGTACACAGTGTCAGATGGTATCGTGAGATACAGAGGCAGGATGTGGGTGCCTAGTGTTGATTCTATCAGACAAGATATTCTGACACAGGCGCACGCATCTCCGTATTCTATTCACCCAGGAGGTACCAAGATGTACAAAGACCTGCAGATTCTGTATTGGTGGCCAGGGATGAAGAGAGACATCCGCAGATTTGTATCTGAGTGCCTCACATGTCAGCAGGTAAAGGCAGAGCATCAGAGGCCAGCAGGTTTGCTTAAGCCCCTCCCTATCCCAGAGTGGAAATGGGAGAACATCACTATGGATTTCGTCGTTGGGTTACCTAAGTCAGTCAGAGGTTTTAATTCTATTTGGGTTATAGTGGACCGACTCACTAAGTCAGCGCACTTTCTGCCAGTGAAGACGACTTTCTCCATAACGCAGTATGCGGAGCTTTATATTAAGGAGATAGTCCGTTTGCATGGTTTCCCAGTTTCAATTGTGTCCGACAGGGACCCAAGATTTACATCGTCCTTCTGGAAGAGCTTGCATGCTGCCATGGGGACGAAGCTACTGTTTAGTACGGCTTTTCACCCGCAAACAGACGGTCAGTCTGAGCGAGTGATCCAGATTCTGGAGGATTTGCTAAGAGCCTGTATGATTGATTTTCAAGGAACTTGGGAGTCTAGACTACCTCTAGTGGAGTTCACATACAACAACAGCTTCCAAGCATCTATTGGTATGGCTCCCTATGAAGCGTTGTATGGTCGGAAGTGCAGATCGCCAGTTCATTGGGACGAAGTTGGTGAGAGAACAGATCTAGGCCCAGAGATAGTTCAGCAGACTGCAGAAGTGGTGGTCAAGATTCGTGACAGAATGAAGACCGCCCAAAGCCGTCAGAAGAGCTACGCCGATAAGAGGAGGAGAGATCTCGAGTTTGCCGTTGGGGACCACGTTTTCGTCAAGATAGCACCCATGAAGGGTGTTATGAGATTTGGGAAAAGAGGCAAGTTGAGTCCGAGGTTTATTGGACCGTTCGAGATTCTTGACAGAGTTGGGACATTAGCCTATCGTGTAGCCCTTCCGCCGAATCTGGCCGGGGTACACAATGTGTTCCACGTCTCGATGCTAAGGAAATATTTGGCTAACCCTTCGCACATTCTGAGTTATGAGCCTTTGCAGCTTGCTCCAGATTTGTCTTATGAGGAGAGACCGACTCAAATTCTCGACAGTCAGGAGCGCAGGCTCCGGAACAAAGTGACTAAGCTAGTCAAAGTTCAGTGGCTGAACCAATCAGTGGAAGAGGCCACTTGGGAGTCAGAGGCAGATATGAGACTTCGCTACCCGGAGTTGTTCGGTAAGACTTAATTTCGAGGACGAAATTTATATAAGTGGGGGAGGAACTGTAGAACCCGATTTCAGTACACGTATAACCCATGCATTTATTTAAATTATTAAAGCATTTAATTAATTTTAAAGAAGTTTAGTCATGCATATTATTTAAATGCATTATTTTTAATTTAATTACGTTTATGCAATGCACATTAAAATATATTTTTCGAGTTTCATGTTTCAGGCGATTATTCGAGGCGGGATTGGGGAAAAGACCCGGGGACCATTTTTGGCAATTTTAAAAGTGGTATTTTATTTTTAGTTGAGTTTGGGGGTATTTTAAATAATTTAGTGAGTTTTAGTATTTTGAGCCTAAACATTTAATTAGTGATTTTTAAACTTTTAAAGTCTTGTATGGTGTGTGAAATTTTAACTAAAGAGCTTTATTTAAAAGTTAAGTGTGAGTTAGTGTTTTGGATTAGTAGACTATTATTTTAATTAAACAAAAGTTAGTCTCCTAATATTTTAAAACACACGCTACACACACAAATTACACACTTTTACACACACCTGTAGCGCACAAAACACACACACAAGTCTCAACTCAAGTTTCATTATTTTGAGAGAAAGAAAACCTAGGGTTCTTAGCCTAGAGCAGCCGCCCCCTTCCCCCTCAAATTCCAGCAGATTTCGGTCAATATTATTGCAAGAAAACGGTGCAACGTTCGTCGCGGATCAAGCCCCTCTCTATCTCCGCTTCGGTGACGCCGTTTCGGTAACGTTTGATATCATAAGGCACGTATATTCTGTTCTTGCTGTATCGATCAAGTCATATTATGTGTTGCGTTGATTTTTATGCGTAAAAGTTATGTATCATGTTAGTAGTTTGAGCGGATTATAGATCGGATCAATTTCGAGGGTAAAATTTTAGATCTAAAACTCGTTTTTGCTGTCTTTTCAAATACTGCGAATTTTCTGTTCATATTTTGGGAAAACTTTCAACGGAAAAAACGTAGAACTTTTCGATACCTTCGATTTGATATAAAGTACGAGATTTTTGGACGAAAAATGAGAGAGTTATGATATTTTTCGTGTGACTGCTCAAACTGTAATTTTAAGAAAAGTTTGGTATCATTGTATTTTTGAAGTTTTATGTTGCAGGCTTCGTTGGAAATCGACGGGCGATCGTTGCTGCGTATAAGTATGTTAGTATTGAGGTTTGTTGTATTTTTCATGGTTTTCGTTGGACGTCGTTAGGCGTTTGAATCGGTTTAAAGTCGTAGGAAATCGATTGATGTCAATTGCATAATTGGTGTTGCATTGTGTTGTATAGTGGGCGTCGTATTTTTGAGGTGTTTGTATAAGTTTGATGCAATGTTATAGTGTCTTAAGAAGGGTCTTAAAGTGTTGAACCATTATATTCAAGTGTCAACTTGGGTGTGTAGACAGTGTATAAGATTTCTCGCAGGTTTCGACGTACAGTGGCCACACGAACCCGGACACGGACCTGAGCACGGGGTCCGTGCCGTTACTTTTCACTTAGTGCATCTAGGCAGTACGTACATGGACCCCCACCCGGACCCTCTCACGGGGTCCGTGTCTTCATGTTTCAGTCGATGCCTTCTTCCAGAGCCTACACGGACCCCCATCCGGACCCAAGCACGGGGTCCGTGCCCCTTCTTGTTCACGGCACGTATGATACAGTAGGTAGACGGACCAGTACACGGACCCGGGCTAGGGGTCCGTGTACACACTGTTTGGGGAGAATATTATTTTTGGTTCCAAGGTTTGATGTCATGGGTTAGTGCAAGGATTGTTAAGGTCATGTCATGGGAGATTATAGAAGGTCCTAAGATATGATGGAGCTCGAGAGTAAGCATCATTTCTCTACGTTTAAGTTATGCAAGTTAAGATTGAAATTCATGTTAGTATGTCGCAGCGACGGCCCCAGCCGAAGTCCAACGAATCCCACAGCGCCAAGTAAGTATGTATGACGTGCAAGAAAGTATTTTAAGCTTTGAGGTATGCTAATTGTCTTGTGACCAACGAAAGTTAAGGATTGGAAAGCGTTAAATCATGAACGGGGACCAATCCGCCCGTTAAATTATGAACGGGTTAGATCGTGGTTGTGAAGCGTTAAATTATGAACGTGGATCAACTGGCCTGTTAAATCATGAACAGGGATCTTATGTATGCGACAGTGGATACGTCCCTGTCAGCCCACTACTGTGGTGAGTCTGATCAGGCGTTTATCATGTTAAGGGTCACTTGCTTTGAAACATCCTCCACGTAAAATTATGCAGTTAAGTATGTTGAAGTATGAAAGCATGTTTAAGAAAAGTTTATGTTCATGGCACGTCGTAGTATGTATGTTCAAGTTCAAGCTTATTTCAAGTTGAAGTTTATGCAAGTCCAATTTAAAGTTATGTATGTCCTATTTTAAAGAAGCATGCGATTTTTATTATGTAGTACTCGTTACTTCCAGTTTATACGTGTTGAGTCTTTAGACTCACTAGACTTGATCGATGCAGGTGAGTACGATGCGCAGGAGACAGGAGGTGGCGACCAAGGGGCAGGCTTGGGCTGAGTGGCAGGCTAAACCCGAGGACCGCGGGCTTATGTTTATGCAAACTTTTAAACTACTCTGATGTTTTGTTTTTTTTTATGTGAGACGTTTTGAGACAGCATTCTTTTAGCAAGCGTTTATTGGATGATGGAATATTTTAACGATATTTATGTGAATGTTGGGTGACGTCCGTACAAACGTTTTATTTGAATAAAATTTTTAATTTTTCCGCAAATTCCAAGTAGTTAAGTACGGTTCGTGTAGTGACCCGTTCCAGAATCACCTACTAATCAAAAACTAAGCATGCAATTAACCTAATAAACAATAATCAGAGATAACAGCGGAAAAAGTCAACAAAATAATGGTTATACAACCCAATCGAAGTCTAGAATAACTCAAAATAAAATATCCAATACAACCATATCGAATCAAAACAATACCGATAAACTAAACCAACCAGCTACTCAACGTCCTCCTCCTGCTCCTCCTGAGCTGTCCAACCTGAGGCCTGCCCCGTGGGAATGGGGTGTCCAAGAATAAACAAAACCGAGGACGTGAGCGATAAGAACGCCCAGTACAAAAGTATGAGTATACAAACCTATATGAAATGCACATGCTATGATCATGATACCGGGGTAGTCAAGAAACAGGAGTCACAAAAGGATCTCAACAATGCTCAGTCTAGAGGCGCCAAGTGGATAGTGCCGCGCGGTACACCTCTGGGTCACTGCATCCACTACAAGACAGACGTGGACCTAAAATGTCCCGGACCACCGAAGCCCTCCCGACCCGTCGGCCACTGTGTACTCTCGGTGTCCATGCGTCCACAAGACAGGGCTGAGCGGCCCCAAGATATAGCTTATCTCGAAAGAGATACAGCTCAACAGTAAAGGCTATCTCAAAGGAGAATACGGCTCAACATGAAATGCAACGTGCAGTAATAAACGTGACATAATAGCATGCGTCATATGACATATATCAATGCACCACATAATCATGCAACACATATATGAATGTATACTCAACCAGGATATCTCGGATAGTACTTTCGTACCTCTAACACAGCAAGCCTAGCCTTACGCAATACCGCTAATCAGGTCTAGCACAAGCCTACGCATCAAAAGCACCCAATGAACAATATTACCATGCTAGACTAGCAAAACCAGCACTCCCTAGTACTACCAAAGGTTTAGGGTTTACCTTCGTCCGTCGCTAGCCCGCTGATGCCGCTAGCTCCCAACTAGAGTACAGCTCTGCTACAAGACCAGCAGCTCCCCGCTAGTGCCCAAATCTCGGAACACGACTAGAACCTGTCAGAAACGACTGAAATGCTATGGAATTCTCTGAATTGGCGAGTCAAAATGAGGAAATCCGACCACTATTTATAGGCCATGTTCGGATCCTCCGAACACCACTTCGGAACGTCCGAACGCTACGTGTCCATTGGCTCTTGACAGCTCATGATCGGATCCTCCGATCATACACTTCGGACCGTCCGAACATGCACGTGTCCAGCTGCTCTTGACACCTCATGATCGGATCCACCGAACTCACTTCGGACCTTCCGAACCCTTCGGTGCTTCCGAACCATCTTCGGTCCGTCCGATCATGACTCGGTCAAAATTACACCTTAAACCTTCTTAATCACCAATACTCCGTTAATTACCCAATTTGGAATTCGGGCTACTACATTCGTTACAGTGTGGCTGATGGAGAGTCCTTCTGTTTAGAGGGGTTGGGGCGTGTGTTGTAATGTTTAGGTTTAGGGTTTTAGGGCTTAATATTTGATATGTAATACAAGATGCAAGATTAGGCCCATTAACCTAGTATAATAGGCTCATTAAGCCCATTAATAATTATTTAAAATATTTTTTAAGAGAAGTTTGTGAAAATATTAGGCGAGTTATCAAAAATTTCATATTTTTGTCGAAAATCTAATACCGGTTTAAATACGTCTTGGCATATAAAAACACCTCATTTTTTAAAATTCCATTTAAAATACACCACAAATCAAAAAATTAAAAATAATTATTTAATAAAAAAATTTCCCTCATATGGTCCCCGGTCTATTTTCCTCAATCGCGTCTCGTATAACTTATAAAACATAGTTTCATGTATTCTAACAGAAAACCATAATTCGACCTTACATTTTGTGTGCTCGAACTTACTTTATTTTTCAGCTAATAATCAAATAATATTCTTGAATTTTCTAATTAGAGTTCGACTATTTTAATTACGGTACTTAATATAAGTGTGAATATAAACTCTCTGTGGGAACAATATTCGTACTTGATCCAGTATTAAACTTGACGTCGTAAACTTGCAGGTAACAAATTTTTCAATGACCACCGGGTATAATTTTTGGTAGAACGGAAAACATTTGATCCTACAATCAGTAATAAAGCCAATGTCATGTTTTCTATTTTCATGGATTAAAAGGAGTGAGATTATTGAGAAAGAATTATTTATTGGTGTACCAATTTTTCGCATCTAAGATGCACCATAAGTTTAAAATTTTTTTAATTTGATAATCAAATCATGCTTTAGTGTCGTATGATTCTAAATCCATCCATGTGGTATTTAATGAAAGTTTACCTTTAATGTTTAATACTTGAATTTAACTATTCCAGATTTTAAGAGAATATAAATCTTGCTGTAAATCCCAACGAACAATCAACTAGACTAAATGTCGTTCTTTAATTTCCCTATTAATTCTAAGATTTAAAGTTGTGCTCTTCATCTAGATTGCACTAGATATCTATACAAAATTGTTCGTTGAGAAGCAATCTTCAGAAAGTAGTAATATTCCAGTAGGGACACGATAGTGACGCTACGTGGCGGAGGCTAGGTCTCACCCATGGGTCTTATTCCCCAAGGTGGTGGTCGAAAATCCAATTGAAGAGAGAGAATGTGTGATCAACGACGTAGGAGGGCGGAGGCTGATGTGCGATAGCATGAGGGAGTTCTGGCCCGTGGGTCTTGTTCTCCAAAGTGGTAGAGTAGATGCTACCTGTGGGGACAGTGCCCTCACAGGATCTCAGCCATTGATTTTACATGGTGATTAAATCTGGGCCTTTGATCACTTCATGGGGTGTATGTGTGTTTAAATCTGGGCCTTTGATCACCTCATGGGGCAGTGCCTCACAAGGTAGGGTGAAATAAACCCTCCAAAGTGGTGGCCGAAAATCCAAGTGAGGAGAGAAAGCATGTACGTGGTCTATATTTTTCTCAAATCTTGATTTTGATGTGTTGTGTGTGATCAAAATTTGATTACATATATTTATTGTCTTCAATATAAATGGATCCTTCTAGAACTGAGAGTTTTTCTCTTGTTAAATCTCACATGCAATATTATTAACACTTCTAGAATTCTTCTTGGATGATTTGACTAACTAGAAATCTATCAGTCGTTGTTTGCTTAGGAAACTCCTAGTTTATTAGTTTCATCATAAGTCCGATTGACGATCAGACATATTATGATGCAGAGTGAAAATTTTGAAAATCAACTTTTCCACTGATTCAGCGACCAGTTTTGAAACTTCTTAAAATTTAGGCATTTGCACTCTTCTCACAAATTTAGGAGTCATGTTAACTCTCGCAACTTTCAAATATAAATCCACTTATAAAAACCTTTATACTACATATTTTCTATCTCTATAAAACTTAATCATCAAATTAAACTCCTTGAATTTGACTCTTTTAATGGGAACAAAGAATTCAATACTTGTGTGATCCTCAATAGTTCAGAGATACTGCTAGTCATAAGTTCACAACTCATGTGATTCGAGATAACACTTTTCTCTATTTGGAATCACAATAATTGGCCTCATTATGTGCATCAACCCCTTGATCACAAGAATTTCAGAACTCGCTTCTGATTGCACTCATTGGTTTATTATAAGAGCGTTTAGTATCATCGTCCCATGATCCACTAGGTATCATTGATAGTACCTAAAAGAACCAGTGTATTATTATTAGTGTAGTGTATGGTATCTTCAGCTCATATATTTTGATCGAAGCTGCAACCATTGATATATGATAACTATGTGATGTTTCTTTGAGTAATCATAGTGGCATCGTGTGTGCAACTTGGGAAACAATTTTTCCTAAAATTCCTTGCACTATTAATCATCATCAAATAAGATATCCACACCCGTTGTGAGAGGTGAATTAGCGAATACAATGGATAGTCTCCTACGCATGTCAAAATTACATCCAATCTCGCCAACTGATGATTCTCACAAAGTCGATAAACGAGTCAAAGTGCAACACTAGTATGTCGAGCCTCTTTGTTGTCCGAGTTCAAATGATGAATGGTGTACAATCATAACCAAGGATAGAGAGTTGTTTAGTGACTCATAATATGATCACTCATCAGTATGATTGAGCCTCTCCATGCACATACCAATAAAACATAGAGTTTAACATCACTTATGCTAGTCTCGAACTCTAAAGACTTGTATCATTATTTTAGATGGTTAAATCGACTAAGATGATTTATACCAAATTAATTGTGTTCATGATCAAAATGTACAAACTCATTTTATCGTAGTATTTTTGAGGTATCTATCTATGTAGCTTGTATGTGTATACATATAAAGTAAATGTCATAATTTGTTAAAACATAAATTATTATTAATATAAATATTGTTTATTTATGTGCATTTATTTATCTCATTCTCATTGGTAGTTTTTCAATTTCTTTCTTCGAAAATTTCAAAATTTTAGCCCTCATTATAAAGAATAAGATTATCATAATGAAAATTGATATAATAAAAAGGTTAATGGAAGCTAATTTAAATATTAGTTTTATTTTACAAGCGAAAAATTGTTATGCACAGGAAAACTAATTTTATAAGAAATAATATGTAATTTTATGGCGAAATTACATTTTTTCATATAACTTGAACACTTTTTAATTTTTTTGTCATATTATCTGTGAATTATTAGATTCCGTCAACTAACTAGCATTTTGTTTTTATATTTTATTCTTTTTTAATAAAAGTGCTAACATGATATTGGATATATCAGCAATTTTGACGTCAGCCGTTTCTGATGACACATCATCATTTTTCGATTTCATATTAGCTCACAATTAAAAGGTGAAATAAAAAGTACAAATTAATAGATTAGTACCTTAAATTAATAGATAACATAAAAATAAAAATATATATATAATTTACTGAACGAAAAATGTCATTTTTCCACCATCTTACTTAACAAGAACGTAAAATTAGATATTCCAATTTTATTTGTCTGATAGGATATATAATCAAATAAAGGATGAGATAGATGATGCAGAACACGAAAGACGAGCAATACTACTCTTATCCGATATATAGGAACGGATAAATATATCTTAGATAAAATATTAAGAGCAATAATGAAAATGTAAATGTATCCTGCTATATATTTATCAGAAAAAAACGTGGTAGGCTCCGAGGAGTTAAACGAATACGTGATCGATGTTTGTGAAGAATAAAGTTTCCATAAAACAGATTCTCCCTCTCACCGACGGTGCTTTGAGAATTGAATAGCTGTACGTCTCTTAGGATACAACGATAATACCAATAAGAGGTAAGTACAAAATGATACTCCAACAAACAGAAAACATACCTAATCGTAATCACTTTGAAACAGAGAATGGAAAGAAACTAGAATTCAAACGAGAGACTTTGGTTATGTCTCTTCTATGTATAAAAAATTTGACACATATTTGTAGGTTTAATATTACTTTATCATCGAATTCACACCATCAACGGTTTCAACATTTGCCCAAATTAAGTTTATTTAGTTTAACTCATAAAGTATGTTACATTTATTAAAGGATAAATTGGAAATAAATCTCTAAAATCAACTTTATCCTAACTTCTTACACCTAAAACTTTTTTTTCACTCCCTAAAATATTAAAAAAGAGAAAAATAACCTCATTATATTAATGATTGATTTTTCTGGGAGAAATGGTATCAGAGCCTGGGTAAAATTATTCAAACATAAAAAATTATAATTGCACAAGTAATTAAATGTTTCAGAAACAGGCGAGGAAAAGCACATATATGTTCAAGAAACCCAACAAGCACTAAAACTTTCGACAATAGGAAATCTTAGATGTCCAAAAGGGTGGAAGGAAGTAGAAATAGTATTTGATATTAAGAAACAAATGAATCAATTTCCTTGTAATAATATATACTATTTAGAACAATCTATGATAGAGATTTACCAAGGAATGATCAACATTCGAGAATTAGAAGTTCATATCAAAGGAACTCCAGGAAAAAACCAAATCGATTGGTTCTTGGGTTAGAGTTTCTCGAGGAACATAAACCTTGGAAACGTCTAGAACACGGAATGGAGTTTACGGTTGAAAATCGGATGTGGAAAATCCAATGACCACAAGCTTATTCTCAATATACATTCCAGTAGGGATGTTATACGAACAATATAAATCACAATACTTTGCTGCTTATATTGATTTAGGCGATGTAATCTGTACAGCAAAAAAGTTTTCCAAATGAATTGGAAGAAGAATTACCAAAGATTGCAAGAAGAGATTTCTCCAAGAGAATCTTAAACTTATGTGAAGCAATTAAGATGACAGAAATCGTGATCAGAGGTGATGGACAAATACCATGGCATAAGGTAAAACACCACCGATTTATTTTCATGATACATGAGCTGACATTTTGCTAGAAAATAATTTTCTACAAATATACAACTCCTAAAAGTGATAGATGTGGTTTTTACGTGTTTTATTGCATTAGTTTGTGTGTGTTTGCATTGTACAGACGTACATTTCATTTACATTTTGTTCGTTTTAGAGTAAGCATATGCATTTGAACATTTCTCACTTGTGCATGACAAATTTGCAAGTGAAATGACCGGAAAACCGAAATCGGAGCAAAAGGTGCAAAAATGGGCAGAAAGACTAGCGCCCGAGCGGTAGAAATTTACTGCCCGAGCGCGAGAAGTGACTCACAAGCCAAATTACAGAAGATGTGGCGCTCGGGCAATAATATTCTACCGCCCGAGCGCGAGATTCATCCTCTGAAGAAAAAATGTCCAGAACATGTGGCGCTCGGGCGGTAATGTTGTACCGCCCGAGCGCCACCTATTGTTGGAAAAAATTCTTTGCCGATTCCTTACCTTAGTCTTGGGATGTGGATGATATGGAAAGGATTTTTGGACGTTTTTGATTCATTCAGACATCATTGGAGAGCCGCCGCAAGCTTTGGAGAGAATTTTGCGCTTGGAGTTGAAGATTCGAAGATTTTCGGGCGTCGTTCCTCGCAATTTTCGTCAAATCTAATATTTCTAATTTAGTTTTTATCTTTTAAACATTGTTGTGTTTATGTCTATTATGAATTCAAGTAGCTAAACGTAATTATTTGTTGGGATTTAAGGGTATCCTATACCGAACTTTGATTTAATTAATTCACATATCTATTTCTGATTTATTCTTCATTATACTATTGTTTTATTGTGTTGTTAAAGCGTAGCTAACTTTAATAACAATTTTATATTGTGAGTGAGTTCGAGAGAATAACTTGTGATAGGAACAAGTAGTATAATCCGTGGATCTACAATTTACATAGATATATGAAATTGGATACGCGCCGATAGTCATAGTCCGACAGGGCGAAAACTAGGAGATTTCAAATATCGACATTTAATTAGTTCATTGAGTATAATTAGTTTTGCATAACTCGAGAGAGTGTGTTCAATTGAATAGGAAATCATGTCGGAAGCATATAATCATTATCGAAAAAATTAATTAATTAATTAATGAGGGGTGGGTGAACCGATATTCCCAACAAATTCATTTCTCATTGAATTTTTAATCAACCATTTTAGATATTATATTCCATTAATCAATTCTTGAATAATTTTATTTTATTACTTATTTGAGCATGGTAGTACTAAAACAACCAATCAATTTTCGCTGCTAAAGATTTAATAACTGAAAATAATAATTGTCAAATACAGTCAAACGATACTCGTACTCACGTACATTATACTATTACTTGACATTGTGCACTTGCGATTAATTTTTGGGCATACAAAATCATATTTTTATTAAGGATTCCACAGTGCAAGTTTTGCTCGATCAAGTTTTTGGCGCCGTCGCTGGGAACTGTTAATCTACAATTTTATTTTCAATTATTTACTTTAGTGTTCTTTATTTTACTTTGTTTGACACCTTCGATTTCTTCACAGGTATCTCTCTTGTGCATGCCAAGTTCTCTAGAGTCTGAACTAGAGATATTCGATCCCGAGATTGAAAGAACCTTACGCAAGAGACGACAACAGCAGAGGCTTAAAGACATAATGAACAGGAACGAGCGTGAGGAGGAGAATCACGAAGATCTAAGGGTCGAAGAGCCAAGGCGCATACCCATGCTTAAGTATGCGCAACCGTCGCTCGATGAAGCACGTCCAAACATAGTGCGACCAACCATCAGGGCAAAACAGTTTGAGATCAAGCCAGCCATAATTCAAATGATCCAGAACACTGTCCAATTTGGGGGAATGCGCTAGATGATCCGAACATTCACATCGCCGACTTCTTAGAAATTTTTTATACTTTTAAATTTAATAGAGTTTCAGATGATGCTGTTAGACTACGTTTATTTCCGTTCTCTTTGCGTGATAAAGCTAAATCTTTGTTGAATTATTTTCCTACAGGTTCAATCACAACTTGGGAAGATATGGCCAAGGCATTCCTCTTGGAATACTTTCCTTCAAAAACCATGAAGTTGCAAGCGGACATAACCACCTTCTCTCAATTTGAACACGAGTCACTCTATGAGGCTTGGGAACGATACAAAGATTTATTGCGAAGATGCCCACACCATGAGTTACCTATTGGGTTAGTTGTCCAAACTTTTTACTATGGGTTAATTTCCTCTAACCGTACCATGATAGATGCTGCGGCCTGAGGAAATCTGTTGAGGAAAACGGCCGAGGAAGGATACGAGTTACTGGAGGAGATGGTTTCTAGCAGCAATCACCCTCAATCTGAGAGGAACACTCAGCGAAGGAATGCAGGAGTACACCAGGTAAATGATTTTTCACCTGTCACTGCGCAATTAGAAGAACTTAATAGGAAAATAGACATCATGAACGTAAACGGGACATCAACGCGCCTGTAAGAGATATTTTATGAAAAATGTGGAGGAGAACACTATGTTAAGGACTGTCAAGACAGTGGTCCGTTCTATGTGAACAAAGAGGCACGGGTGAATCAAGTGGGGGTTCAAAACTGTCCGAGGAATGATCCTTATTCAAATACATACAATCTTGGATGGAGACAACATCCCAACTTCTCATGGGGTGGTCAAGGCAGTCAGACTCGACCACAAGGAGGACAGCAGTACAGTAAGCAACCGATGTATCGACATGAGCCTCGAGATGAGAAATCTAGTTTGGAGCAAATGATGTCTAAGTTCATTTCAGCCGCCGAGACTAGACTGCAAAACCAGGATGCATCAATAAAGGGCTTGGAGAATCAGATAGGTCAGTTGGCTAAAATGATCATGAGCAGAGAACCAGGCACCTTGCCAAACAACATGGAAACCAACCCGAAAGAGCAAGTGAAAGCATAGTGTTGAGGAGCGAAAAAACGCTTGGAAAAGAAGATCAACGAGAGGAAGCGGTTAACACATCTACAGGTAAATCTTCTAAATCTACACCTACACCCACTGCACAATCTACAATTGCAATTCCCCCACCTTTCCCTGCAGCATTAAAAAAGGAGAAATTGGATGTGCAATTCGGTAAGTTCTTAGATGTATTCAAAAAATTGCACATTAATATTCTTTTTGCTGATGCTCTGATGCAAATTCCGAGCTATGCTAAATTCCTGAAAGACATTTTAGCTAACAAGCGGAAGTTGGAGGATCACATGACGGTAAACTTGACTAAGAACTGCTTTGCATTAATACAAAACAATATACCACCGAAACTAAAAGACCCAGGGAGTTTTTCTATTCCTTGCGTGATTGGTGATATTGTTTTTCGTAAAGCCTTGTGTGGTCTTGGAGCAAATATAAATCTTATGTCGTTATCTGTATTCAGGAACTCGGATTAGGAGAACATAAGCCAACAAGGATGTCCTTGCAACTAGCAGACAGATTTGTCAAATACCCGCGAGGAGTCATAGAGGACGTCTTGGTAAAGGTGGAAAAAGTCATATTTCCTGCAGATTTTGTAGTACTTGACATGGAGGAAGACGTGGAGATGCCCTTGATTTTGGGGAGACCATTCCTTGTGACTGGCAAGGACCTGATTGATGTTCAAGAAGGGAAGTTGAGATTAAGAGTGGGCGAGGAATAAATTACTTTTGACGTCTTTACTGCTCTTAAGCACACACTGCACACCGACAATTGTTTTAGAATTGATGCTGTGGATTCACTTGTGTGTAATTTTGTGCAGGAGGGCATGAAAGACCCATTGGAAGCCACACTCACAACTGAAATGGAGGATGACGTCTTGGATGAAGAAAAAGCTGAAATAGTGGCACACTTTAATGCCAACCATCCATGGAGGAAGCCAATGAGGATGAGACTTGAAGATTTAGGAGAGCGCAGAGATTTGACCCCTCCAAATTCAAGCATTGAGGAACCACCAACGCTTGAGCTCAAAACCTTGCCTCCGCACCTAAAGCATGTATACCAAGTGAAAACAACACTTTACATGCCATTATTTCTGCTGCTTTGACGGATGCTATGGAGGAAAGACTGTTGCAAGTTCGCAAAGAACAAAAAAAGGCATTCGCCTGAAAGGTAGCAGACATAAAGGGAATCAGTCCATCGATCTGCATCCACAAAATCTTGATGGAAAAAAAAGTACTCACCCCTCGTGCAACCTCAAAGAGGACTCAATCCAAAGATGCAAGAGGTAGTGAAGGCTGAAACTATTAACCTTCTCGATTCAAGTATTATCTATCCTATTTCAGATAGTGCATGGGTGAGTCATGTTCAATGTGTGCCTAAGAAAGGTGGGATTACGGTTATCACTAATGAAAAAAATGAACTTATTCCCGCGCGAATTGTTACAGGGTGGAGAGTGTGCATTGACTATAGGAAGTTGAATGATGCTACCCATAAGGACCACTTTTCCCTTCCGTTTATTGATTAAATGTTGGAGAGACTAGCGGGCATAGGTTTTATTGTTTTTTAGATGGGTACTCGGGGTATAATCAAATCATGATTGCACCTGAGGACCAATAGAAAACCACTTTCACTTATCCTTATGGAACCTTTGGTTTTCGCCGTATTCCTTTTGGTCTATATAATGCACCTGCCACATTTCAGCGCTGCATGACTGCTATATTCCATGAAATGATTGAAACCTTTCTTAAAATATTTATGGATGACTTTTCTATCTTTGGTGCAACGTTTGATGAGTGTTTACAGAATTTGAGATCCGTGTTGGGGAGGTGCGAGGAGACGAACCTGGTGCTTAATTGGGAGAAGTGCCACTTCATGGTACAAGAGAGAATTGTCCTAGGGCACAAGATTTCGGAGAAAAAAAACACTGTAGCCCCCTGCAGTTGATCAAAAAGATCGTCTATCCGTGGCAACGGATATTTATTCTCGATTGTCACTTTGTTGATTTCTCTGTTGTCAATGCAAAGCCGCAAATA
This sequence comes from Primulina eburnea, assembly GCF_022965805.1. Lineage (NCBI taxonomy): Eukaryota > Viridiplantae > Streptophyta > Magnoliopsida > Lamiales > Gesneriaceae > Primulina > Primulina eburnea. The sequence continues at coordinate 26,534,878 of NC_133107.1, read as the reverse complement.
CCCATCTTTCTTTTTGAAGAAAAGAACCGGAGCTCCCCAAGGCGAAGAACTCGGTCGAATAAAACCTTTGTCTAATAAATCCTCCAACTGCGTCTTCAACTCTTTCATCTCTGTAGGGGCCATTATGTACGGAGCTTTGGAAATAGGAACCGTCCCCGGAACTAGATCGATCACAAACTTTACATCTCTGTCTGGCGGTAAACCCGGCACATCATCCTCAAATACATCAAGGAACTCTCTCACAACATTAATATAATCAATGTTCAACTTCACAATTCTATCCATATCAACAATCGAAGCCAAAAACCCATCACAACCTCTAAAGAACAACGTCTTAGCCTTAAGACATGAAATAAAGGAAGGACCAGCGAAGTACCTGCACTGGCGAGCATACCTACCTTATTTCCATCATCTGCAAATATCAATGTCTTAGCAACACAATCAATCACTGCATGATAGGTTGATAGCCAATCCATGCCAAGTATAATATCAAACGCAACCATCGGAATAAAAATCAAATCGGCATAAACCATTCGCTCATTTATTTGAACAGAACATGCATACACAATAGACGTCGGGCATAACACATCTCCAGAAGGCAATACAACATTAAACTAGAGGGGAAGAACAGAAGGAACTAAACCCAAAGATCTCAAAAATAGTTCAGACATACAAGAATGAGTAGCACCTGTAACAATCAATGTCGTAGCTACTCTGCCTGAAATTAAAATAGTGCTAGAGATCACAGAAGAATCATGGTTTATACCTTACTTCGTCATGGTGAAGATGCGACCCTGCACCATCTCTTTACTCGATCCTCTCGGACAGTCCTTGGCGATATGGCCTGCAGTGCCACATCGGTAGCAAGTGTGAGTACCAAATCTGCACTCTCCCCTATGATGCTTACTGCACTTGGGACACAATAGCGTCTCAGGATCAAATGGAACTGTCGGTACATTAGAACTCGGTTCCATCTTGCCTTTCTCCTTAAAATTGCCTTTTCCTCTTTGGCTCGAACCTTGACCTCTTTGAGCAATAGCCTGCTGCCTCGCCCGTCTCTCTCTAGCAATGTCCTTCTCATCTTGCTCGGCTAACAGTGCTTTTGCCACAATCTCTTTAAATGTCACCGCCTTAGACATATTGATGTCCCTCCTGATTTTTGCTCGAAGTCCTCTGATAAAACGAGCACCCTTGTCTTTGTCATTGGAGGCAATATATGGGGCAAACAGACAGCCCTCCTTGAACTTCAAAATGTACTCGTCACCATTCATACTTCCTTGACGAAGCTCTAAAAATCCAGTCACCTTCCTAGCTCGAAGTGCATCTGGGAAGTACCTGTCATAGAAAAGATCAGTGAAATCTTGCCACTTCAATGCCGGAACATCAACACCTACCTTGGTAGCATTCCACCAAATACGTGCAGCTTTAACTAGCATGAATACTGCGCCACAAACTCTGTCCTTGTCTTCATAATTGAGATGATCAAATATCACCTCAAGTGATTTGATCCACTCTACGGCCACTAATGGATCAGTGCTTCCTGCAAACTCAGGCGGATCCATTCTCTTAAAAGCCGTAAAGATCCCATCAGTTCCAGTTGCTTGAACCACTTGGCCTCTACCTTGACCTGAACCTTGCAAACGGAGCAACTGCTGAATCAGTTCACTGTGAACCTTGGCTTGCTCTTTCAATAATTTGCCGAACTCGTCGAAAACTCTCGATGAGGAGCTATCCTCACCCTCTGAAGCCTTTCTTTTAGGAGGCATTAATTCCTACAATGTGCTCACATAATACATATCAACTATTAACAATAAATAGATGTAGAAGAAGATATACCCGGACTGTTGAAATTAGACGAAGTCATATGCATTGGTCCGAAGAACGTTGCTCTGATACCACTAAACGTAACGCCCTTGACTGATTTCATAAAATAACAGCGGAATTTTTCTAAAATTTATTTGAAGGGAGGAAGGATTTAAAATTTTCTTGACTTAAAACACATATCCAATATATACAATCAAAAGTATATACATGATCAAATAAGTGTTGCATCAAAATACAAACATCATTTTGATCATGTCCAAAAATGCTAAAACTCAGCAAGTGGAACTCTTACATATCAATCTGAACATATCATACTTTGTAAAACATGGCTTTGAAATCATTAAATACCATCTAACTCTTGAAACATGAATAACATAGTATAACATAGCAATACCGCTAGTATTTTTCTTTTCTCTGTTGGATTGATATCTAAATAGTATCTCTGTCTCTGTACCTATATCTCATCGATATAAATCGATACTCTGTTGGGATATAAGCCTATGGTCATTGATCAAATAATTGCATGCAATCTCTGACTATCTATTTATCAATCCAATAAATCATTTGAACTCTCTCTTGGGCATTAAAACAAACACTTTGAATAATCTTCTCTTTTGCATTCCCTTTGATATAATTGAGACATAAAAATGCCTCTAATATACAACAAAGTGTATCAATACATAGTGTGGGGACCCGGACGCTAATCATGTTCTTAATCATCATTGAGACAATTTAATCAATTATAATAAACAGGGTCTAAATTTTTTTTTTGTTAAAATACAGTATTAAATGCGGAACGTAATGGAATACATTCTAATATACATGTCAGTATTAAAGTATAAGTCTTGTACTATATACAATCATTCAAACTAAGGTTTAACAACTAAATATCAAGTGTCCAAACCCTAATTCTAATCCAGGTCCATAGTCTCCACTCTAATCACGATCTCTCTCTTCATCTCCTCGACCCCGATCATGTCCCACCTGTTGCCATGAACACATACAAACACGACAACAGCCGGATAACTTCGGTGAGAAATACATCCCAGTATAAATCAACGAAACATGCAATCATATAAACAATGTACAAGCATGTAACAAATATCAGTAATATGTATCAAAATTTGAAACATAACCAATATAAAATCGTCAATCAGACTCGTGGCTCCACGTCTCAGACTAGACTCAATCCTAGTCTAGGGATCCCGGTTTCCAGACGTTGGCATTCCATAGAAGAAACTCCAATTCTATCTACTTCGATATAACCAAACATCCGGTGTCTTGACCTATCCGTCACAGACTCTGGCACTTTCACCAATTCACTATCTTGTGACAATGTGCAATGTGCCAGTGACGATTCCATCATTAGCGGCACCTATGTCACAAGAGTACTCGTCTAATACTCGTCTAATACATGCTTTCTATAAATCAATAGAACAAGCATATCAATTCAAATCAATGCACATAATAACAATAAATATGTGATTTAGGGAAACTCAAGTATATCATACTCGAGTCGTTCTCCCGGTACCACATTGACTTATACCTTTTTTTTTATTGCAGTTCTGACGCCGTTCTCGTCTGGAATTCAAAACCTCTCAACACTCAGTCTGGCAATGACAATATCAATAATACCATATCAATATATTGCTAAAATCAATACCAATCTGATCAATCTGGATTTAATTCAAAACCAACGGCATAACGGAACAATCCTGATATCCCCGTCAATACAACATCAGCAGATAATAATTACAATCTATAACTGATATCCAATAAAATCTGTAATCAATTCATAATCCAAATCTGTCCAATATCAACCAATATAATCTGAAAAATCATAACAATTCCATAATCAATTATTTTCTTAATCTAACTTCAATTCTACGATGTCTAACATGTCAAGAACATCATATATGAATCATATCCAATTCTGGCAATATCATAATTTCAAGACATATCAAAACTTAGTAAAAATTACGTACGGTTGTAGCCCGCGTCGATAGGAACACCGTACTAAGTCCGATTGAAAATCTAACGGTTGGATTTTGCACAATCCAAATCTAAAATCAAGAACTTGAAGTTGGCCTCGGTTTTTCGTTTTGCCCTCATTTTTCCACTGAATGGAAGCTTATATATATATATATAAACACACACACACGTTGCATGAGAAGGCTAGGTGGCTCATCCTATGCCCAGCACTTCTCACGCATATGCGCGAGACATAATGCCTCAGCGCGTAACCTTCACAGCAGCTCGCGCATATGCGCGAGGTCCTTCACATTCTTCACAACTCTTGGGTACCCTCATGCACATGCGCGAATCCATGTCGTGCATCTGCGCGAGGTACTCTGCCTACTCCACGCATATGCGCCCGGAATGAACGCGCATATGCGCGAGGCTCAATCCTCACACATAATTCTAATCTCCTTTCCACCTATCCCGGTCCGATCCAATTCATCTATAATCACATCAATTAATCCACAATTCATTTCAGATTAACAACACAGCAAATCCCGGGCATTACACATAGCATGAATCAAATGGAAGGGAATAGAATGTTAAAACCATTGAAATATATTACATACAATTCATGTGAGCACAAGGAACGAATTCCACTTACAACCAATGGAAACCTTGATTCTAATCTCTTGATAGAATTCTTACAACAATAAACCATGAATTGAACCATCAACATCTCAATAATCCAACAACCATACCATAAAACCCATAAAACTAACACAATCAAACATTCCATGATTTCTATCAACACCATAAACAAAAAAATAACTAAAGCCACAAGATTACCTTAGCTCCTTGAACCCAAAATGATCTTGTTCTAACTTCAAAAACCCAACTAGATGCTTGAATCAAAGAAACAAAGGAAAGAAAATGAGAACCCTAGCTTCCCTTGAGCTGAAGAATCGAGAAGGGTGGAGAAGAAATGAGAGAAATGAGGCAAACTATAGTATTATATCACTTAAATCTCGAAAACACGACTTCACTGTTCATCGATCGCGGGTGCGCTAACCTTTGGACCGCAGGTGCGCTACGCATACTGAACAACGACCAAAAATCCGAAACAACGACCGCAGGTGCGGTGTCGCCTCTGCCCAATCACCGCGGGTGCACTGCATAATGGACCGCGGGTGCACACTCCTCTGTAGCCAACAATAAAATTTGCAACGAAAATCGAATCGCAACGTCGCTTCTCCTCATATTTCGACAACACTCTCAACGAGAAATTTGAACCTCTATACTTCATCTAACCACTACAATCGGCCTCATACCAATTGGCTCAACATACAAATTATCAAGAATTAAATCGTAACGACACCACAATAAAACTACACAACATCTAAAATCCACAATACTATAAACCATAAATCTCAACTCTTAACATCTAAACCATACTTAAACTTGACCAAAAAGTCCATAAACATAAGAAATCTTAAACCATACCGTTCACCAAGCTTGGATATTACAATTTCCACTCCTTAAAGGAATTTCGTCCCCGAAATTGACGTCACTGCGCAAACAACTCAAGATACTTTTCTTTCATCTCATCCTCTGGTTCCCACGTGGCTTCCTCAATCAATTAAATCCTCCAAAGGACTTTAACAATGCCGATCTCTTTATTTCTCAATACTTTAACTTTGCGATCCAGAATCTGGACTGGAATCTCTTGTTACGTTAAATTCGGCGTCAAATCCAATGGCTCGTGGCAAAGAACATGGGAAGGATTCGCAATATACTTCCTGAGCATAGAGACATGAAAAATATTATGAACTCTATCAAAATCTGGCGGTAAGGCTAACCTGTAAGCTCGATCACCGACTCTATCCAAGATCTCAAATAGGCCAATAAATCTTGAACTCAACTTTGCCTTTTTGCAAAACCGCATTACACCTTTAAGAGGTGCAATCTTCAAGAACACGTGATCGACAACCTCAAACTGCAACGGCCTTCATCTGACATCAGCATAACTCTTCTGTCTCGACTGTGCTGTCTTCTATCTTGGATAACATCAACAACATCAGCTGTCTGTTGGACCAACTCTGGACCCAACATCTTTCTCTCACCAATCTCGTCCCAATACAAGGGTGATCTACACTTCCTGCCATAAAGTGCTTCATACGGTGCCATGCCAATCGTCGCATGGTAGCTATTATTGTACGTGAACTCAACCAAAGGCAATTTGGAATCCCAGCTACAAGGATAATCGATAGTACAAGCTCTGGGCATATCCTCCAAAATCTGAATACCTTTCTCTGATTGACCATCGCTCTGGGGTGATATGCTGTACTGAATGCTAACCGTGTACCCAACGCTCTGTGCAAACTCTTCCAAAACTTTGAAGTAAATCTAGGGTCACGATCAGACACGATCGACACAGGAACACCATGAAGTCTAACAATCTCGGTTATGTACTCTTCGGCATACTGGTTCATGGAATACGTAGTCTTAACTAGGAGAAAATGCACTGAATTGGTCAACCAATCAACGATAACCCAAATAGAGTTATAACCTTTCTACATTTTGGAAAGACCAACCACGAAGTCCATTGTAATGAGCTCCCATTTCCATTGAGGAATCGGCAATGACTGCAATGTCCCAGCAGGTTTCTGGTGTTCGATTTTTACCTGCTGACAAGTTAGACACTAAGAAATAAACATGGCAATATCCTTCTTCATACCTGACCACCAATAGAGTCTTCGAAGATCCCGATACATCTTGGTACTACCTAGATGTATTGAGTATGGAGCTGTGTGAGCCTCTGTCAAGACGTCTCGCCGAATATCATCACCAGTAGGAATACATATATGGCATCTGAATGTCTTCAAACCATCTTTATTCATCCCAAACTCTGAATTACCTCTCTCCTCTGCTCTGTCTCTCATCTCTGTCAATTGTGCATCAATGGCCTGCTCTCTACGGATTCTATCTGTCAATGTAGCCCGAATGTTCAACGCTGAAAAGCGAGCAATGGTTCTCGGAACCACCAAAGCTATCTCCTCTCGTTGCAAGTCTAACAACAACGGTTTCTGGATCATAGAACTCAAAGAAGAACTTGACTTATGGCTCAATGCATCCTCTACAACATTCGCCTTCCCGGGGTGGTAACTAATCGTCACATCATAGTCTTTGACAAGCTCTAACCACCGTCTCTGACGCATATTGAGTTCTTTCTGAGAAAACAAGTACCTTAAACTTTTGTGGTCCGTGAAAATCTCACACTTCGCCATATAAATAGTGTCTCCAGATTTTCAGGGCGAAAACGATAGCTGACAGTTCTAGATCATGCGTAGGATAATTTTTTTCGTAGTCTTTCAACTGACGAGAAGCATAGGCTATAACCTTTCCACGTTGCATAAGCAGTAAACCTAAGCCCATCTTCGACGCATCGGTATAAACAACAAAGTCCTCTGAACCACTGGGCAATGCAAGTACCGGAGCTGTCGTCAACCTATCTTTCAACTCTTGAAATCCACTTTGGCATTCATTGGACCACTCAAACTTCACAGTCTTCCTCGTCAGATTGGTTAACGGCAGGGCAATTTTGGAAAAATCTGAAATAAAACAACGATAATAACTCGCCAAACCAAAAAAACTTCGTACCTCTGATACAGTGGTAGGGATAGGCCACTTCTGTCTCGCCTCGATTTTTACTGGATCAACATCTAAACCATCCTTTGAGACAACATGGCCTAAGAAATAAATCTGCTTCAACCAGAACTCACATTTCTTCAACTTAGCATACAACCTCTTTTCTCTCAACAATTTAAGAATAACTTTGAGGTGCTCTGCATGAAGCTCTCTTGTCTTGGAATAAATCAATATATCATCGATGAAAACAATGACAAAACTATCCAAATACGGCTTGAACACCCGGTTCATAAGATCCATGAAAACTGAAGGAGCATTAGTCAGACCGAACGACATAACAAGAAATTCGTAATGCCCATACCTGGTCCAGAACTCCGTCTTAGGGATATCAGACTCCCTAACTTTCAACTGATAATAGCCAGATCGCAGATCAATCTTAAAAAACACTGTAGCCCCTTGCAGTTGATCAAAAAGATCGTCTATCCGTGGCAACGAATATTTATTCTTGATTGTCACTTTGTTGATTTCTCTGTTGTCAATGCAAAGCCGCAAAGACCCATCTTTCTTTTTGAAGAAAAGAACCAGAGCTCCCCAAGGCGGAGAACTCGGTCGAATAAAACCTTTATCTAATAAATCCTCCAACTGCGTCTTCAACTCTTTCATCTCTGTAGGGGCCATTCTGTACGGAGCTTTGGAAATAGGAACCGTCCCCGGAACTAGATCGATCACCAACTTTACATCTCTGTCTGGCGGTAAACTCGGCACATCATCCTCAAATACATCAGGGAACTCTCTCACAACATTAATATCATCAATGTTCAACTTCACAATTCTATCCATATCAACAATCGAAGCCAAAAACCCATCACAACCTCTAAACAACAACTTCTTAGCCTTAAGACATGAAATAAAAGGAAGGACCAGCGAAGTACTTGCACTGGCGAGCATACATACCTTATTTCCATCATCTGCAAATATCACTGTCTTAGCAACGCAATCAATCACTGCACGATAGGTAAATAGCCAATCCATGCCAAGTATAATATCAAACGCAACCATCAGAATAACAATCAAATCGGCATAAACCATTCGCTCATCTATTTGAACAGAACATGCATACACAATAGACGTCGAGCATAACACATCTCCAGAAGGAAATACAACATTAAACTAGAGGGGAAGAACAGAAGGAACTAAACCCAAAGATCTCAAAAATAGTTCGGACATAAAAGAATTAGTAGCACCTGTATCAATCAATGTCGTAGCTACTCTGCCTGAAATTAAAATAGTGCTAGAGATCACAGAAGAATCATGGTTTATACCTTACTTCGTCATGGTGAAGATGCGACCCTGCACCTTCTCTTTACTCGATCCTCTCGGACAGTCCTTGGCGATATGGCTTGCAGTGCCACATCGATAGCAAGTGTGAGTACCAAATCTGCACTCTCCCCTATGATGCCTACTGCACTTGGGACACAACTGCTTCTCAGGATCAAATGGAACTGTCGGTGCTTTAGAACTCGGTTCCATCTTGCCTTTCTCCTTAAAATTGCCTTTTCTTTTTTGGCTCGAACCATGACCTCTTTGAGCAATAGCCTGCTGCCTCGCCTGTCTCTCTCTAGCAATGTCTTTCTCATCTTGCTCGGCTAAAAGTCCTTTTGCCACAATCTCTTTAAATGTCACCGCCTTAGACATATTGATGTCCCTCCTGATTTCTGCTCGAAGTCCTTTGATAAAACGAGCACCCTTGTCTTTGTCATTGGAGGCAATATATGGGGAAAACAGACAGCCCTCCTCGAACTTCAAAATGTACTCGTCACCATTCATACTTCCTTGACAAAGCTCTAAAAATTCAGTCACCTTCCTAGCTCGAAGTGCGTCTGGGAAGTACCTGTCATAGAAAAGATCAGTGAAATCTTGCCACTTCAATGCTGGAACATCAACACTTATCTTGGTAGAATTCCACCAAATACGTGCAGCTTTAACTAGAATGAATACTGCACAACCAACTCTGTCCTTGTCTTCATAATTGAGATGATCAAAGATCGCCTCAAGTGCTTTGATCCACTCTACGGCCACCAATGGATCAGTGCTTCCTGCAAACTCAGGCGGATCCATTCTCTTAAAAGCAGTTAAGATCCCAACAGTTCCAGTTGCTTGAACCACTTGGCCTCTCACTTGGCCTCTACCTTGACCTGAACCTTGCAAACGGAGCAACTGTTGAATCTGTTCACTGTGAACCTTGGCTTGCTCTTTCAATAATTTGCCGAACTCGTCGAAAACTCTCGATGAGGAGCTATCCTCACCCTCTAAAGCCTTTCTTTTAGGAGGCATTAACTCCGACAATGTGCTCACATAATACATATCAACTTATAACAATAAATTGATGCAGAAGAAGACATACCCTGACTGTTGAAAGTAGACGAAGTCATATGCATTGGTCCGAAGAACGTTGCTCTGATACCACTAAACGTAACGCCCTTGACTGATTTCATTAAATAACAGCGGAATTTTTCTAAAATTTATTTGAAGGGAGGAAGGATTTTAAATTTTCTTGACTTAAACTGTGGCGCCCGGTTTAGGAATTCATAATTATTCCCTTACTAGGTGCCACATTTACCTTCAATATTTCTTTATTTAACTTCTATTTTTATTTTTACCATTATTATTATTAGAAAGATATTGTAGATAAAAATTTAAATATTTTCTACAATAATTTAAGGATTATCTACAAATATTTACATTCTTATTTCAAATATGTACAATTATTTTACAGCGGAAGTTTAACATTCATATGTACAATTATGTTACAGCGGAAGTTTAACATTTATTTATAAACAGATCATTCCAACTTTCAAATGCTCTTATTTCAGCTTCAGTTATTTTCCTCTTGTTCCAATTCGGGGGTTCCTGTGTCTGAAAATTACAATAGACGAAAAGAAACAGAGGGTTAAGTCTTTGAGGACTTAGTGAGTTTAAATCAGTATATGGCTTTTAAATAACACTTCATCGTAATAATATGCATAACAATTTAGATATTATGAATGATATGCAATGAAATAATAGATAAATGAAAAATCCATAAATTAACATTGGTGGCTCTAATTGAGCACTTTTTACGAGCCGGGTGAACCATTCTCCGGACCTAAATATTCGGTGCGCGTTGTTCAGATGAACCATATACCCGGGACTTTTGACCCGTTGTTCATTGGACTCGTTTTACGGGCCGAAGCCACGTTGTCCAGTGGACTCAATTTCGGGACCGAAATCCGTTGTCCATGACTCCATTCATTCATGATATATCAATCCATTCATAAATATGCAAGAAAATATATCAGTAATTGAAATGAACAGTGGATGATATTTGAACATTAAATAAATGCTATTGAAATTTCCAGGCCAAATGCCAAAGGCTTTAATAGAAAAATGAATAGTAATTTCCTCACCTGATAACTTACAGTTTAGGCTTGATTAATACTCCGAGTTCCTAGAGCAAGTCCTAAAATATATTATGAATGATATTTATATGTTAGAGGTTTTTAAGTAACTAGCTGATCATTTCCAAATCATTTTTTGTTCAAAATTTAACCCGGTTGATTTTACTTAAGTTTCAAAAATTCATATTAATTATAAGGTATATCCAAATATTACGAAAGTTGGCCAAAAAGTCGGAAATAACCTCAGGAACGTTCGGCCGTCGGAAAATTGCCGTTCCGGCGGCGCGTGGGGTACACGCGCTGATGGTGCCGGCGCGTGGCTGGCCGTCCAGTGGCCACGCGCGGCCCGTTTTTTTCCAGCATGTGTAACTTTTTATGATCTTGAATTCTCTTATTGAAAGTTTTGTCAAATTACTAACCGAACGATACCAGATTTAAATATCGTCCTATGGTGAACTAGGGTACTCCGGCATTCTGAAAATGTTAGTTCCGGCAATATTTTGGGATGACGGGCGGTATGTGCCTCATCTATGCAACAAGAGGTACAACTTTGTTATTCAAGCCGACCTCTAGTTTGGTGTGTAGCTATAAGAGAAATGAGCGAAAAATACCTAGGTTGAATACGGTATACCGTTGTCGATTTGCGGAATATCTTTGTTGGATTTCCTTGTTTTCGGTCGATCTTCTTACGTCACCTCCAGCGCTATATTGTTTTATGATATGAGGTGAATAGTTAGTGATTTATTGGGATTTTTTGGAAAGGGTATAGCTTTTCCTTCTATTTTTTCTTCCTTTTTCCCCTTTTTCTTTCCTCTTCTCTCTCTTTCTTCCTTCCCTTCTCGGGTGTCGTCAATTTGAAAGGGTTCGGCTATATTTATAGCTGAAAATTCATACATATCTTATTAATTTTTATTATTATTATTTTATTTTTTATTTATTTATTAAATAGAAAAATTCTCATGTTTATCCAAACTTAATATTATTATATTCGTGTATCTAATTATTGAACATAATTATCTTATATTGAACTTAATAATTATTGTAATTAATTACTTAATATATATGTTGAGTTTAATTATAATATTTTATTATATTTTATTATATTTTGGGTATTTGATTTTGGAATAAGCACCTCATAGTGCTTGATGAATTTTTAAGTGTATTGTGATGTATTTTAATGTATTTCTAGATACTTTGGACAAATAAAATTTTTACCGAAAATTGTGACACCCTAAAAACAAAGGTGCATAAATGCATTTTTATTAGTATAAAGTTTATTATTTTCACTTTTAAAATTTTATCACATTATTTTTGGGTACAAATTTTATTTGCCCAAAGTATCTAGAAATACATTAAAATACATCACAAAACACTTAAAAATTCATCAAGCACTATAAGGTTCCCATTCCAAAATCAAATACCCAAAATATAATAAAATATTATAAATAAACTCAACATATATATTAAGTAATTAATTACAATAATTATTAAGTTCAATATAAGATAATTAGGTTCAATAATTGAATACACAAATATAATAATATTAAGTTTGGATAAACATGAGATTTTTTCTATTTAATAAACAAGTAAAAATAATTAAAAATAATAATAATAAAATTAATTTTGGATTCTCGGCTATAAATACTGGACACCTTCTTCGATTCAACCAAAGAAAATCTGAAACACCCCACTTAAATAAACATTTCTAAATTTAAAAATAACTCGACATCAGCGGAAGCATTTATCTTTAAAATAAAATATACTGTATATACATTGCAAACATTATCTTACAATACATACAATACATAATCTCAAACATCTAATTCAAATACCATTATTACATATAATAAAATACATGCTATTTTTAAAACTTTAAATGTTCATCACACCCCAATAAAATCATTAACATATTCAAATAAAACTTTTCCAATACAGTAGCTATATGACTTCTTCCCCTTGGACAATCTGCTTCAAATTTTTTTATTACCTGCATCACATGACATTAACTGAAATGAGATAAAACTCAGTAAGTAGAGAACTTTACATAACAAATACATATTTATATGGCTTGGCTTGAAACCTTACAATGGCAATAAACATTGAATAATACCATCTTTGATGAACAATAATGATAAAATCGATATAGATGGTATATCATAACATGAATTAAAGGAAATGAAACAATAGCTCAATGATCTGTAATCTGTGAATGTTATCTATGTTAATATATATAAATATATATCGGACTGTGAGAGATAACCATGAGAGGAAATGATAGTCTGTAACTTGTAATCTGTGACCTGTGAATGTTATCTCTGTTAATATATATAAATATATATCGGACTGTGAGAGATAATCTATGGATAGTATATCTGTGATATATGAAAATATATATCAGACTGTGAGAGATACTCTTCATGTGATTGGCCAATGACATGCATGAATTACTATCATTCCTTGAATTGTAGCATATGAAATTCATTTGGACAATTGAACAAACACTTGATAGGCACAATAGCTTGCTAGCTTCTTTATCAATGAAATCAATAAAATTCTTGGATCAATGAATATATATCAACAAATATGGCAATAACATGTCCATTAAAGAAGCTAGACATCAATAAAAATGGCTTGGATACATATATATCATGTGAGCACAAGGAATAGCCTCTACTTACAACCCAATCAACACTTGGTGGCAAAGATGACCTCAAAAGAATCCCTACAACAATAATCACCATAAAATCTATGAATTAACACCATATATACATAGATCCAAAAAGTCAACTCAAACCTTCAACCCAACAATTCCTTGCAAAACCAAAGAATAACTAAGATCTTACCTTGTAGCTTGCACCTAGACTAGGAGATGCTAAGATTTCCTCAAAAATCCTTGAACTTGGTTGAAGATTTGGAAGAGAATTTTGGGGAAGAAGATGAGAAGGAAGCGTATGAGAGAGAAGGAGAATGAAGGAATGAAGATAAATCTCAAAACCAAGCATAAAAATCAATCCCCAAGCTTAAAATCGTGATTTGAAATAACACTTTCGTCAAATAATGCAGGGCAGCGCACCCGCGCTCGACTGGCCAGCGCTGCCCCGCGCAGGCAGCGCACCCGCGCTGCACATAGCAGCGCGGGTGCGGCGCTGCTGCCGCACAGGCAGCGCACCCGCGCTGCATATAGCAGCGCGGGTGCGGCCTGCTGCCGCACTGGCAGCGCAGGTGCGGCCTGCCCTCGGCCAGGCAGCGCCCCTGCGCTGCCAATGGCAGCGCAGGTGCGGCGCTGCTGCACCCGAGCGCTACTCCTCCGACACGAACTCCTAAAAACATCCTTTCTTGACTTAATATCCAACCTTTTCTTATTCCACTAAATTCTTATGAATTATAACAACCAAACTCCTTCTATAATTGTGGGCACCCGGGCTCTAATTCTTTTTCTTGGGATTAAATGGATCGTTGTTATAAAACGTGGGTCAAATTTTCGCTTTTTACATTAAATCAAGTGTAACTAAACAAACATAAGTTCTTAGTTTAATTCACAATATAAAACATAAAGTACATGTCTTGATTTATACACAACTAGTGTTCACTATCATCTAAACTCAAATGATAATACAAGTCTAACAAAAGAACCACTAGTCCTCTGCTGCGCCCGAGATCACCACGCTATCACGATCATCTCTGTCTCGACCCAGATCCTGCCCCACCTGTTGTTATGCACACATACAGACATAACAACAGCCGGAAAACCGGTGAGAACAAATCCCAGTATAAACATGTATACATGCATTAAAACAATCTAAACACATGAAACATGCTAATATGAATATCATTCATATATAATCATGCAATGCGAATCTAATCATGTCTAGACTCGACTCGACTAGAACTCTAGGGATCCCGTGGTGAATAAGACGATCTATCACTTACCCTCCCAATCGGGGTGACGGTATGTCTTATTCCTAGACTTCGGCCTGATCTGTATCCACATCTACAATAGGGGCGGTGATCTTCCCCTAAGCTGTGATATCGCCGAACATCTAGAAGTCTGGATGATCTCGCAGACTTTCCTATCTTAATGCATGAATACACAATCTGTAAACAAGCATAATCATCTGAACATGATTTGCATACAAGTTCTATAAGCAAATCGATCTATAACAACCATAATCATATCAAGACATAGATAATAAAACAAGTATGTGATTTTGGTTGGGAAACTCAAATGTGATCTTATTTGAGTCGTAATTCCCCCAAACAAAACATGTACTATACCTTTCGTCGCACAATTGTCGAAGTCTCGAAGACGAATCTGTCACTATCAGATCTGAAATACAAATGGGAATACATATTCTATTAATCTCTAATCTAATCCACCCATATCTAATTCTATACATGATCTCGGTACAATTTTACGGCATAACGACGTAATTCTTCGATACCGATTAATTCAACTCTCATCATACATTAATATCTACCTTCCACAATACATAATCAACCCCATAGAACATCATACTCTCAAAAATCTGCATAATTCAATATTACACATGCTGAAAAATCATAATCATCATGTAACATCTCCGTTTCTCGATCCCGTTCCGAATATATGATGTTTATAATCATAAAAACATATATCTACAAGCATATTCAAGTTTTCCTAACACCAGTATTTCAAATCATGTTGAAAGTGAACAATACTTACATCACCTTGTAGCTTGGAGTGAGAGGAGCTCAAAACCGCAATCGTATTTAAATTTGGATGTATGAATCTCACAAACTCACAATTCCAAGTGATGGAGAAACTTAAAACCTCTCTCTGAATTCTTCTCGGTTATCAGCTAAGTGAGGGGAGGAAATGAAATTACAGTATATATATCTTGCATGTCTTATAACACATGGCTCATTCTTTTCACTACACGTCTCGCGCATATGCGCGGCATTACTCGCGCATGTGCGCGAGACCTACGGTCTCGACAATTCAACACCTCGCGCATATGCGCCATTCTTGTCGCGCATATGCGCCCAAGCTTCTGGACAGACTGCGCATATGCGCGACTAAACTCGCGCATGTGCGCCACAGCTGCTGGAGGTGTCGCGCATATGCGCCACTTCATTCCGCGCATGTGCGCCCATGTTACTGTAAATGTCGCGCATATGCGCCACTCTTTCCGCGCGTATGCGCCAATGATACTGGAATTGTCGCGCATATGCGCCACTTATCTTCGCGCATATGCGCCAACTGTTCTGTCCAATTTTTAAGATTTTCTCCTCTTGTCCAAGTATTTCTTATTCTCATCTCACTAAACACTCCTCATTATATATATACATACTCATATATTCCGAGTATTATGTCGATGAGAACTATTAATCTCGAGCCTTACAATAATCAAGCATAAAACATCTCCCAAAACTTGATCATATCAATATATGAATATCCCTTAACCATAACACATGAAATCAATGATCATAGCACAATAAAAACTTGGGATATTACAATCTCCCCTCCTTAAAAAAATTTCGTCCCCGAAATTACCTACTGTCGAATAGATTAGGATAACGTTGCTTCATCTCCTCTTCCGGTTCCCACGTGGCCTCTTCAATCACTTGATTTCTCCATAGAACTTTGACAATGCCAATTTCTTTGTTCCTTAACACCTTAACTTTACGATCAAGAATTTGAACCGACATTTCATCATAACTTAGGTTAGGCAAAAGCTCCAATGACTCGTACCGAAGAACATGAGATGGATTCGCAAGATACTTACGAAGCATAGATACATGAAATACATTATGAATTCAGTCCAAGTCCGGTGGCAATGCAAGACGATAGGCTCGGTCTCCAATCTTAGCTAGAATTTCAAATAGTCCAATGTATCGAGGACTTAACTTACCTTTCTTGCCAAATCTCATAACTCCTTTTAGAGGAGCTATCTTGATAAAAACATGATCACCAACCTCAAATGCCAAAGGCCGTCTTCTCACATCGGCATAACTTTTCTGTCTAGACTGAGCTGTCTTCATTCTTTCTTGAATTAACGCCACAACTTCTGCTGTTTGTTGAATCAACTCAGGGCCCAACATATTTCTTTCACCTACCTCTTCCCAATACAAAGGAGATCTACACTTTCTTCCATATAAGGCTTCATAAGGTGCTAAGCCAATGGAAGACTGATAACTATTATTATACGTGAATTCAACCAATGGCAACTTGGAATCCCAACTCCCAGGGAAATCAATTGTGAAAGCTCTTAACATATCCTCAAGAATTTGAATTACTCTTTCTGATTGTCCATCGCTTTGAGGATGGTAGGTGGTGCTAAAGGCTAACTTCGTGCCCAAAGCTTGATGTAAACTTTTCCAAAACTCTGATGTAAATCTTGGATCACGATCTGACACTATAGATACCGGTATACCATGAAGTCTCACAATTTCTTGAATATATACCTCGGCATATTGATTCATAGAATATGTTGTCTTGACAGGAAGAAAATGCGATGACTTGGTCAATCGATCTACAATCACCCAAATAGAATTGAAACCTTTCTGAGTCCTTGGCAATCCAACCACAAAATCCATTGTGATGTGTTCCCATTTCCATTGCGGTATAGGCAAAGATTGCAATAATCCCGCCGGTCTTTGGTGTTCAATCTTAACCTGCTGACAGGTTAGACATTCAGAAACAAATACTGTAATATCTTTCTTCATACCTGGCCACCAATAAAGACGTCGAAGATCTTGGTACATCTTAGTACCACCAGGATGTACAGAGTATGGCGCCGTATGAGCTTCTATGAGTACATCTCTTCGAATGTTATCATCTATAGGAACACATATTTTACCTCAAAAGGTCATCAAACCATCACGATTCAATCCAAATTCAGAAACTCCTGTTAATTCATTACTCCTTTTTAACTTCAATACTGAACATCGGACTGTTTTTCTTTCAAAATTCGATCAAACAAAGTTGAGCGGAGAACTAATGTAGATAATCGAGCCACTGTCCCTGAAGATACCAAATTTATCTCATTCCTTTGCAAATCAAGGAACAAAGGTTTAGAAATCATAGCATTCAATTCTGAACTTGACTAGCGACTCAAAGCATCTGCAACTACATTAGCTTTACCAGGATGATAGCTAATGGTGCAATCATAATCCTTGACAAGTTCTAACCATCTCCGCTGCCGCATATTCAATTCTTTCTGTGAAAACAAATAACTCAAACTTTTGTGATCCGTAAAAATTTCACATTTTTCGCCATAAAGATAGTGTCGCCAAATCTTTAACGCAAACACCACAGCTGCTAACTCCAAATCATGAGTAGGATAATTTTTCTCGTAGTCCTTCAACTGACGAGAAGCATAAGCTATCACTTTCCCATGCTGCATCAGTACAACACCTAACCCCAATTTTGAAGCATCTGAATAGACAACAAAATCTTCATTACCACAAGGAAGTACTAACACATGGGCAGAAGTCAACTTATCTTTCAACTCTTGAAATGCTTGTTGACATGCTATAGTCCACTCAAACTTGACTGACTTACGAGTTAAACTCGTCAATGGCAATGCTATATTTGAGAAGTTCTCTATAAAATTTCGATAATATCCTGCTAAACCCAGAAAACTTCTCACCTCTGAAACTGTCCTTGGAATGGACCATTGCTTAATAGACTCAATCTTGAAAGGATCTATAGAGATTCCTTCTTTAGAAACAATATGACCCAAAAACGCCACTTGTTCTAACCAAAATTCACATTTCTTGAACTTTGCATATAATTGTTTTTCCCTCGACAATTTCAACACAATCCTCAAATGATCTCTATGAAGTTCTCGAGTCTTAGAATAAATAAAAATGTCATCGATAAAAACAATGACAAATGTATCCAAATACGGCGTAAAGACACGATTCATTAAATCCATAAACACAGAAGGAGCATTGGTTAATCCAAAAGACATCACCAAAAATTCATAATGTCCATACCTCGTTCTAAAAGCAGTCTTTGGTATATCCTCATTTCTCACCTTTAATTGATGATATCCAGACCGGAGATCAATCTTCGAGAACACTGTTGCTCCTTCCAATTGATCAAAAAGATCATCTATCATTGGCAAAGGATATTTATTCTTAATAGTTACCTTGTTCAGTTCCCGATAGTCAATACATAATCGCAATGATCCATCCTTCTTTTTCACGAATAACACTGGAGCTCCCCAAGGTGAGAAACTAGGACGGATGAAACCTTTATCTAATAGCTCCTGCAATTGATTCTTTAATTCTTTCATTTCAGTAGGAGCCAATCTGTATGGAGCCTTAGAAATTGGGGCTGTACCTGGAATTAAATCAATAACAAACTCTACTTCTCGATCAGGTGGTAATCCAGGTACATCCTCCTCAAATACATCAGGATAATCCTGAAGCACGTCAATGTCCTGTAATTGTATTCTACTTTCCTTTCTTGTATCCAAAACTGAAGCTAAGTAACCAACACAGCCCTTGTGCAACAATTTAGTGGCTTGAAGACAAGAAATAATAGGGATACTTAATGAAGAGGTAACACCAACAAATAAATCCTTCTCATAATCATCTGCTAAAAATTTTACTGTCTTGCTAACACAGTTAATCACAGCACGATAAGCAGACAACCAATCCATACCCAATATCACATCAAATGCAACCATTGTAATTACAATTAAATCTGCATACAACAATCTGGATCCCATCAACACAGGACAAGCCTTAAACATACTATTTGTCCAAATTTCTTCTCCAGAAGGCAACACAATATTAAATTCAACAGGCACCACAGTAGGTTTAACAGATATAGTATGCATAAACTCCTCAGATATAAAAAAATGTGTTGCACCAGTATCAATTAAGGTAAGTGCTTCTTTGCCCAAAATGAAAATATTACCTGATATGACTGAAGCATCAGGATTTGCGCCCTCTTTTGTGATCGTAAAGATTCTTCCCTGAACTTTTCCTTTTCCAAACGAAAGAGGACAATTATATACTGTGTGTCCCATTTCCTTACATCTATAGCAACGACCACTTCCGATTAAACATTCTCCTTTGTGTGGCTTTCCACACTTGGGACACAATGGTCGTTCACTATCTGTAGGAGGCAAAGGAAGCCTACTACGCTGCTCCATCTTGCCTTTGCCTTTATAACCTCCTCGAACATTTACACTTGAACCCTCACCTTTAGCTTGAAAAACTTGTCTCCTCAACTGCCTTTCCTTCTCTATCTCTTGCTCATCATTTTCAGCAAGTAAGGCTCTTTCCACAATTTCTTGATATGTCACCACCTTGGACATATGCACATCCCTTATAATTTCGGGCTTCAACCCACGAAGAAAGTGTTCACCTTTATCCTTGTCATTCTCGGCAATAAACGGAACAAATACACAACCTTCTTCAAATTTCAATATGTACTCAGCAACAGACAAAGAAGCCTGTCTTAACTCAAGAAATTCTTTCACCTTCTTGGCCTTAATTTCCCTTGAAAAATATTTGGCATGAAATAAATCTTTAAACTCGTTCCACTTCAATTCTTTTACATTAATAGTCACTTTGGTGGCTTCCCACCAAATACGAGCAGCCTTGACCAACATAAACACAGCACAACCAACCTTCTCTTGATCAGTGAATTTCAAATAGTCGAAGATAGCTTCCAAAGCTTTGACCCATTCTAATGCTACTAATGGATCAGGACCACCAATAAATTCAGGAGGGTTCATCCTCCAGAAACGATCATAAGCACCATTTTCAGAACTATTTGTCGTGCCTTGAACTCTTTCTCGAACTTGACCTTGGATCGTCGTTTGCATAGTCAATAACTTTTGAATCTGTTCACCATGAACCTTAGCTTGCTCTTGTAATAACTTAGTGAATTCATCTACTACACGAGTAGTCTTGTCTGTGGGAGGGGTACTATCATCCCCTTCAACATTCTTACGCTTGGGAGGCATTTCCTATACATATGCTCACGTTAACATGGATAGGATGAAAGAATACGTCAATGGCAATGAAATAGAATCAACTGTCAATGTTAAAATCAATAGATGCAGGATCGAAAACATACCAGATTGTCCTAGGCAGAAGAAGTCATATATGGTCCAAAGAACTTTGATCTGATACCAATTGAAACACCCCACTTAAATAAACATTTTTAAATTTAAAAATAACTCGACATCAGCGGAAGAATTTATCTTTAAAATAAAATTTACTGTATATACATTGAAAACATTATCTTACAATACATACAATACATAATCTCAAACATCTAATTCAAATACCATTATTACATATAATAAAATACATGCTATTTTTAAAACTTCAAATGTTCATCACACCCCAATAAAATCATTAACATATTCAAATAAGAATTTTCCAATACAGTAGCTATATGACTTCTTCCCCTTGGACAATCTGCTTCAAATCTTTTTATTACCTGCATCACATGACATTAACTGAAATGAGATAAAACTCAGTAAGTAGAGAACTTTACATAACAAATACATATTTATATGGCTTGGCTTGAAACATTGCAATGGCAATAAACATTGAATAATACCATCTTCGATGAACAATAATGATAAAATCGATATAGATGGTATATCATAACATGAATTAAAGGAAATGAAACAATAGCTCAATGATCTGTAATCTGTGAATGTTATCTCTGTTAATATATATAAATATATATATCGGACTGTGAGAGATAACCATGAGAGGAAATGATAGTCTGTAACTTGTAATCTGTGACCTGTGAATGTTATCTCTGTTAATATATATAAATATATATCGGACTGTGAGAGATAACCTATGGATAGTATATCTGTGATATATGAAAATATATATCAGACTGTGAGAGATACTCTTCATGTGATTGGCCAATGACATGCATGAATTACTATCATTCCTTGAATTGTAGCATATGAAATTCATTTGGACAATTGAACAAACACTTGTTAGGCACAATAGCTTGCTAGCTTCTTTATCAATGAAATCAATAAAATTTTTGGATCAATGAATATATATCAACAAATATGGCAATAACATGTCCATTAAAGAAGTTAGACATCAATAAAAATGGCTTGGATACATATATATCATGTGAGCACAAGGAATAGCCTCTACTTACAACCCAATCAACACTTGGTGGCAAAGATGACCTCAAAAGAATCCTTACAACAATAATCACCATAAAATCTATGAATTAACACCATATATACATAGATCCAAAAAGTCAACTCAAACCTTCAACCCAACAATTCCTTGCAAAACCAAAGAATAACTAAGATCTTACCTTGTAGCTTGCACCTAGACTAGGAGATGCTAAGATTTCCTCAAAAATCCTTGAACTTGGTTGAAGATTTGGAAGAGAATTTTGGGGAAGAAGATGAGAAGGAAGCGTATGAGACAGAAGGAGAAATGAAGGAATGAAGATAAATCTCAAAACCAAGCATAAAAATCAATCCCCAAGCTTAAAATCGTGATTTGAAATAACACTTTCGTCAAATAATGCAGGGCAGCGCACCCGCGCTCGACTGGGCAGCGCTGCCCCGCGCAGGCAGCGCACCCGCGCTGCATATATCAGCGCGGGTGCGGCCTGCTGCCGCACAAGCAGCGCCCCTGCGCTGCCTCTGGCAGCGCAGGTGCGGCCTGCCCTCGGCCAGGCAGCGCCCCTGCGCTGCCAATGCCAGCGCAGGTGCGGCGCTGCTGAAAAAGAAGAAAAAAAAAATAGAAGAAAGATCTATACTCTTTTCCGAAAAATCCCAATAAATCATCAACTACTCACCTCATATCGTAAAGCAACATAGCACTGGAGGTGACGTAAGAGGATCGCTCAAAAAGCAGAAAATCAAACAAAGACATTCCGCAAAATGGCAACGGTATCCCGTATTCAAGCTAGGTACTTTTCGCTCATTTTTCTTATAGCTACACACCAAACTAGAGGTCGGCTTGAATAACAAAGTTGTACCTCTTGTTGCATAGATGAGGTACATACCGCCCGTCATCCCAAAATATTGCCGGAACTAACATTTTCGGAATTCCGGAGTACCCTTGTTCACCATAGGACGATATTTAAATCTGGTATCGTTAGGTTAGGAATTTGACAAAACTTTCAATAAGAAAATTCAAGATCATAAAAAGTAACACATGCTGGAAAATAACGGGCCGCGCGTGGCCACCGGACGGCCAGCCACGCGCCGGAACCATCGGCGCGTGTACCACACGCACAGCCGGAACGGCGATTTTCCGGCGGCCGAACGTTCCTGAGGTTATTTCTGACTTTTTGGCCAACTTTCGTAATATTTGGACATACCTTCTAATTAATATGAATTTTTGAAACTTAAGTAAAATCAACCGAGTTAAATTTTGAACAAAAAATGATCTGGAAATGATCAGCTAGTTACTTAAAACCTCTAACACATAAATATCATTCATAATATATTTTAGGACTTGCTCTAGGAACTCGGAGTATTAATCAAGCCTAAACTGTAAGTTATCAGGTGAGGAAATTACTATTTATTCTTCTATTAAAGCCTTTGGCATTTGGCCTGGAAATTTCAATAGCATTTATTTAATGTTCAAATATCATCCACTGTTCATTTCAATTACTGATATATTTTCTTGCATATTTATGAATGGATTGATATATCATGAATGAATGGAGTCATGGACAACGGATTTCGGTCCGGAAATTGAGCCCACTGGACAACGTGGCTTCGGCCAGGAAAATGAGTCCAATGAACAACGGATCAAAAGTCCCGGGTATATGGTTCATCTGAACAACGCGCACCGAATATTTCGGTCCGGAGAATGGTTCACCCGGCTCGTAAAAAGTGCTCAATTAGAGCCACCAATGTTAATTTATGGATTTTTCATTTATCTATTATTTCATTGCTTATCATTCAGAATATCTAAATTGTTATGCATATTATTACGATGAAGTGTTATTTAAAAGCCATATACTGATTTAAACTCACTAAGTCCTCAAAGACTTAACCTCTGTTTCTTTTCGTCTATTGTAATTTCCAGACACATGAACCCCCGAATTGGAACAAGAAGAAAATAACTGAAGATGAAATAAGAGCATTTGAAAGTTGGAATGATCTGTTTATAAATAAATGTTAAACTTCCGCTGTAACATAATTGTACATATGAATGTAAAACTTCCGCTGTAAAATAATTGTACATATTTGAAATAAGAATGTAAATATTTGTAGATAATCCTTAAATTATTGTAGAAAATATTTAAATTTTTATCTACAATATCTTTCTAATAATAATAATGGTAAAAATAAAAATAGAAGTTCAATAAAGAAATATTGAAGGTAAATGTGGCACCTAGTAAGGGAATAATTATGAATTTCTAAACCGGGCGCAACAGAGGTAATTAAGTACAATAATTATTATGATCAATATAAGATAATTAGGTTCAATAATTAGATACACGAATATAATAATATTAAGTTTGGATAAACATGAGATTTTTTCTATTTAATAAATAAATAAATAAATAAAAATTAAAAAAATAATAATAATAATAAAGGGATAAACATAGAATCCTCGGCTATATATATTTGTGCGCTCATTCATTCTAAAATCAAAACCAGCCGAGAGACAGTAGGAAAAGAAGAAAGCAACCGAGAGAGAAGGAAGAAGGAAGAGGAGAGGAAGAAAAAAATAGAAGGAAAAAGCTATACCCCCTTTCCGAAAAATTCCGATAAGTCACCAACTATTCACCTCATATCATAAAGCAATATAGCACTGGAGGTGATGCAAAAGGATCGCTCAAAAACTAAGAAAATCAAACAAAGACATTCCGCAAAACGGCAACGGCATACCGTATTCAAGCTAGGTACTTTACGCTCATTTTTCTTATAGCTACACACCAAACTAGAGGTCGGCTTGAGTAACAAAGTTGTACCTCTTGTTGCATAGATGAGGTACATACCTCCGTCATCCCAAAATAAATCCGGATTGATAAAGAATGGAACAATCGTAATCTTCCAAAAATTCAATCCATCTTTTTTGCCTCATGTTCAGCTCTTTTTGAGTAAATAAATACTTCAGGCTTTTGTGGTCTGTATAAATATCAAAAGTGGAACCGTACAAGTAGTGTCTCCATTTTGCTAATGCAAACACTATTGCTCCTAATTCCAGATCATGAGTGGGATAATTTAACTCGTGATTCTTTAATTTTCTAGATGCATATACAATAACTTTATCATTTTGCATCAGTACACATCCAAAGCCTTCTTTTGAGTGTAAACCACAAATCTTTCTGTTCCTTCTGGTAAATCTAATACAGGTGCACTGGTCAGCATTTCTTTTAATTTGCAAAAACTTTTCTCACACTCATCATTCCATAAGAAAGGGTTGTCTTTGCGAGTTAGCTGTGTCAGGGGAACAACAATTTTCGCAAAATCTTTAATGAATCTTTGGTAGTATCCTTCTAAGCCGAGAAAACTTCTAATTTCTGTGATGTTGATTGGTTGTTTCCAACGAGATATGACTTCTATTTTTGCAGGATCTACTTCCAGTCCTTTCTTAGAGATAAAGTGGCCAAGAAATGACACTTTTTCTAGCCAAAATTCACACTTACTGAATTTGGCATACAGTTGATGCTCTTTCAAAGTTTTGAGAATCAATCGTAGATGTTGAGCATGTTCCTCGTGACTTCTTGAAAATATCAAAATGTCATCTATGAATATGACAACGAATTTGTCCAAGAATGGTTGAAATATTCGATGCATCATATCCATGAAAGCTGCAGGAGCGTTGGTTAATCCGAATGCCATTACCACAAACTCATAGTGTCCATAACGGGTATTAAAAGCTGTTTTGGAGATGTCATCCTCCTTAATTCTCAATTGGTAATATCCTTGTCGCAAATCAAGTTTTGAATATATTTGAGATCCTTGTAAAACATCAAACAATTCTTCGATATGCGGAAGAGGATATTTGTTTTTGATGGTAACGTTGTTAAGTTCTCGATAATCAATGCACATCCTTAGAGTTCGATCTTTCTTTTTGACAAATAATACAGGAGCACCCCATGGAGAGGTACTAGGTCGGACGTATTTCTTGTCCATGAGCTCTTGTAATTGAAGTTTTAATTCTTTTAACTCTCAAGGTGCCATTCGGTATGGAGTTTTAGATCTGGGTTGTGCTCCAGGTATTAGATCAATGGAAAACTCTACGTCTCTCTGAGGAGGTAAAGTATTGATCTCTTCAGGAAAAACCTCTGGAAATTCTTGTACAACTGAGATTTCTGAGATCTTGAGTTGATCTTTTGGCTTATTTATCAAATAAGCTAGAAATCCTTGTCCGTTGTTTTTTAGTATAGCTCTAGCTTCTATGGTTGATACTATTCCCATGTTATGGTTAGCTTTGGAAATGATTGGATGAGAAGTTTGAAGATAAACTTCTTTTGTGTAGCAATTGAGCTGGGCTTGGTGTCTATAAAACCAGTCCATTCCAAGAATAATATCATAGTTTTTGATTGGTAATTCAATCAAATCTGTTAGATATTCTTTTTCTTGGAATTTTAAGGGACAGTTTCTGTAAATGATGTCAGTAATCATCGTTGTCCCTAAAGGTGAGCAAATTTCGAAGCTATATGGTAGCTGCTCAAATAACAGTGGTAATTTACGTACAAAAAATTTTGAGATAAAAGAATGAGTAGCTCCTGGATCAAATAAAGTTTTTGCAGAACTGGATAATATGGTAACAGTACCTTCTACGACTGCAGTGGGGTCAACTTCCTCCTTTTGGTTTCCTAAGAGGGCATAGGCTCGAGCAGGTATCTTTGGCTTTGTTGTGGGTTGAGTCATTTGCGTTCTTTTTGGACAATCTTGAATAAGGTGTTGCTCACTTCCGCAAATAAGACATTTCCCACCTTTTCTCCAGCACTTTTCTTCTTCGTGATTCTTCGTGGATATTGTGGATTACCAAATCACGAAGAAGAAAAGTGCTGGAGAAAAGGTGGGAAATGTCTTATTTGCGGAAGTGAGCAACACCTTATTCAAGATTGTCCAAAAAGAATGCAAATGACTCAACCCACAACAAAGCCAAAGATACCTGCTCGAGCCTATGCCTTCTTAGGAAACCAAGAGGAGGAAGTTGACCCCACTGCAGTCGTAGAAGGTACTGTTACCATATTATCCAGTTCTGCAAAAACTTTATTTGATCCAGGAGCTACTCATTCTTTTATCTCAAAAGTTTTTGTACGTAAATTACCACTGTTATTTTAGCAGCTACCATATAGCTTCGAAATTTGCTCACCTTTAGGGACAACGATGATTACTGACATCATTTACAGAAACTGTCCCTTAAAATTCCAAGATAAAGAATATCTAGCAGATTTGATTGAATTACCAATCAAAAACTATGATATTATTCTTGGAATGGACTGGTTGTATAGACACCAAGCCCAGCTCAATTGCTACACAAAAGAAGTTTATCTTCAAACTTCTCATCCAATCATTTCCAAAGCTAACCATAACATGGGAATAGTATCAACCGTAGAAGCTAGAGCTATACTAAAAAACAACGGACAAGTATTTCTAGCTTATTTGATAAATAAGCCAAAAGATCAACTCAAGATCTCAGAAATCTCAGTTGTACAAGAATTTCCAGAGGTTTTTCCTGAAGAGATCAATACTTTACCTCCTCAGAGAGACGTAGAGTTTTCCATTGATCTAATACCTGGAGCACAACCCAGATCTAAAACTCCATACCGAATGGCACCTTGAGAGTTAAAAGAATTAAAACTTCAATTACAAGAGCTCATGGACAAGAAATACGTCCGACCTAGTACCTCTCCATGGGGTGCTCCTGTATTATTTGTCAAAAAAAAAGATGGAACTCTAAGGATGTGCATTGATTATCGAGAACTTAACAACGTTACCATCAAAAACAAATATCCTCTTCCGCATATCGAAGAATTGTTTGATGTTTTACAAGGATCTCAAATATATTCAAAACTTGATTTGCGACAAGGATATTACCAATTGAGAATTAAGGAGGATGACATCTCCAAAACAGCTTTTAATACCCGTTATGGACACTATGAGTTTGTGGTAATGGCATTCGGATTAACCAACGCTCCTGCACCTTTCATGGATATGATGCATCGAATATTTCAACCATTCTTGGACAAATTCGTTGTCATATTCATAGATGACATTTTGATATTTTCAAGAAGTCATGAGGAACATGCTCAACATCTACGATTGATTCTCAAAACTTTGAAAGAGCATCAACTGTATGCCAAATTCAGTAAGTGAGAATTTTGGCTAGAAAAAGTGTCATTTCTTGGCCACTTTATCTCTAAGAAAGGACTGGAAGTAGATCCTGCAAAAATAGAAGTCATATCTCGTTGGAAACAACCAATCAACATCACAAAAATTAGAAGTTTCTCGGTTTAGCAGGATACTACTGAAGATTCATTAAAGATTTTGCGAAAATTGATGTTCCCCTGACACAGCTAACTCGCAAAGACAACCCTTTCTTATGGAATGATGAGTGTGAGAAAAGTTTTTTCAAATTAAAATAAATGCTTACCAGTGCACCTGTATTAGCTTTACCAGAAGGGACAGAAGGATTTGTGGTTTACACAGATGCCTCAAAAGAAGTCTTTGGATGTGTATTAATGCAAAACGATAAAGTTATTGCATATGCATATAGAAAATTAAAGAATCACGAGCTAAATTATCCCACTCATGATCTGGAATTAAGAGCAATAGTGTTTGCATTAGCAAAATGGAGACACTACTTGTACGGTTCCACTTTTGATATTTATACAGACCACAAAAGCCTGAAGTATTTATTTACTCAAAAAGAGCTAAACATGAGGCAGAGAAGATGGATTGAATTTTTGGAAGACTACGATTGTTCCATTCTTTATCAATCAGGTAAAGCTGATGTAGTGGCTGATGCTTTAAGTAGAAAGATTAGCATGGCTTGTTTGAAAGAAGAAAGAGAATGGGTACACATCCATTCTCGTGGGCATTTGGCAGAATTGAGAATTGAACCTGAATTTCATACCAGAATTAAGCAAAATCAAGAATTGGACCAAGAAGTTTCAAAACACCGTACTGATACCAATTTCTTCACCAATTCACAAGGAATACTATGCTATCATGACCGTATTTGTGTGCCTAGCTCAATGAAAATGGAAATAATGGAAAAATCACATCAGTCTCGGATCAGCATTCATCCAGGAGGATCTAAGATGTACCAAGAGATTAAAAAACACTTCTGGTGGAAAGGAATGAAACGAGATATTGCAGATTTCATTTCACACTGCCTATCTTGCCAAATGATAAAGGCTGAACATCAAAGACCAGCAGGTCTTTTGCAACCACTTCCTATACCAGAATGGAAATGGGATGAAATAACTATGGACTTTGTGACCGGATTACCCCAGCTTCCAGGAGGTTTTAATAGTATATGGGTGATCGTTGATCGCTTGACCAAGTCAGCACATTTCATACCCATATGTCACAAAAATGGGGTGCAAAAACTGGCTGAACTCTATCAGAAGGAAATTATAAGGTTACATGGTATTCCCACTACCATAGTATGTGATAGAGATCCGAAGTTTACGTCAAGATTATGGAAAAAACTTCAGGAATGCCTTGGTACCAAATTAAATTTTAGCACAGCAGCACATCCGCAAACCGATGGTCAGTCTGAACGAACCATTCAAATATTGAAAGACATGCTTCGCGCATGTGTGCTGGATTTTGGGGCAAACTGGGTAAAACATTTGCCTCTAGTTGAATTTTCATATAACAATAGTTATCAATCCTCAATAAGAATGGCGCCATATGAAGCATTATAAGGAAGAAAATGTCTCTCTCCTCTTAACTGGGATATGGATGAATGGAGAGGCACAAAGAATGGACAAGAACGAGCAATAAGGCCTGACATTATACAAGAAGCTATCGACAAAATACAACTAATCAGCAACGAATACAAACAGCTCAAATTCGACAGAAGAATTATGCAGATAAGAGGCGGAAAGATTTGAAATTTGAAGTCGGATATTTCCTATTACTAAAAGTATCACCAAGAAAAGGAATCAAGGGTACTGGAAAGAAGGGAAAGTTGCATCCTCGATTTGTAGGACCCTTTGAAGTGATAGAACGAATAGGCACTGTGGCTTATCGTCTATCTTTACCAGAAAATATCTCTGGTATACAAAACGTATTCCACGTATCACAATTAAGGAAATGCAAAGTAGACTCAGCCCAACTGATTGACCACCAACAGATAGATCTGGAAGAAAATCTAACATACGAAGAACAACCTGTGAAGATTTTGGACCAAAGAATAAAGGAACTTCGTGGTCGACCAATTCAGTTGGTAAAAGTCTTATGGAAAACCCACAACATTGAAAAAGCAACGTGGGAAACAGAGAGAGATATGAGATGTCAATATCCTCATTTATTCCAATAACTCTTAAATCTGGGGACCAGATTTTTAAAAGGAGGGGATATTGTGACACCCTAAAAACAAAGGTGCATAAATGCATTTTTATTAGTATAAATTTTATTATTTTCACTTTTAAAATTTTATCACATTATTTTTCGGTACAAATTTTATTTGTCCAAAGTGTCTAGAAATACATTAAAATACATCACAATACACTAAAAAATTCATCAAGCACTATGATGTTCCCATTCCAAAATCCAATACCCAAAATATAATAAAATATAATAAAATATTATAATTGAGTTCAATATATATGTTAAATAATTAAGTACAATAATTATTATGATCAATATAAGATAATTAGGTTCAATAATTAGATACACGAATATAATAATATTAAGTTTGGATAAACATGAGATTTTTTCTATTTAATAAATAAATAAAAATTAAAATAATAATAATAATAAAGGGATAAACATAGAATCCTCGGCTATATATATATGTGCGCTCTTTCATTCTAAAATGAAAACCAGCCGAGAGACAGTAGGAAAAGAAGAAAGAAACCGAGAGAGAAGGAAGAAGGAAGAGGAGAGGAAGAAAAAAATAGAAGGAAAAAGCTATACCCTTTCCGAAAAATTCCGATAAATCACCAACTATTCACCTCATATCATAAAGCAATATAGCACTGGAGGTGACGCAAAAGGATCACTCAAAAACCAGAAAATCAAACAAAGACATTCCGCAAAACGGCAACGGTATACCGTATTCAAGCTAGGTACTTTTCGCTCATTTTTCTTACAGCTACACACCAAACTAGAGGTCGGCTTGAATAACAAAGTTTTACCTCTTGTTGCATAGATGAGGTACATACCGCCGTCATCCCAAAATATTGCCGGAACTAACATTTTCAGAATGCCGGAGTACCCTAGTTCACCATAGGACGATATTTAAATCAGGTATCGTTCGGTTAGGAATTTGGCAAAACTTTCAATAAGAGAATTCAAGATCATAAAAAGTTACACATGCTGGAAAAAAACGGGCCGCGCGTTGCCGCCGGACGGCCAGCCACGCGCCGGCACCATCGGCGCGTGTACCCCACGCGCCGCCGGAACGACGATCTTCCGGCAGCCGAACGTTCCTGAGGTTATTTCCGACTTTTTTGCCAACTTTCGTAATGTTTGAATATATCTTCTAATTAATATTAATTTTTGAAATTTAATTAAAATCAACCGGATTAGATTTTGAACAAAAAATAATCTGGAAATGATCAGCTAGTTACTTAAAAACTCTAACACATAAATATCATTCATAATATATTTTTAGGACTTTTTCCAGGAACTCGGAGTATTAATCAAGCCTAAACTGTAAGTTATCAGGTGAGGAAATTATTATTCATTCTTCTATTAAAGCCTTTGGCATTTGGCCTGGAAATTTCAATAGCATTTATTTAATGTTCAAATATCATCCAATGTTCATTTCACTTACTGATATATTTTGTTGCATATTTATGAATGGATTGATATATCATGAATGAATGGAGTCATGGACAACAGATTTCGGTCCGGAAATTGAGTCCACTGGACAACGTGGCTTCGGCTCGGAAAATGAGTCCAATGAACAACAGGTCAAAAGTCCCGGATATATGGTTCATCAGAACAACGTGCACCGAATATTTCGGTCCGGAGAATGGTTCACCCGGCTCGTAAAAAGTTGCTCAATTAGAGCCACCAATGTTAATTTATGGAATTTTCATTTATCTATTATTTTATTGCATATCATTCATAATATCTAAATTGTTATGCCTATTACTTCATGCATAATTATGATAAAGTGTTATTTAAAGACCATATACTAATTTAAACACATTAAGTCCTCAAAGACTTAACCCTCTGTTTCTTTTCGTCTATTGTAATTTCCAGACACAGGAACCCCCGAATTGGAACAAGTGGAAAATAACTGAAGCTGAAATAAGAGCATTTGAAAGTTGGGATAATCTGTTTATAAATGAATGTTAAACTTCCGCTGTAACATAATTGTACATATGAATGTTAAACTTCCGCTATAAAATAATTGTACATATTTGAAATAAGAATGTAAATATTTGTAGATAATCTTTAAATTATAGTAGAAAGTAATTAAATTTTTATCTACAATATCTTTCTAATAATAATAATGGTAAAAATAAAAATAGAATTTCAATAAAGAAAGATTGAAGTTAAATGTGGCACTTAGTAAGGGAATAATTATGAATTCCTAAACCGGGCGGCTTATCGTCTATCTTTACCAGAAAATATCTCTGGTATACATAACGTATTTTACGTATCACAATTAAGGAAATGAAAAGTAGACTCAGCCCAATTGATTGACCACCAACAGATGGATCTGGAAGAAAATCTAACATATGAAGAACCCCTGTGAAGATTTTGGACCAAAGAATAAAAGAACTTCGTGGTCGACCAATTCAGTTGGTAAAAGTCTTATTGAAAAACCACAACATTGAAGAAGCAACGTGGGAAACAAAGAAGGATATGAGATGTCAATATCCTCATTTATTCCAATAACTCCTAAATCTGGGGACTAGATTTTTAAAAGGAGGGGATATTGTGACACCCTAAAAACAAAGGTGCATAAATGCATTTTTATTAGTATATATTTTATTATATTCACTTTTAAATTTTATCACATTATTTTTCGGTACAAATTTTATTGTCCAAAGTGTCTAGAAATACATTAAAATACATCACAATACACTAAAAAATTCATCAAGCACTATGATGTTCCCATTCCAAAATCCAATACCCAAAATATAATAAAATATTATAATTGAGTTCAATTTATATGTTAAATAATTAAGTACAATAATTATTATGATCAATATAAGATAATTAGGTTCAATAATTAGATACACGAATATAATAATATTAAGTTTGGATAAACATGAGATTTTTTCTATATAATAAATAAATAAAAATTAAAATAATAATAATAATAAAGGGATAAACATAGAATCCTCGGCTATATATATATATATATGTGCGCTCTTTCATTCTAAAATCAAAACCAGCCGAGAGACAGTAGGAAAAGAAGAAAGCAACCGAGAGAGAAGGAAGAAGGAAGAGGAGAGGAAGAAAAAAATAGAAGGAAAAAGCTATACCCTTTCCGAAAAATTCCGATAAATCACCAACTATTCACCTCATATCATAAACCAATATAGCACTGGAGGTGACACAAAAGGATCGCTCAAAAACCAGAAAATCAAACAAAGACATTCCGCAAAACGGCAACAGTATACCGTATTCAAGCTAGGTACTTTTCGCTCATTTTTCTTACAGCTACACACCAAACTAGAGGTCGGCTTGAATAACAAAGTTTTACCTCTTGTTGCATAGATGAGGTACATACCGCCGTCATCCCAAAATATTGTCGGAACTAACATTTTCGGAATGCCGAAGTATCCTAGTTCACCATAGGACGATATTTAAATCTGGTATCGTTAGGTTAGGAATTTGGCAAAACTTATCAATAAGAGAATTCAAGATCATAAAAAGTTACACATGCTGGAAAAAAACGGGCCGCGCGTGGCTGCTGGGCGGCCAGCCACGCGCCGGCACCATCGGCGCGTGTACCCCACGCACCGCCGGAACGGCGATCTTCCGGCGGCCGAATGTTCCTGAGGTTATTTTCGAATTTTTGGCCAACTTTTGTAATGTTTGGATATACCTTCTAATTAATATGAATTTTTGAAATTTAATTAAAATCAACCGGATTAGATTTTGAACAAAAAATAATCTGAAAATGATCATGTTAGACATGAATTTTATTGTGGCGATGATAACTAAGACCAGTAGACCAGCAGACCATAACAATAGAATAACTTATCAGTAGCTGCTGATCTACTATAACTAAACCAGTAGAAAGGGATAACAATACAAAACCAGTAGAGAACGTTTTCTAACGTTGCTATCTTAATTGTTACCGTTAAGGAGTTCCTAGTACTAGTATTAATTGCCGCATTAAATACTATACGGAGTCATTTAATGCACTTTACCCAATTAAGTATAAAACAAGACTGATTGTTTTATAGCTTTTCTGCAGGAACTTCTTTCGGTAATATAGCTGATTGTATCAGTTATCTGAAGACATACTCTGATTGTGAACGTTGAACTCAGTCGATTATAAATACTTGGATCAATTCCTTGTTCGACACGACACTTCGCTTATTATCATTCTTCAAGGAACAAAGCTTCTCTCTTATCAGACGAATATCAAAATTCCTTGAGCATTTAAAAGTTCAACACAAAGAAAAGTAGCACACGCTTCATAGCTTATATCTGATCTTTTGAAGATCATCTTGTCCTACTGATTCTTACGCTCTTCACAATCTTTACATTATCTATACTTTGTCAGAAGAATCTGTAATCTGAAAAGAGTCTTTTCAGAACTTTGTGTTTCGCATTTTTGTGAGTTGAGAAACTAAGAGTTTCAGTAGGCTGAGGTGTAAGTCCTTCTGAAGTGGGTGTGTACAAGAGTTGTACTGTAATATCCAAAGTCTTTTAGTTATACCTTCTGGAAACAGAAGAAGGGGAGACGTAGAAGAGTTTATCTTCGAACTTCCATAAACAACTGCTGCCTACTGTTTTATTGTTTTTCAACTACTTTATCAGATTGTTTCCGCACGTTTTATTGTAATCAGGTGAAAGTATTCGCACAAGATCAACTACTATCCTTAACAGGATTTTAGTACCTCATCAGAACGAAAAACGAGTAGAGTTTATTCACCCCCCACTCTAAACTCAACTTCGATCCTCAACAATTGGTATCAGAGCGGGTTATTCTTGTTTGTGAAAAACTACAACAAATGGCACACTTCAGCAAGATCCCTATATTCTCTAAAGAAGATTTTGACGAGTGGAAGATAAGGATGCAAGCTCATCTTGCAGCACAAGATGATGACATGTGGTATGTCATCACAGATGGTCCACTGAAAATCTTAAAGCCTAACACAGCTGTTGCTGTTACTGACGGTGCACCACAGATGGTCGAAAAATAAAGAAGTGAATGGACCAGTGAAGATAAGAAAAAGGCCAATCTTGACAATGTGGCGAAGGATATATTGTATAAAACTCTCGACAAGAACACTTTCAGCAAGATTAAAATGTGTTCTACTGCAAAGGATATTTGGGAAACGCTCATCCAGATATGTGAAGGAAATGAGCAAACGAAAGAAAACAAACTGTCTGTAGCAATGCAGAAGTTTGAAAGCCTGAAAATGAGAGCTGGTGAAACTCTAAATGAGTTTGATGAAAGATTCAGTAGCCTGGTCAATGAGCTAGCTGCTCTGGGTAAAGAGCATAGCAACAGAGAAATAGCCCTCAAGGTGATGAGAGCTTTACCCAGAGAATGGGATGTTAAAACAATGGCTATGAGAGTATCCAAAGACTTGAACAAATTGGAACTGCATGACTTATTTGCAGATCTTAAAGCCTACGAGTTCGAATTGGAAGTGAGAAGTGGAGAAGAGCCTTCAAGCCTACCCACCAAGGCTCTTGCTGCTACTTCTACTGCTACTGCTTTTACTGCTTCTGCCTCTAACTCTTCTACTACTGCTGCAGTTGTACCTCAGGCATTACCTGCTGTGATCATTGACAATACAATGGAGAAGACTGCTGAACAAATCAGTAGTGATGCTATGTCCTTATTTGTAAAGAAATTCTCCAGGTTCATGAAGAAGAACCATCGAACCTATCAGGGTCCCAATCGCAACTTCAAGAAAGATTCACCATCTGGTGATATGGGATGCTTTAACTGTGGAAAGATAGGTCACTTCATTGCTGATTGTCCTAAACCAAAGAAGGATGACCAAAAGAGAAAGGATCACAAGAGGAATGACAAAAAGTCCAGAAGAGATCGAAAAGCGATGATTGCCGAAGAAAGCAAATCTAAGTGGGCGGACTCTAGTTCTGAGTCATCTGACTCAGAAAGCCATTCCAGTGATAGTGATGCAGAAGAAGTCAAATGTCTAATGGCGGACAATGACTCAACCTCGACATCTGGAGAGGTATTTGATTTTGACTCTAATGAATTTACACGAACTGATTTGATTGATGCACTACATGAAATGGTAAAAGAGTATTCCAGACTTTCTCAATCATTTGAAGAAGTTAAGATTGAAAATCAGAACTTAAAGAATCATAACAGTAAGTTAACTTGCTTGCAAGTAGACAGCTGCAATGATTTACAAGTTAAGATGAGTAAATTAATAACTGAGAATGAAAGAGCCAAAGCAGATTACTAGAAGGTGCTTTCTGAAAACCAGAAGTTGTCGCTACTGGTGAATGCTTGGAACAAGTCTTCTGTTTCATTGGAAAAGATGCAAGAATTACAAAAATAGTCAGGAGATAGGAGTGGTCTCGGTTTTTGTAATAATGAAGGCACTTCTGAAACGAATATTAAGCCAACACTGGAAACATGCAAAGGGAAATACATTCACTTTGTGAAATCCAGCGTGGTACAGGAACCAGAAGTACCTACTGCTTCAGTTGAAAGGAATGTAAATCTGACGAACAGAAGAATGCACTATGGTCTGGGTTACGTTAAACCTAAGGAAAAAGTTGACCAGAGTTCTAGATTCAGAAAAGAATTCAACTCTGGAAGACAACATCCTATGAAGGTTAAAAACTACCAGTACTACAACTCTAAACTTGTTCAGAAGAGATATAGACTGGAAAACAGAAACAGAAGGGAAGAACAACATTTTGGTATGCATACTGTTATAAATAACAGATCTTCTGTTGCACACACATCTTTGGATACCCGAAGTACAAAGTCACCAAGAATTGTACAAATGTGGGTTCCCAAAGGACTGATAAGGCTTGGACCCAAATAGATTTGGGTACCAGATTGTGGGGACCCGGGCTCTAACTCAATTCTTTTGGGATTTAATTGGATCTTTGTTCGAAAATGTGGGTCAAAAATTTTGCTTTTAATATTAATTCAAATGTATAGCTAAAGCATAACATGACTTTTAAATGAAATAAACAACATATTGTACATACAAGTCTGTCTAGTACAAGCATACTCTAGTGTTTAGATACCAACTACAACATAAGTGATACAAGTCCAGTAGGAAACACTAGGAATCTTCGACGCCCGAAATCTCCACGCTATCATCAATCTCTCATCTAGCTCGAGACCCAGATCCTGCCCCACCTGTTGCCATGCACACATACAGACACGACAACAGCCGGATAACTCCGGTGAGAACATATCCCAGTATAAAACATGAATGCATGCAATGTTATAAATCATGTACACAAGCATAGCATATTACATGAATTATAATCTAAAACATTTAAAAGAATACAAATCTGTATTCCATATTTAAATCTTGACTCGACTCATTTCTAATCTAGGGATACCGGTGTGAATAAGACGGTCTGTCACCTACCCAACCACTCGGGGCAACGGTACGTCTTATTCCTAGACTTCGGTCAACTCTGTATCGAGGGTCTGCACATATAGCAAATCTGCTCCTATGCGTCGATACACCGAAACGTCTAGTTTTGGCCAATCTGCCAATATCTCCTATCTCAGGACTCGAATATAAATCAATAAACAAGATATTACATAATCAATGTAATAATAATCTAGTATGTGATTTAGGGAAACTCGTATCAAATCTGAATCGAGTTGTGCAATCCCGTGACCACATGAATTATACCTTTCTTGTCGCACAGTCTGTGTCGAACCGAAATCTCGAATACCAAGTAGTCAATACAAATCTGAAATGGCATAAACAATGTGCACTTCAGTCATATACATCTCAAGCAAATCAATATACAACGCTAACATCGGTTTCAATGCAATTCGACGGCATACCGGCGTAATTCTTTTATACCGATAACTCAAGAACATCATACTCAATCACAATCAACTCATCATCTCATCTAACATCTATATACATGCTGTAATCTGTATATTCTCAATCCAACACATGCTGGAAAATCGAACGTATAGCATACGGCGTCTGAAATTCGATCCGTTTACGTTTCTACGATGCTTAGTATATCAAGAACACATAATCTATGTCAAATCTGAATTCTTCCAACACATAATTTTCGAAACATGCTGGAAATGAACAATACTTACATCCTCTTGTAGCCTTCAAAGAGAGGAACACAAATCCGGTCTCGGAATTAAAATCGGATCACTATATCATTCAAAATCACAAGTTTAAGATCAAAGGAATGGGAGCTTTCTTCTTGGCTTCTCTCGGTTCCCTCAATTCTGAAATGCAAAGGAAAGAAGACAACTCATATACTTTGCATGGCCAAGGACACATGTTTTATTTTTCAACTAGCACGTATGACCGCGGGTGCGGTAGCTTAGGAGCGCGGGTGCGCTGTGCTCACGGCAGCCCTTGTATTTTCTCAAATTCTCGGACCGCGGGTGCGGTGATGTTATTACCGCGGGTGCGGTGTCTGTTCGCACAATTTCACCAATTTTTATCAATGCACCGCGGGTGCGGTCCTTCCTGTACCGCGGGTGCGGTGTGGCTTCGGCCCTGCTGCTCAAAATCTCATAATTCATGCATTCTTATCTCTACAAGTCTAACATCAATAATACTGATAATTCTCGAGCCTTACATTTCTCCCCCTCTTAGACAGGAGTTCGTCCTCGAACTCGCAAGCAAATAATCATGCAAGTATATATATGAAACAATCTAATCAAAATTGTAAGGAAAAATCACATCATATGAATAGCTCTGGATGTTTCTGTCTCATATCAGACTCTGTCTCCCAAGTTGCTTCCTCGCTGCCATGACGACTCCATTGAACCTTCACAAGCGGAATGGTCTTGGTTCTAAGTTGTTTCTCCTTCCTATCAAGAATCCGTATCGGTCTTTCAACATAGCTCAGAGTATGATCCAGCTCGGCTTCGTCAGGTTGAATGACATGAGAATCATCTGGCATATATCTGCGCAACATCGACACGTGAAAAACATCGTGAATGCCGGATAATGAAGGAGGAAGAGCAAGTCTGTAAGCTCGATCGCCAATCTTCTCAAGAATTTCATACGGACCGACGTATCTAGGAGACAACTTTCCTCGCTTGCCAAATCTGAACACGCCTCTGAAAGGTGAAATCTTCAAAAATACTCTGTCTCCCTGCTCAAATACTAACGGTCTACGTCTGACATTGGCGTATTTCGCTTGCCTATCTTGTGCCGTCTTCATTCGCTTCTGAATGATCTTCATTTTTTCGGTCATCTCACGAATCATCTCAGGCCCCAACTCTGGTACCTCAGAGATATCATCCCGGTACAACGGAGATCTGCACTTCTTTCCGTATAAAGCTTCGAACGGTGCCATCTCTATGCTAGTCTGGTAGCTGTTGTTGTATGAAAACTCACAAAACGGCAATGACTCTTGCCAACTAGTACCAAAGTCTAGTACTACAGCTCTCAGCATATCCTCTAAAGTCTGGATAGTCCGCTCTGACTGTCCGTCTGTCTGAGGATGATAAGCAGTGCTCAGGTGTAAAGTCGTACCCAAAGCCTGCTGCAAGCTGTGCCAAAAGTGAGAAGTAAATCGTGGATCACGATCTGATACGATCGACTTCGGCACACCGTGCAATCTGACTACCTCTCTGAAATACAACTCTGCCATCTGATCGTGTCGATAGGTCATTCGGTATGGAATAAAACACGCTGATTTGGTCAGTCTGTCTATCACAACCCAAATCGTGTCACAGCCCCGGGAAGATCGAGGTAACTTCGTCACGAAATCCATGGAAATGTGGTCCCATTTCCATTCAGGAACAGACAAACTCTGAAGTAAACCTCCGGGCTTCATCCTCTCTGCCTTCACATGTTGGCAATTCAGACATCTAGACACAAATTCTGCAATATCTGTCTTCATCTGCTTCCGCCAGAATTGCGTCTTCAAATCATTGTACATCTTTCTGCCTCCAGGATGAATGCTGAACCGACTACAGTGTGCCTCTGACATGATCTGTCGTCTCAATTCTGGAACCTCTGGCACTACTAAGCGGTTATTCACATACAGAACAGAATCTCTAACCTGATACTCTGATATATGACCAGTTCTGACCATATCAATCGATTTCTGAACGCTCGGATCGATTCTCTGCGCTTCTTTGATCCTCAAAATCAGATCTGGCTCAATCTGAATCACAGCAAGTCGCAACGGTATACTCTCTGTATCAAATGTCAACCAAGACAAGCAACAATCCTCTACTAAATTCGATACACCTACTGTCGATAAGGAAAGAGCACATACCTTTCGACTCAAGGCGTCTGCCGCTGCATTCTACTTCCCTGGATAGTACTTGATCTCGCAATCAAAATCTTTCAGCAG
This sequence comes from Primulina eburnea, assembly GCF_022965805.1. Taxonomy (NCBI): domain Eukaryota; kingdom Viridiplantae; phylum Streptophyta; class Magnoliopsida; order Lamiales; family Gesneriaceae; genus Primulina; species Primulina eburnea. The sequence continues at coordinate 26,494,179 of NC_133107.1, read as the reverse complement.
ATCAAGCCATCGTCGCTGCCTCATGTTCAATTCTGACTGAGAAAAGAGGTACTTCAGGCTCTTATGATCGGAATAGATCTCGAATTTCTCGCCATACAGATAATGACGCCAGATCTTGAGTGCAAAAACAATCGCCACCAATTCGAGATCATGAATCGGGTAACGAGTCTCGTGCGGCTTCAGCAGTCTAGAGGCGTACGCTATCACGTGCCCTTGCTGCATAAGAACACATCCTAACCCTCTGTGAGATGCGTCACAGTATACAACGAACTCACCTGTACCTGAAGGAATCGTCAAGACAGGTGCACTGGTCAGCCTCTTCTTCAGCTCTACAAAACTAGCTTCACAATCTTCAGACTACACAAATGGCATATTCTTCTGGGTCAACTGAGTGATAGGCTTCGCTATACTGGAGAAATCTTGGATAAAACGACGATAATACCCGGCTAGACCCATGAAACTGAGTATCTCTGGCACTGAAGTCGGTCTCGGCCAACTGATCACAGCCTCAACTTTACTCGGATCTACCGCAATACCCTCTCCAGATATAATATGCCCCAAGAAGACAACCTGTCGCAGCCAGAATTCACACTTGGACAGTTTAGCATACAACTGCTCATTTCTCAAAGTCTTCAGTACAATCCTCAGATGATCTGCATGCTCAGTCAGACTCTTCGAATATACCAAAATATCATCAATGAACACAATCACAAAATCATCTAAATATCTCTGAAAAATGCGGTTCATCAAACTCATAAACACCGCTGGTGCATTCGTCAAACCGAAAGGCATAACAACAAACTCGTAATGTCCATACCTGGTTCGGAATGCAGTCTTCGGAATATCAATGTCTCTAACTCTGAGCTGATGATACCCTGATCTCAAATCAATTTTCGAGTATACAGAAGATCCCTGTAACTGATCAAACAAATCGTCGATGCGCGGCAAAGGATACCTGTTCTTCACTGTTGCCTTATTCAACTGTCTGTAATCAATACACAATCGCATCGAACCATCTTTCTTTCGAACGAATAGCACTGGAGCACCCCAAGGTGATACACTCGGTCTAATGTACCCCTTGGACAGAAGATCTTCCAACTGTGCTTTCAACTCTTTCAGCTCTATCGGTGCCATCTTATACGGAGCTCTCGAGATAGGAACACTGCCTGGCATAAGATCTATGCTGAAATCTACCTCTCGAACCGGAGGCGACCCTGGAATCTCATCGGGAACACATCTGCAAACTCGCAAACCACTGGCAGATCTGCCAATGCTGGGCTCGACTTCAGTAGATCTACTGAATATACGAGAAAGCCCTCTGCTCCTCTCTGAAGAAATCTACTCATAGTCAGAGCAGATACTAAGGGAATCCGAGATCTGGAACCCTTGCCGTAGAATTTCCACTCATCTGTCATTTCGGGTCTGAATCTGACAATCTTGTGGAAACAATCTACAGTGGCACTGTACTTGGTCAACATGTCTATACCAACTATACAATCAAAATCAGCTAAACCAAGTACTACACAATCAAGATCGATCTCATGCCCTTCAAACTGAAGCATACAGTGTCTAACAGTAGTCACAAATATCAAACCACTTCCCAACGGAGAAGCTATAGACACTACCATAGACATCGACTCAACAGGCAATGAATGTCTTAATGCAAAATGTTCAGATATGAATGTATGAGATGCCCCTGTGTCTATCAACACATATGCAGGATAACCGCAAAGAAAACAGTTACCTGCAATGACGTCATCTGGCGCCTCCTGCGCCTGCTCCTCTGTCAGGGCAAAAACACGTGCCTGCTGTCTGGGAGGCTGACTCACCGTCTGACTACCTCCTGGTCTCTGCTGGGTCTGTGTGGAGGGTGGCTGGAAGGAGTGTACAGAGGATGCCTGTCTCTCCATCTGTGGCACTGGTGCTGATGACCCTGCACTCTGGAATCGTGGTGCACCTCTCTGGGGACAAACTCTAGCGAAGTGTCCCTGTTGCCTACAGATGTTGCAGCGTCCCATAACTCCTTGACACTGCTCCGTCGCATGTCGTCCTCCACACGAGCTACAATATACGCCACTGTAATCTGAACCCTGACCTCTCTGTCGAGATCCACTCGAACTCGATGAACTACTCCCGGACTTCTTAAACTGTTTACCCTTAGCTTTCAAAAATTCCTTCTTGCCACTACCACTAGATCCACTATCGAAACGAGGAAGAGGTGGTGGAAACTGTATGGTAGTAGGCTGTGGCGGTCTCTGCCCCTGAACACCGTAGGAAACCCCTCGCTGCCTGATCAAGCCAGCCTCTGCTCCCTTCGCTCGGTTCAGTGCCTCTGAAAAAGTACTAGGCCGGCCCGTGTTCACCAAGGTAAAGACATCGGGGTTCAGCCCGTTGATGAACTAATCGGCCACTGCCTCGTCGTTCCCGGTCACATGCGGTGCAAATCGTAACAATGCAGAAAATTTAGCCACATACTCCTCGATGTTCCACTGTCCCTGCTTCAAATTCGCAAATTCAGCTCCTTTATCTTTTCGGTAGGAAACGGGGAAGAAGCGCTGATAGAACTCATCTTTAAAGACTTTCCATGTGATATCAATACCTCGGTACTCCAAGGCTCTCTTCGTAGTCAAACACCAGCTCTTGGCAACCTCTTGCATCTGATGCCCTATCAGTTTCACACGTCGCTCATCAGTATATGCCAAAGACTCAAACAACATCTCGATATCATCGAGCCAGCTCTCGCACTCTACTGCACTCTCTGTGCCCTTCAGGGTAGGCGGATGGAAAGACTGAAATCTCTTCAATAAGGTCTCCATCGGAGTAGCCGTAACATCCATCTGAGCTCCTGATGTGCTACCCTGCTCCGGCATCTGTCCTGCTACTGGCTGTGGTACTCGTCTAGGCGGCATAATCTGATTATCAAACTGATTAGTACACAATCACTATCATTTGTCTCAGCCCTCCTCTGATCATATACCTCTGATCGAGAATCGGTTCTGATTCAGGCTTGAAATGTTGTAAATCAATTCAGATAATACAACACAACATATAATAGGGAAAGCAGTAAACCATGCTAGCATCTCAAAAGCAAGGAAGATGACTCGATCTACCCCGCTCATTCTATTCTATCTCAGTCTACAGAACCTACTGCTCTGATACCACCTGTTGTGGGGACCCGAGCTCTAACTCAATTCTTTTGGGATTTAATTGGATCTTTGTTCGGAAATGTGGGTCAAAAATTTTGCTTTTAATATTAATTCAAATGTATAGCTAAAGCATAACATGACTTTTAAATGAAATAAACAACATAGTGTACATACAAGTCTGTCTAGTACAAGCATACTCTAGTGTTTAGATACCAACTACAACATAAGTGATACAAGTCCAGTAGGAAACACTAGGAATCTTCGACGCCCGAAATCTCCACGCTATCATCATTCTCTCATCTAGCTCGAGACCCAGATCCTTCCCCACCTGTTGCCATGCACACATACAGACACGACAACAGCCGGATAACTCCGGTGAGAACATATCCCAGTATAAAACATGAATGCATGCAATGTTATAAATCATGTACACAAGCATAGCATATAACATGAATTATAATCTAAAACATGTAAAAGAATACAAATCTGTATTCCACATTTAAATCTTGACTCGACTCATTTCTAATCTAGGGATCCCGGTGTGAATAAGACGGTCTGTCACCTACCCAACCACTCGGGGCAACGGTACGTCTTATTCCTAGACTTTGGTCAACTCTGTATCGAGGGTCTGCACATATAGCAAATCTGCTCCTATGCGTCGATACACCGAAACGTCTAGTTTTGGCCAATCTGCCAATATCTCCTATCTCAGGACTCGAATATAAATCAATAAACAAGATATTACATAATCAATGTAATAATAATCTAGTATGTGATTTAGGGAAACTCGTATCAAATCTGAATCGAGTTGTGCAATCCCGTGACCACATGAATTATACCTTTCTTGTCGCACAGTCTGTGTCGAACCGAAATCTCGAATACCAAGTAGTCAATACAAATCTGAAATGGCATAAACAATGTGCACTTCAGTCATATACATCTCAAGCAAATCAATATACAACGCTAACATCGGTTTCAATGCAATTCGACGGCATACCGGCGTAATTCTTTTATACCGATAACTCAAGAACATCATACTCAAGCACAATCAACTCATCATCTCATCTAACATCTATATACATGCTGTAATCTGTATATTCTCAATCCAACACATGCTGGAAAATCGAACGTATAGCATACGGCGTCTGAAATTCGATCTGTTTACGTTTCTACGATGCTTAGTATATCAAGAACACATAATCTATGTCAAATCTGAATTCTTCCAACACATAATTTTCGAAACATGCTGGAAATTAACAATACTTACATCCTCTTGTAGCCTTCAAAGAGAGGAACACAAATCCGGTCTCGGAATTAAAATCGGATCACTATATCATTCAAAATCACAAGTTTAAGATCAAAGGAATGGGAGCTTTCTTCTTGGCTTCTCTCGGTTCCCTCAATTATGAAATGCAAAGGAAAAAAGACAACTCATATACTTTGCATGGCCAAGGACACATGTTTTATTTTTCAACTAGCACGTATGACCGCGGGTGCGGTAGCTTAGGAGCGCGGGTGCGCTGTGCTCACGGCAGCCCTTGTATTTTCTGAAATTCTCGTACCGCGGGTGCGGTGATGTTATTACCGCGGGTGCGGTGTCTGTTCGCACAATTTCACCAATTTTTATCAATGCACCGCGGGTGCGGTCCTTCCTGTACCGCGGGTGCGGTGTGGCTTCGGCCCTGCTGCTCAAAATCTCATAATTCATGCATTCTTATCTCTACAAGTCTAACATCAATAATACTGGTAATTCTCGAGCCTTACACAGATACTAAAATTTGTGTTTGCAGGAACAACAGAAGGAAGAAGAAATCAGTAACTCTACATGGTATCTGGACAGTGGATGTTCCAGACACATGACTGGACAGAAAAACCTACTTTCTGAGATAATGAGTTGTACTGGACCAAAGATAACTTTTGGAGACAACTCCAAAGGTAGAACCATGGGTAAGGGTAAGATTATCCATGGTAACATCACTATTAATGACGTGTTACTAGTTGACAATCTTTGTTACAATTTAATCAGCATTAGTCAACTTTGTGATAATGGTTATTCTGTAGCTTTTCAGAAGCATTCTTGTATAGTTAGAGATTCTGCTGAAACTACTGTGTTAACCGGAAAGAGAGAAGGCAATACTTACAGAGTCTCTTGGAACTCAAATCATGTCAATACTCTTACATGCTTAGTTGCT